>NC_053024.1:110210802-110553200 GCF_003073215.2 Triticum urartu | reverse complement strand
ACTTGGGAAGGTCCCTTCATCATCACCAGAGTCCTCCACAATGGAGCGTATCACCTCTTCAATGTTGATCGCCAGATCGACAAGCCTCGAGCCTGGAATGCGGAACTACTCCGCCCCTTTTACACTTAAGTTCCTTCCCATAAAGATGTAATAAGAGAAACTTCCGCAGTTCATTTTTATCAAGGTCAAGAGTGTTCCAACGATTGTTGTCACTTCTGTTTACATACGAGAACCCCCAGTGGGTGACTTAGCCGCGAACCCGTTTCGCCTAAGTTCAAAAAAAAATCCTACCGAGTGGAGAGCAAACCTCCCACTCGGGGGCTTAGCTGCAGTCAGCACTCGCCTAAGTTTGAAAAATCCTACGCAGAGACTTAGCTGCAGTCAGCACTCGCCTAAGTTTGAAAAATCCTACCGAGTGGAGAGCAAACCTCCCACTCGGGGGCTTAGCTGCAGTCCAGCACTCGCCTAAGTTCTCCTACGAAGAGACTTAGCTGCGGTCAGCACTCGCCTAAGTTTGAAAAATCCTACCGAGTGGAGAGCAAACCTCCCACTCGGGGGCTTAGCTGCAGTCCAGCACTCGCCTAAATTCTCCTACGAAGAGACTTAGCTGCAGTCAGCACTCGCCTAAGTTTGAAAAATCCTACCGAGTGGAGAGCAAACCTCCCACTCGGGGGCTTAGCTGCAGTCCAGTACTCTCCTAAGCTCTCCTACGAAGAGACTTAGCTGCAGTCAGCACTCGCCTAAGTTTGAAATCCTACCGAGCGAGAGCAAACCTCCCGCTCGGAGACTTAGCTGCAGCCCAGCGCTCGCCTAAGTGTGAAACATTCCCCATGTCCCAAGGACGACGAGGGGCAGGTCGACTGCCCTTCTCCTTCGGAGCCGCTCCACAGACACAAAGTTACTTCGAGTGAAGATCAAATCCCACTCGACGGGTCATCCACAAATAGATTCAACGACAAATCAAGTTCAAATAAAGCCTAAAATATCCGAGAGACCTCAGATCGAAGTACTCGAGCCCACAGCTCGGCAGAGTTTAACTGTTACACTTGCACTCGGCATTCCGAGGCAAATTTAAGGCAGAGTTTAACGGATTACAAAATACACTCGGCATCCCGAGGCAAGTTTTTTCATTCCTCAGGAGGAGGAGGACTGGCAGGGGTGACAAACTCATCCAAGTCGATCCCATCTGCGATGCGGGTAGCAGCAGCAACAAATGTCTCCATGAAGTCCTGGAAGTTGTGCTTCCTCGTGTTACCTGCGGCGCCGTCTCTGACATTCTGCAGCTCTGTCCTGGCCAGCTCCAGATCAAGGTTCATTTGAATTTGCTGCTTCTCCAAGTCAGCCAAGCGGGTTCCAAGTTCACAAGATTTCTGAAGTCAAAGAGGAGGAGTTACAATTTCAGTAAAAAGGAAAAAAGCAACAAAGGCAGTAAATACTAAGACTATGGTCGACTGCCAGCAGTCCACCATAGTCTCGGGGACTACACCCAGTGGATGCACTTAGCGTGCCCCCACCGGTTCCTATCCCACTCGACCGTTCCCTGAAGTCGAGTCCAAGACAAGCTGCTTCCGAGCAGTTAAGAAACAATAACAGAGTTTCTAAGACTACAGCCGAAGCAAAACATTCGACAGTAGCCTCGGGGGCTACACCCAGTGGGTGCACTCAGCGTGCCCCCACAGTAAAAAAAAGAGAGAAAAGACGTCGACTGCCCGCAGTCGACGAGGTTCCATTCGGTACGGCCCGATCAGACAGAGCGAAGAAACTCAACTACGACTCAACTTAAAAAGACTACAGTCGACTGCCAGCAGTCGACCGTAGTCTCGGGGACTACACCCAGTGGGTGCACTTAGCGTGCCCCCACTCGTCCAAGAATTGGCAAAAACACCCACTGGGTGTACAAACTTAAAGATCTTCGGAAAAGAGATTCTTCAAAGAACATACTAAAACAGACCAAGTGTTGAAGTCGACTGACCTCGACATTGCTCTGAAGAGCCGAGCTTGCGTCGTAAGCCGCCTGGCAAGCCTCCCGAGCCACTTTTACCTGCTCCATCATGACTCCAGCCTGGCGTACAGCCTCCTTCGCAGCAGCCGCTTGGTCCTCAGGGACGGGGTACGCAGCAAAAAGCGAAGACGGATCTGCAGTCGACGCTGAAGGCTGCACACTCGTCAAAGGAACAGCGAAAGTCACGGAAGCCCGAGTGGGTTCGCCATCATCCCGAACTGCAGCCTCAGGCGCGGGAGTGGATTGCGGAGCCTTGCCAGCCAACACCTTCTTCTTCCTCTTCACCCTCAGTGGTGTGTTGTCGTCGTCGTCCGGGAGGTCGATAACATGAGGAGGAGCTGCAAGGAAAACATTCAATCGACCGACACCTTCTTCATTCGACTCGTAAGCAGGACGGCAGTGATCGTACCAGGGTTGGAGGTGACAGCATCCTCCATCTCTTGGTCGTCGTTCCTGGCGGAGACCTCAGAAGTTGCACCACTGCAAATCTCGAAAGTTAGTCAGTTGGCCCAGTGAATCGACCAAGGATCCGTCCACAGTCGACAAAGGAAAGCAAGTGTTGTTGTTACCCCGAAATGGTGGGAACAGCTATCTTCATTTTGGGCAAGGCCTTGGGCGGCTTAGATGGCGCCGTTCGTGGGTGCTTGGGAGCCTTCCCGGTCGGCAGAGGAGAAGAAGTCCGAGGGCGTTTCGACGACTGCCCAACAGGAGCGGCCGCCTTGCCACGTTCCTGCGCTAGATCGTGGGCGAGCTTGGACCATCCCTCCGGGCGGGAGGGTTCAGCCTCCTCCTCCTCCTCACTGGAGAAGATGTCGTCGCCCTCCTCTCCCTCACCGTCGGACTCCCACTCGACCTGGTCGTCCCCGCTCTCGCCTCCGCTCCCCTCACCTTCCTCGGTCGGCCCTTGTGCCCTGCTGGGCATCGAGTACATCTCAGTGGTAGCCTGGAGGACAACGGACAGGACGAAAGTCAGTCGACTTATACAAAGAAGACTAATACAGAAGGCCAGATATCCGACACAAAGACATACCTGATCCACTTCATATGAGTTGTCGAGTGGAATCACCCTTCTGGCTCCTCGGGGGTTGTCTTTGTTCACCGTGATACTTGACAGCCACCCCGCCATCATCTCATCGGTGACCTCCTCCGGGTGGATCCGAGTGGTGTCGTCAAGGCCAGAATACAGCCACATCGGGTGGTCTCGCGCCTGGAGCGGTTGAATGCGCCTCTGGAGGAAGACCTCTAACAGGTCCATCCCAGTCACCCCCTCACGGACAAGCTCAACCACTCGACCCGCCAACACCTTGACCTGGGCCCTTTCCTCCGACATGACTTTCAGAGAGACAGGCTTCTCGGCTCGGTCGAGGGAAAAAGGAGGAAGACCAGTCGACTGTCCGAGGGTCGCCTGGTCCTGGCAGTAGAACCAGGTCGACTGCCAGCCGCGAACCGACTCCGGGAAGGTGATAGAGGGAAAAGAGCTCTTCCCCCTCGTCTGGATCGCCAGGCCCCCGCACAGCTGGATCACTTGCGTCTTTTCATCACTCGACTTGGCCTTTTTAACCGACTGAGAGCGGCAAGTGAAAATATGCTTGAAAATCCCCCAATGCGGACGGCAACCCAGGAAGGCCTCGCACATGGAAATGAACGCGGCAAGATAGACTATGGAGTTGGGGGTAAAGTGATGGAGCTGCGCTCCGAAGAAATTCAAGAAACTCCGGAAGAAAGGATGGGGCGGCAGAGAAAACCCTCGGTCGATGTGGGTGGCTAGGAGCACGCACTCACCGTCACGGGGTTGAGGTTCGATCTCTCCCTCCGAAAGACGCGCAGCTTCGTGGGGATTGGCTCCCCCCTCGACCATGTCGTCAAGATCGTCTTGCCGGAGCACCGAGGGCATCCAGTCACCCTGGATCCAACCTTTGGGCAGAGCGGTCCTGGAGGAGGATCCGCCCTGAGCAGATCTCTTCCCTTTCCCCGCCGCCGCCGCCTTCTTCGCGCGCTCCAAAGCGGTGGTCTTGCTCTTCACCATCGTCGCCGGAGAGATCTCGCACGGGCTCGCGGCGTTAGGGTGAGAGCGGAGGTAGCAGAGAGACTGGCAAAGGGAGAGAGGAAGAAGGAAGGAGAAGAGAGCGCACGGCTTGGAAACCCCGAGCCGGCAACTTATAAGGGGCCGCTCCCGAGTGGCTGACCGGTAGGCCCAGGCCATCCAGTCAAATCCCGCGACAGACGCGCGCACAGTACGTGGCGAAAAAGGCGACGCGGAGATCGAGGAACTTCCGCTTTATCACTCCCGATTACTGCGGCGGCTCCCGTCCCGCGCGCTTCCCGAAATCCAAATCCCGCGACATCCGCGGGCCGCAGAACATCTTGCTAAAAAACAGAAGACCCCGATCGCGCCGGCACTCGGTATGGCACAAACAAAGAAATTCACCTGACGGAAGGCCTGGAATGGATCAAGGCGACTGAAAAAGGTTGGCAACGTCATCCGTGACAATTGTCCCGAAACGAGGCGCTCACATAGCCCGAAGAACCAGTCGGAAAGATCTCCAACTCTTTCCCCACTCTAACCTCGATCCATTCGGGGGCTAATGATGAAGACATGTACCTAGGGTAGGGACACGGACCTGACCAAAGGGTCCTACTCTAGGACACCCCTGGGAGAAACCACTTTTCAATCGACTTGAAGGCATCCCACTCGACAGGTTCAAGACACTCGACCAAGAAGCTACCACTCGACCAAGAAGCTACCACTCGACCATGAAGCTATTCACTCGACTGCCAGGAGATCTACAGTCACTCCGTAGGCAAACGGTCAGCTGTTAAGTAGTCTTCATGGTCATTCCAACACTTTATTAGAGGCGTTACCAGTAACGCCCCATCTTAAATGTACTTTAAAACCCTGCATTACTGAGGGCAGGAGGGGGTCGGCGAACTCTATATAAGCCACCCCCCTCCTCAGTAGGAAGGGTTCGCACCCCTGTAATCTATACACGCATAATCCAGTCGACCGCCTCCGGGCTCCGAGACGTAGGGCTATTACTTCCTCCGAGAAGGGCCTGAACTCGTAAACCTCGCATGTAAACAACTTCCCAATAGCTAGGATCTAGCCTCTCCATACTCACCCCCCTACATCACTGTCAGAGTTAGAACCACGACAGGTGGCGCCCCCTTTCCTTCTCTTTCTTCCCCTTCCTTTTCCCCTCCTAGTAGGAGTAGGAAAGGGAGGAATCCTACTCCTACTAGGAGGAGGATTCCTCCTCCTGGCGCACCAACAAGGGCCGACCGGCCTTCCCCTTGCTCCTTTATATACAGGGGCAGGGGGCACCTCTAGACACACAAGTTGATCACACAGATTTCTCCCAGCCGTGTGCGGTGCCCCCCTCCACCATAATCCACCTCGGTAATACTGTAGCAGTGTTTAGGCGAAACCCTGCTGCGGTAGCGTCATCAACATCGTCACCACACCATCGTGCTGACGAAACTCTTCCCCGAGCTCTACTTGATCGTGAGTTCGCGGGACGTCACCGAGCTGAACGTGTGCTGAACGCGGAGGTGCCGTACGTTCGGTGCTGAGGATCGGTCGATCATGAAGACGTACGACTACATCAATCGCGTTGTCATAATGCTTCCGCTTAATGGTCTACGAGGGTACATGGACGACACTCTCCCCTCTCGTTGCTATGCATCACCATGATCCTGTGTGTGCGTGGGAATTTTTTTTGAAATTACTATGTTCCCCAACAGTGGCATCCGAGCCTGGTTTTATGCATAGATGTTATATGCACGAGTAGAACACAAGTGGGTTGTGGGCGATAGAAGTCATACTGCTTACCAGCATGTCATACTTTGGTTCGGCGGTATTGTTGGATCAAGCGGCCCGGACCGACATTACGCGTACGCTTACGCGAGACTGGTTCTACCGACGTGCTTTGCACATAGGTGGATGGCGGGTGTCAGTTTCTCCAACTTTAGTTGAACCGAGTGTGGCTACGCCCGGTCCTTGAGAAGGTTAAAACAACACTAACTTGACGAACTATGTAGCGACCTGACCCGAATGGATCACGTCTACTGTGCTACGGTGTCATCCCTGGATCAGTAATGCTGACACCACAAAGTACATCGAGGTTTTATAGCAGAGTTGCAATCACACACTTATTACATCGATGGCTCAAAAAGAACTTATTACAATAAATATGGCTGAAGGCCATCTAATAACGATAACAGCGGAAGACTCGGAAGATAAATGGGTCCATCAACTCCAGCGGCGTCACTGAGTATAGAACCACGACCTAAAAGCTCTTTACTCGTCGTCTGAAAAGTCTGCAACATGATAAGTTGCAGCCCGAAAACGGGTCAGCACATGGAATATGCTGGCAAAGTAACACATAGAGAGTAATGGAATGAAACAGCTATACTATATGCATATATGGCTGGTGCAAAGCTCTATGGTTACAGTTTTTGCGTAAAGCCAGTTTTTCCCTACTGCAAAGGAATAAATTTTAATTAACTATCATGGTGGTTGTGAAACATTGAGAATGGTTGACAGCATTCTCAATCCCAATTAAAAATAATTAAAACCCAATAACATTAATTAGAGGTAACATGTTGAGATTCACTCGATATTCAAGTACTAGATTACTCAAGTTGTCCATAACCGGGGACACGGCTAATCATGATTAGTTTGTAAACTCTGCAGAGGTTTGCGCACTTTTCCCCACATGACTCGATCGCCTCCGTTTGTTTTCTCGCACTACATGGTGTTTGAGAAACGGATGACCGAGACATAGTCTTTCAGAAGCACTAGCACCTTACATGTGGGGTAGACCGGTACACCTACATCCCCTACATCTGCTAGTCCACCCCGTAAGAGTTCGCACAACTTAGTCAACTATGCCAGAGCCCATAGTAGCATGTGGCTGCACACGGAAGTTTCTAGCATGAAAGATCTTATGATCCCTTTGAGCCTGGGTGGCGGTCCAAAAAAAAACAGGCAAGTCCTGATAGACATCAGGTGCCTCAATCCACCCAGATGTGTGTTTAAGTTGCCACCTTAGATAAACCATTAAAATTATCAATCTCACATCTGTCATGGATATCACTCACCCAATCCACGTCTACTAGCATAGCATGGCATAATAAGCAAACGTAGAGTAACTCCCAAAGGTTTCACAATAATACAGGTAATAGGTACTACCTCATCTACTTCCCATCCCACAATTTAATTAGATCCTAATCATGCAATGTGTGAGGATTGATCTAATGCAATAAAACATGGGTTGTAGAAAAGGTATGATCAAAGTGTTACTTGCCTTGCTGATGATCCGCGAGTCCTAGGGTTTCGAAGTAACAAGCGGCGCAATCCGGGTAATCTATCGCAGACAAACAACAAGCATACAATAAGTACTCATCTAATGCACAAGTAAAACTCGAACGAGAGAACGAACCAGGTAGTTCAACTTAAGAACTCCGGTTGCACAGAAACAAATGGCGAAAGAAAAACAACTCGGTTCTAGCAAGTTGAATCTAGGTCAAAATTTTACTGTAGCAAAATCTTGTTCAAGTTGATTAGATGGAACGGCGGTTTCGAGACGAAACTCCAGGCGCTTGAATCACCTGATTCCGATAAACAAGCGAAAAGATGAACTAGAACGAAGATCGGATCTGAGATCGCGATCGCGGAATAAATCCGACGAAAAGAAAAAGAAAAACGGTTAAACGAACGGATGTCGTTAACCTAGAAGAATCCGGTGATCACGTTCGTTAGGACGAACGGTCCGGCGAACGGTCCAAGGTAACTAAATCGGAGAAGAAAACGAATCCGATCTAGGGTTTCGGAGAAGAAAACCGATCGAAAAACCGATCTAGAAAACCGGAATGGTTTAGAGAAGAAAAGAATCGGAACGATTAGAAGAAAACGATCCGAGGAAAAGAATAGATGTAGCGCGGGGCAACCTTGGCGAGGTCTCCGGCGAATGGGGCTCCGGCAGCGGCGGCGTTGGGCGGCGGCGGCGGTGGCGTGGGTGAGGGGCGGCGGCGGTGTAGGCAAGATGCGGGCGGCGGCTTAGGGTGGCGCGGCGACTAGGTGCGGCGGTGGCGTAGGGCGCGGGGTGGCGGTGCGGCACGGTGAGGTGGTGCGGCGGCGCGGCGCGGCGCGGGTGGTGGTGCTCTAGGCTTTGGGTTTGATGATTTAGAGGGGGGGTGCTTGGGTATTTATATTGGGGAGGGGAGGGGTTTACTTGGGGTAGAGGGCAAGAATTAGACTAGGAATAGGAAAAGATCTAGTATTAAAAAAGGAATATACTGAAGTAGGACAAAAGTCCTACTAGGATTTCCTAAAAGAAAGAGGCGGCGGCTCCCTGGCGCCTTGCGCCTGGCGCGGCGATGGCCTTCGGCCCTCCTGGCCGGCGGCTTGGATTGCGGCTGCTTGGGCCTTTGGCCTAAGTCGCTGGGATTTTTTTTTAAATGGTTCCACGCTCGAAAAAAAAACAGAAAAACAAATCTACCGGACTCCAAATCTAAAAAAGTAAATTTTCCCCGACTCCTAAAAATGAGCCGAACAAAATGAACTTTTCTCCGGACCTAAAATGCAATTTTCGAAAACGCGCATTTTTCCCTATCCAAAAAATATGCAAATAAACTCCGGCAAACAAAAATTGATCTATTTATTAAATCTTCATTTTCCTAAATTTTGGAAAAGTCATATTATTCCCTCTCTCATATTTTGACATCGGAAAATTTATTGAAGATAAAACAAATAAATCAAACGATCCTCTTTTCAAAATTTGAGAAACTCTCGAATATGAAAATAACGAAATCTCCAACTCTCTCCGAGGGTCCTTAAGTTGTGTGAAATTTCTAGGATTGGCCAAGATGCAAGAAAATATGATATGCATGATGATCTAGTGTATAACATTCCAAATTGCAAATTTGGGATGTTACAAACCTACCCCCCTTAAGGTGAATCTCGCCCTCGAGATTCGGGTTGGCTAGAAAATAGGTGAGGGTGGTCCTTGAGCAAATCTTCCTCTCTCTCCCAGGTGGCTTCATCCTCTGAGTGGTGGTTCCACTGAACTTTGCAAAACTTGATAACCTTGCTGCGAGTAACTCCACTGGCAACATCGAGAATCTTGACTGGCTTCTCATATGTTAGGTCATCCTTCAACTGAATCGCTTCGAGTGGCACGGTATCTCTTAGCGGTACCTCCGCCATCTCGGCGTGACATCTCTTCAGCTGAGAAACATGGAATACATCATGAACTCCTGACATTCCTTCTGGTAATTCCAACTTATACGCGACTTCTCCCATACGTTTCAAGATCTTAAACGGTCCAACGAAACGCGGTGCTAATTTTCCCTTAACTCCAAAGTGCTTAACTCCTCGAAGTGGGGATACTCGAAGATAAACTCTGTCTCCGGTTTCGTAAACTGTCTCCTTGCGTTTAGAATCTGCGTAGCTCTTCTTCCTGGACTGGGCTACCTTGAGCCTATCGCGAATCAACTTAACTTTCTGTTCAGACTCCTTAATCAAATCTGGTCCAAAGAATTGTCGGTCTCCAACCTCATTACTGTTGTCATGGAACGAAACTGTTATCTGATACGATACTCCTCGGAACTCCATGCAAACAAATGATCCTAGTCATGTATATCTTCGCCAACTTAGCACTGGTGTAAGTGGTCTTAACTGGAATAAAATGTGCTACCTTTGTCAAACGATCAACTACTACCCATATCGAGTCATAGCCTGCTTTTGTCCTGGGTAGTCCTGTGATAAAATCCATGCCTATCTTATCCCACTTCCATTCGGGTATCGGCAATGGTTGTAACAATCCTGCTGGCTTTTGATGCTCTGCCTTTACTCTCTGACATACGTCACAAACTGCTACATATGTTGCAATATCCTTCTTCATTCCGGTCCACCAGAATGTTTCCTTCAAATCCAAATACATCTTGGTATTCCCTGGGTGAATCGAATATGGTGAATCATGTGCCTCTTGCATAATCATCTTCCTGATCTCCGGGTCATTGGGCACATAAACACGGTCCTCAAACCATAGGGTATCGTGCTCATCCTCACGAAATCCATTTGCTTTTCCTTCGCTCATTCTCTCTTTTATAGAAGCAATCTCCTTGTCAGATTTCTAAGCTTCTCTGATCTTATCCATCAATGTTGACTGAATCTCCAATGCTGCTACATAGCCTCTCGGATATGTTTGGAAATAGTTCCGAAGGTTTTCTGCTAACTCCTTGGGTATTTCTTCCGTCACTAGGGTATTTACATGGCTCTTACGGCTCAATGCGTCAGCTACTACATTAGCCTTTCCGGGATGGTAATGCAATCTCATGTCATAATCCTTGATGAGCTCCAACCATCTCCTTTGTCGGAGGTTCAACTCCTTCTGAGTGAAAATGTACTTCAAACTCCGTGTACACCTCCCAATGATTTCCAATGAGGAAATGTCTCCACGTCTTCAATGCATGCGGCTGCTAAGTCCAAATCATGCGTGGCATAATTCAACTCATGAGGCTTCAGTTGTCGTGATGCATACGAAACAACTCTCCCTTCCTGCATAAGCACTGCTCCAAGTCCTCGACGTGAAGCGTCGCAATACACCTCATAATCCTTGGTCTGATCTGGCAAAATCAATACCGGTGAGGTAACCAATCGTTTCTTCAACTCCTGGAAACTAGCCTCACACTCCTCAGTCCATTTGAACTTAGTATCCTTCTTCAACAACTCCGTCATAGGCTTCGCAATCTTTGAGAAATTCTCAATGAATCTCCGGTAGTATCCTGCGAGTCCAAGAAAACTCCGGATCTCTCCAACTGTTGTTGGTGCTTCCCATTCGGTTACGGTCTCAACCTTTGTGGGGTCAACTGCTATACCTTCTCCGGATATAACGTGTCCGAGGAATCCAACTTCCTTCAACCAAAACTCACATTTGCTGAATTTGGCATATAACTGATGTTCTCTTAGTTTCTCCAAAACCAAACGCAAATGTTCCTTATGCTCCTCTTCATTCTTCGAATAAACCAAAATGTCATCGATGAACACTACGACGAACTTATCCAAAAACTCCATAAACACTTTGTTCATCAGGTTCATAAAATAGGCAGGTGCGTAAGTCAATCCAAATAACATAACGGTATACTCATACAGTCCATATCTTGTGGTGAATGCTGTCTTAGGTATGTCCTGCTCTTGAATCTTCAACTGATGGTACCCTGATCGCAAATCGATCTTGGAAAACACTTTAGCTCCTTGCAATCGATCAAACATATCGTTGATCATTGGCAGTGGGTACTTATTCTTGATGGTTACTTCATTCAATCCCCGATAATCTACAGCCATCCTTAATGATCCATCCTTCTTTTCCACTAGAAGTACGGGTGATCCCCAAGGTGAAGAACTTGGGCGAATGTAACCTTTATCCAATAACTCCTTAATCTGATTCTTAATTTCCACCAAATCCTTTGCTGGCATCCGGTACGGTCGCTTCGATATTGGGCCTGTACCTGGCAATAACTCAATCAAAAACTCATTGTCTCTATCCGGTGGCATGCCTGGTAATTCCTCAGGAAATACATCAGGAAAATCCTTTACCACTGGTACTTCCTCCTGCACAACTCCTGTTAGGCAATTCACTTGTGTCCTGTTTGGCACATGCCGGGATACATACTTGATCCTTCTTCCTTCTGGTGTGGTAAGCAAAATTGTCTTACTGGCGCAATCGATGTTTCCTCCATACATCGACAGCCAATCCATACCAAGAATCACATCCAGTCCTTGGGATTCCAGAATAATTAAATCCGTTGGGAATACATGCCTTCCTATACTCAATGGTACTTGGAAACATCCTTGTCTGGCCATGTATTCTGCTCCTGGCGAGCTTACTAGCATAGGTGTTTTAAGAGTCCTAGTGGGCAGGCTATACTTTTCCACAAATCCCCTTGATATGTATGAATGCGATGCACCAGTATCAAAAAGAACGAGTGCAGTAAATGACTTAACCAAAAACTTACCGATTACTGCATCTGGCTGATCTTCAATCTCCTCCACATTAACGTGGTTCACCTGTCCCCTATTGAAAGGGTTCGGCTTCTTCCCAGAGCTTCCATTGCCATTTCCATTCTGGCCTTCAGGACATTCATTGGCATAATGTCCGGTCTTCGAACACTTGAAACAGGTGACTTGACTCAGGTCTCTCTTGGTTGGGGTCGATGGGGTGGTCCGGTTCTGGCCGTTGCTTCCTCCATTCCCATTACCATTCTTGTGGCCATTATGGTTGTGCGAGCTACCTCCTCCATGGGTATGCTGAAACTTAAATCCCGGTTTAGGGGTAAAACGGGGCTTCTGCTGGGCTCCAGAGTTATACTTTCCTTGTCCATACTTCCTCTTACGGTTCTCAATCTGCTGTTGCTTCCCTTCAATCATGATGGCACGATCTACCAACTCCTGGTAGTTGTTGAAACTCGCTACCATCAACTGCATGCTTAGTTCATCATTCAGTCCTTCCAGAAACTTCTCCTGCTTAGCTGCATCCGTAGCAACGTCATCTGGGGCATAACGGGCTAGCTTACTAAACTCCTCCACATACTGGCCAATAGTCCTTCCTCCTTGGCGTAAGTTGCGAAACTCACGCTTCTTTATGGCCATAGCTCCTGCTGAAACATGGGCAGTGCGGAAAGCTTGCTGAGACTGATCCCATGTGATAGTGTCAACTGGGTAAGTGGCTGTGAAATTCTCCCACCATGCTGCCGCGGGTCCGTCAAGCTGGTGAGCGGCAAACTTCACTTTCTCACCATCCGTGCATCCTGCAGTGGTCAACTCCCTTCCTATCTTGCGGAGCCAATCATCTGCTACTATTGGCTCGGTGCTACTGGAAAACACCGGCGGATTCAGCCTAAGGAAACGGGCTAAGTGGTCAACAGGTGGTGGTGGTGGTGGGTTGTTGTTGTTGTTCTGCTGGTTCTGGACTAACATCTGCATCAATTGATTCTGCTGCTGGATCAACTGGGTGAGCTCCGGTGGAAATCCATTGTCACGTCTCGGAGGCATCTGAGGTTTTAGAAAAGACGAGATTGAGAATAGAATGAGGTCTAAAGGGAAAACACTACCCATATGCTCATGAGGCAAATGCACACAAAATCACTTCAATCAATCAAACAAGGGCTTACAAATGGTCTATCTATCGCAAAAGTGCTCAACTATAATGTGTTTACATGGGGGAAATACTACTACTATCTGGTGGTCATCTAGAAATTTGAACCGGTGGAAGACTCCATGATATCTGCTCCAGCTTCGTCTTCAAAGTCGGGTTCACTTGGATCCGAATCGGTGTCGTCGATGATGACGTAGTTGTCCGGACATGCGACGTACTCGTCGTCCTCCTGGGATGCTAACTTGCTCTTGAGTTCTTCAATTTCCTGCTTAAGATCGCAATTGTGCCTTGCTAGAGCTACGATCTCGTCCATGTAGTCCTTGCGTGTAGACTTCAGTTCTCCTTCTAGCTCGATGATCCTTGCCTTCGCATTCTTCAACTCTACCATATCATTGCACATCTGGTTCTCGTGGCGTCGAATGTGCTGGTTTAACTCCTGGATGAAAGATGCAATGGATCTATCCTTCTTGGTGCTGACTAACTCCCATTGTTCATCACGGCGTCTGCAAATCTGGTAGATAGTGTCCTTGAGTTCTTCTTGATAAACTTCTCCAATGCGTCCTATGGTGATATGAGCTGCCATGCTCCTTCCTAGACTCCAGGTTGGTGCATTGAAAACACTATCTATGGGCTTCATGATTGGCGCGAATGTCCTTCCCGGAACGTGAGCTTGAATCTTCCAGCGCTCCTCTTCAGGTAGAGTGGCGTTGAAGGTTCCCGTGAAGCTTGGTAATCCAATGTTCAGGTACTTGGTGACTTCCTTCAGGTGAAATCCAAAAGGTGTGCCTTCATCCGGTTGAGCGTACTTAATCTTCACGTGCGTCATCCTAATAGAGTAGAAAATATGAGGAGTTAGAAAATGAGAAGAGAAGGGTGATCTATGGCTTTAACTTAGTGGTCGTGTCCTACAGTCAGCGTGTGCTCTGATACCATCTCTGTAGCGACCTGACCTGAATGGATCACGTCTACTGTGCTACGGTGTCATCCCTGGATCAGTAATGCTGACACCACACAGTACATCGAGGTTTTATAGCAAAGTTGCAACCACACACTTATTACATCGATGGCTCAAAAAGAACTTATTACAATAAATATGGCTAAAGGCCATCTAATAACGATAACAGCGGAAGACTCGGAAGATAAATGGGTCCATCAACTCCAGCGGCATCACTGAGTATAGAACCACGACCTAAAAGCTCTTTACTCGTCGTCTGAAAAGTCTGCAACATGAGAAGTTGCAGCCCGAAAACGGGTCAGCACATGGAATATGCTGGCAAAGTAACACATAGAGAGTAATGGAATGAAACAGCTATACTATATGCATATATGGCTGGTGGAAAGCTCTATGGTTACAGTTTTTGCGTAAAGCCAGTTTTTCCCTACTGCAAAGGAATAAATTTTAATTAACTATCATGGTGGTTGTGAAACATTGAGAATGGTTGACAGCATTCTCAATCCCAATTAAAAATAATTAAAACCCAATAACATTAATTAGAGGTAACATGTTGAGATTCACTCGATATTCAAGTACTAGATACTCAAGTTGTCCATAACCGGGGACACGGCTAATCATGATTAGTTTGTAAACTCTGCAGAGGTTTGCGCACTTTTCCCCACATGACTTGATCGCCTCCGTTTGTTTTCTCGCACTACATGGTGTTTGAGAAACGGATGACCGAGACATAGTCTTTCAGAAGCACTAGCACCTTACATGTGGGGTAGACCGGTACACCTACATCCCCTACATCTGCTAGTCCACCCCGTAAGAGTTCGCACAACTTAGTCAACTATGCCAGAGCCCATAGTAGCATGTGGCTGCACACGGAAGTTTCTAGCATGAAAGATCTTATGATCCCTTTGAGCCTGGGTGGCGGTCCAAAAAAAAACAGGCAAGTCCTGATAGACATCAGGTGCCTCAATCCACCCAGATGTGTGTTTAAGTTGCCACCTTAGATAAACCATTAAATTATCAATCTCACATCTGTCATGGATATCACTCACCCAATCCACGTCTACTAGCATAGCATGGCATAATAAGCAAACGTAGAGTAACTCCCAAAGGTTTCACAATAATACAGGTAATAGGTACTACCTCATCTACTTCCCATCCCACAATTTAATTAGATCCTAATCATGCAATGTGTGAGGATTGATCTAATGCAATAAAACATGGGTTGTAGAAAAGGTATGATCAAAGTGTTACTTGCCTTGCTGATGATCCGCGAGTCCTAGGGTTTCGAAGTAACAAGCGGCGCAATCCGGGTAATCTATCGCAGACAAACAACAAGCATACAATAAGTACTCATCTAATGCACAAGTAAAACTCGAACGAGAGAACGAACCAGGTAGTTCAACTTAAGAACTCCGGTTGCACAGAAACAAACGGCGAAAGAAAAACAACTCGGTTCTAGCAAGTTGAATCTAGGTCAAAATTTTACTGTAGAAAAAGCTTGTTCAAGTTGATTAGACGGAACGGCGGTTTCGAGACGAAACTCCGGGCGCTTGAATCACCTGATTCCGATAAACGAGCGAAAAGATGAACTAGAACGAAGATCGGATCTGAGATCGCGGTCGCGGAATAAATCCGACGAAAATAAAAAGAAAAACGGTTAAACGAACGGATGTCGTTAACCTAGAAGAATCCGGTGATCACGTTCGTTAGGACGAACGGTCCGGCGAACGGTCCAAGGTAACTAAATCGGAGAAGAAAACGAATCCGATCTAGGGTTTCGGAGAAGAAAACCGATCGAAAAACCGATCTAGAAAACCGGAACGGTTTAGAGAAGAAAAGAATCGGAACGATTAGAAGAAAACGATCCGAGGAAAAGAATAGATGTAGCGCGGGGCAACCTTGGCGAGGTCTCCGGCGAACGGGGCTCCGGCGGCGGCAGCGTTGGGCGGCGGCGGCGGTGGCGTGGGTGAGGGGCGGCGGCGGTGTAGGCAAGACGCGGGCGGCGGCTTAGGGTGGCGCGGCGACTAGGTGCGGCGGTGGCGTAGGGCGCGGGGTGGCGGCGCGGCGCGGTGAGGTGGTGCGGCGGCGCGGCGCGGCGCGGCGCAGGTGGTGGTGCTCTAGGCTTTGGGTTTGATGATTTAGAGGGGGGTGCTTGGGTATTTATATTGGGGAGGGGAGGGGTTTACTTGGGGTAGAGGGCAAGAATTAGACTAGGAATAGGAAAAGATCTAGAATTAGAAAAGGAATATACGGAAGTAGGACAAAAGTCCTACTAGGATTTCCTAAAAGAAAGAGGCGGCGGCTCCCTGGCGCCTTGCGCCTGGCGCGGCGATGGCCTTCGGCCCTCCTGGCCGGCGGCTTGGGCCTTTGGCCCAAGTCGCTGGGATTTTTTTTTTAAATGGTTCCGTGCTCAAAAAAAAACAGAAAAACAAATCTACCGGACTCCAAATCTAAAAAAGTAAATTTTCCCCGACTCCTAAAAATGAGCCGAACAAAATGAACTTTTCTCCGGACCTAAAATGCAATTTTCGAAAACGCGCATTTTTCCCTATCCAAAAAATATGCAAATAAACTCCGGCAAACAAAAATTGATCTATTTATTAAATCTTCATTTTCCTAAATTTTGGGAAAGTCATATTATTCCCTCTCTCATATTTTGACATCGGAAAATTTATTGAAGATAAAACAAATAAATCAAACGATCCTCTTTTCAAAATTTGAGAAACTCTCGAATATGAAAATAACGAAATCTCCAACTCTCTCCGAGGGTCCTTGAGTTGCGTGAAATTTCTAGGATCGGCCAAGATGCAAGAAAATATGATATGCATGATGATCTAGTGTATAACATTCCAAATTGCAAATTTGGGATGTTACAAACTATCATTGTGGTTTTGATGCGTAGGTAAGAACGGTTCTTGCTCAGCCCGTAGCAGCCACGTAAGACTAGCAACAACAAAGTAGAGGACGTCTAACTTGTTTTTGCAGGGCATGTTGTGATGTGATATGGTCAAGACATGATGCTATATTTATTGTATGATATGATCATGTTTTGTAATGGAGTTATCGGCAACTGGCAGGAGCCATATGGTTGTCGCTTTATTGTATGCAATGCAATCGCCCTGTAATTGCTTTACTTTATCGCTAAGCGGGAGCGATAGTCGCAGAAGCAATAGTTGGCGAGACGACAACGATGCTGCGATGGAGATCAAGGTGTCACGCTGGTGACGATGGTGATCATGATGGTGCTTCGGAGATGGAGATCACAAGCACAAGATGATGATGGCCATATCATATCACTTATATTGAATGCATGTGATGTTTATCCTTTATGCATCTTATTTTGCTTTGTTTGACGGTAGCATTATAAGATGATCTCTCACTAAATTTCAAGATAAAAGTGTTCTCCCTGAGTATGCACCGTTGCCAAAGTTCGTCGTGCCGAGACACCACGTGATGATCGGGTGTGACAAGCTCTACGTCCATCTACAACGGGTGCAAGCCAGTTTTGCACACGCAGAATACTCGGGTTAAACTTGACGAGCCTAGCATATGTAGATATGGCCTTGGAACACTGAGACCGAAAGGTCGAGCGTGAATCATATAGTAGATATGATCAACATAGTGATGTTCACCATTGAAAACTACTCCATTTCACGTGATGATCGGTTATGGTTTAGTTGATATGGATCACGTGATCACTTAGATGATTAGAGGGATGTCCATCTAAGTGGGAGTTCTTAAGTAATATGATTAATTGAACTTAAATTTATCATGAACTTAGTACCTGATAGTATTTTGCTTGTCTACGTTGATTGTAGATAGATGGCCCGTGTTGTTATTCCGTTGAATTTTAATGCGTTCCTTGAGAAAGCAAAGTTGAAAGATGATGGTAGCAATTACATGGACTGGGTCCGTAACTTGAGGATTATCCTCATTGCTGGACAGAAGAATTACATCCTGGAAGCACCGTTGGGTGCCAGGCCTGCTGCAGATGCTGCTGATGACGTTAAGAACATCTGGCAGAGTAAAGCTGATGACTACTCGATAGTTCAGTGTGCCATGCTTTACGGCTTAAAACCGGGACTTTAATGATGTTTTGAACGTCATGGAGCATATGAGATGTTCTAGGAGTTGAAGTTAATATTTCAAGCAAATGCCCAGATTGGGAGATATGAAGTCTCAATAAGTTCTATAGCTGCAAGATGGAGGAGAATAGTTCTGTCAGTGAACATATACTCAAAATGTCTGGGTATCATAATCACTTGACTCAACTGGGAGTTAATCTTCCTGTTGATAGTGTCATTGATAGAGTTCTTCAATCACTGCCACCAAGCTACAAAAGCTTCGTGATGAACTATAATATGCAAGGGATGAACAAGACAATTCTCGAGCTCTTCGCAATGCTAAAGGCAGCGGAGGTAGAAATCAAGAAGGAGCATCAAGTTTTGATGGTTAACAAGACCACCAGTTTCAAGAAAAAGGGCAAAGGGAAGAAGAAGGGGAACTTCAAGAAGAACAGCAAACAAGTTGCTGCTCCGGAGAAGAAACCCAAGTCTGGACCTAAGCCTAAGACCGAGTGCTTCTACTGCAAACAGACTGGTCACCGGAAGCAGAACTGCCCCAAGTATTTGGCGGATAAGAATGATGGCAAGGTGAACAAAGGTATATGTGATATACATGTTATTGATGTGTACCTTACCAGAGCTCGCAATAGCACCAGTATTTGATACTGGTTCTGTTGCTAATATTTGCAACTCGAAACAGGGACTACGGATTAAACGAAGACTGGCTAAGGACGAGGTGACGATGCACATGGGAAATGGTTCCAAAGTCGATGTGATCACCGTCGGCACGCTACCTCTACATCTACCTTCGAGATTAGTTTTAGAACTAAATAATTGTTATTTGGTGCCAGCGTTAAGCATGAACATTATATCTGGATCTTGTTTGATGCGAGACAGTTATTCATTTAAATCTGAGAATAATGGTTGTTCTATTTATATGAGTAATATCTTTTATGGTCATGCACCCTTGAAGAGTGGTCTATTTTTGTTAAATCTCGATAGTAGTGCTACACATATTCATAATGTTGAAGCCAAAAGATGCAGAGTTGATAATGATAGTGCAACTTATTTGTGGAACTGCCATTTGGGTCATATTGGTATAAAGCGCATCAAGAAACTCCATACTGATGGACTTTTGGAATCACTTGATTATGAATCACCTGGTACTTGCGAACCATGCCTTATGGACAAGATGACTAAAACACCGTTCTCCAGAACTATGGAGAGAGCAATCAGATTTGTTGGAAATCATACATACTGATGTATGTGGTCCGATGAATATTGAGGCTCGGGTCGGGTATCGTTATTTTCTCACCTTCACAGATGATTTGAGCAGATATGGGTATATCTACTTAATGAAACATAAGTCTGAAACATTTGAAAAGTTCAAAGAATTTCAGAGTGAAGTGGAAAATCATTGTAACAAGAAAATAAAGTTTCTACAATCTGATCATGGAGGAGAGTATTTGAGTTACGAGTTTGGTCTACATTTGAAACAATGCGGAATAGTTTCGCAACTCACGCCACCTGGAACACCACAACGCAATGGTGTGTACGAACATCGTAATCGTACTTTACTAGATATGGTGCGATCTATGATGTCACTTACTAATTTACCGCTATCGTTTTGGGGTTATGCTTTAGAGACGGCTGCATTCACATTAAATAGGGCACCATCAAAATCCGTTTAGACGACACCTTGTGAACAATGGTTTGGCAAGAAACCAAAGTTGTAGTTTCTTAAAGTTTGGGGCTGCGATGCTTATGTGAAAAAGCTTCAACCTGATAAGCTCGAACCCAAATCGGAGAAATGTGTCTTCATAGGAGACCCAAAGGAAACTGTTGGGTACACCTTCTATGACAGATCCGAAGGCAAGACATTCATTGCTAAGAATGGATCCTTTCTAGAGAAGGTGTTTCTCTCGAAAGAAGTGAGTGGGAGGAAAGTAGAACTTGATGAGGTAACTATACCTGCTCCCTTATTGGAAAGTAGTTCATCACAGGAACCGGTTCCTGTGACATCTACACCAATTAGTGAGGAAGCTAATGATGATGATCATGAAACTTCAGATCAAGTTACTACCGGACCTCGTAGGTCAACCAGAGTAAGATCCGCACCAGAGTGGTACGGTAATCCTATTCTGGAGGTCATGTTACTTGACCTTGACGAACCTACGAACTATGAGGAAGCGATGATGAGCCCAGATTCCGCAAAATGGCTTGAGGCCATGAAATCTGAGATGGGATCCATGTATGAGAACAAAGTGTGGACTTTGGTTGACTTGCCGGATGATCGGCAAGCCATCGAGAATAAATGGATCTTCAAGAAGAAGACAGACGCTGACGGTAATGTTACTGTCTACAAAGCTCGACTTGTTGCAAATGGTTTTCGACAAGTTCAAGGAGTTGACTACGATGAGACCTTCTCACCCGTAGCGATGCTTAAGTTCGTCTAAATCATGTTAGCAATTTCCTGGTTTTATGATTATGAAATTTGGCAAATGGATGTAAAGACTGCATTCCTGAATGGATTTCTGGAAGAAGAGTTGTATATGATGCAACCTGAAGGTTTTATCGATCCAAAGGGAGCTAACAAAGTGTGCAACTCCAGCGATCCATTTATGGACTGGTGCAAGCCTCTCGGAGTTGGAATAAACGTTTTGATAGTGTGATCAAAGCATATGGTTTTATACAGACTTTTGGAGAAGCCTGTATTTACAAGAAAGTGAGTGGGAGCTCTGTAGCATTTCTAATATTATATGTGGATGACATATTGTTGATTGGAAATGATATAGAATTTCTGGATAGCATAAAAGGATACTTGAATAAGATTTTTTCAATGAAAGACCTCGGTGAAGCTGCTTATATATTGGGCATCAAGATCTATAGAGATAGATCAAGACGCTTAATTGGACTTTCACAAAGCACATACCTTCATAAAGTTTTGAAGAAGTTCAAAATGGATCAAGCTAAGAAAGGGTTCTTGCCTGTATTACAAGGTGTGAAGTTGAGTAAGACTCAATGCCCGACCACTTCAGAAGATAGAGAGAAAATGAAAAGTGTTCCCTATGCTTCAGCCATAGGCTCTATCATGTATGCAATGCTGTGTGCCAGACCTGATGTGTGCCTTGCCATTAGTCTAGCAGGGAGGTACCAAAGTAATCTAGGAGTGGATCACTGGACAGCGGTCAAGAACATCCTGAAGTACCTGAAAAGGACCAAGGATATGTTTCTCGTTTATGGAGGTGACAAAGAGCTCATCATAAATGGTTACGTTGATGCAAGCTTTGACACTGATCCGGACGATTCTAAATCGCAAACCGGATATGTGTTTATATTAAACGGTGGAGCTGTAAGTTGGAGCAGTTCTAAACAGAGCGTCGTGGTGGGATCTACATGCGAAGCGGAGTACATTGCTGCTTCGGAAGCAGCGAATGAAGGAGTCTGGATGAAGGAGTTCATATCCGATCTAGGTGTCATAACTAGTGCATCGGGTCCGATGAAAATATTTTGTGACAATACTGGTGCAATTGCCTTGGCAAAGGAATCCAGATTTCACAAGAGAACCAAGCACATCAAGAGATGCTTCAACTCCATCCGGGATCAAGTCCGGGTGGGAGACATAGAGATTCGCAAAGATACATACGGATCTGAATGTTGCAGACCCGTTGACTAAGCCTCTTCCACGAGCAAAACATGATCAGCACCAAGGCTCCATGGGTGTTACAATCATTATTGTGTAATCTAGATTATTGACTCTAGTGCAAGTGGGAGACTGAAGGAAATATGCCCTAGAGGCAATAATAAAGTTATCATTTATTTCCTTATTTCATGATAAATGTTTATTATTCATGCTAGAATTGTATTAACCGGAAACATAATACATGTGTGAATACATAGACAAACACAGTGTCACTAGTATGCCTCTACTTGACTAGCTCATTGATCAAAGATGGTTAAGTTTCCTAACCATAGACATGAGTTGTTATTTGATCAATGGGATCACATCATTAGGATAATGATGTGATTGACTTGACCCATTCCGTTAGCTTAGCACTTGATCGTTTTTGTTTACTGCTATTGCTTTCTTCATGACTTATACATGTTCTTATGACTATGAGATTATGCAACTCCCGAATACCAGAGGAACACTTTGTGTGCTACCAAACGTCACAACGTAACTGGGTGATTATAAAGGTTCTCTACAGGTGTCTCCGGTGGTACTTGTTGAGTTGGCATAGATCAAGATTAGGGTTTGTCACTCCGATTGTCAGAGAGGTATCTATGGGCCCTCTCGGTAATGCACATCACTGTAAGCCATGCAAGCAATGCAGCTAATGAGTTAGTTGCGGGATAGTGCATTATGAAACGAGTAAAGAGACTTGCCGGTAACGAGATTGAACTAGGTATTGGGATACCGACGATCGAATCTCGGGCAAGTAACATACTGATGACAAAGAGAACAACGTATAGTGTTGTGCGGTTTGACCGATAAAGATCTTCGTAGAATATGTAGGAACCAATATGAGCATCCAGGTTCCGCTATTGGTTATTGACCAGAGACATGTCTTGGTCATGTCTACATAGTTCTCGAACCCGTAGGGTCCGCACGCTTAAAGTTCTGTGACGATCGGTGTCGGTGTCAAAACCGGCGGATCTCGGGTAGGGGGTCCCGAACTATGCGTCTAGGAGGATGGTAATAGGAGGCAGGGGACACGATGTTTTACCCAGGTTTGGGCCCTCTTGATGGAGGTAAAACCCTACATCCTGCTTGATTAATATTGATGATATGGGTAGTACAAGAGTAGATCTACCACGAGATCAAGGAGGCTAAACCCTAGAAGCTAGCCTATGGTATGATTGTTGTCCCTATGGACTAAAACCCTCCGGTTTATATAGACACCAGAGAGGGCTAGGGTTGCACAGAGTCGGTTTCAATGGTAGGAGATCTACATATCCGTATCGCCAAGCTTGCCTTCCACGCTAAGGAAAGTCGCTTCCGGACACGGGACGAAGTCTTCAATCTTGTATCTTCATAGTCCAGGAGTCCGGCCGAAGGTATAGTCTGGCTATCCGGACACCCCCTAATCCAGGACTCCCTCAGTAGCCCCTGAACCAGGCTTCAATGATGATGAGTCCGGCGCGCAGATTGTCTTCGGCATTGCAAGGTGGGTTCCTCCTCCAAGTACTTCATAGAAGATTTTGAACGCAAAGGTAGTGTACGGCTCTGCAAAATAAGTTTCCACATATTGCCATAGAGAGAATAATATTTACACAAATCTAATCTGCTGACGTATTCCGTAGCGTGACATCACACCACGGCCAAGTCTTTATTCGAATCGTTTTACTGTCCCACCTCAGCGCGTTTAGCGAGGCGGTTTCCTTGGCACGTCTTGTCAAAGCAGAGATCGTGTCCCCTTATTCCGGGATTCTCATCAATACGGGCGTGGGTAACCCAACCGTACCCGTTGGTATGTTTTCTCGATCAAAGGCTAGTCCCAAACGGTCACGGGGAGGGCCCTTGGTATTCAACCTCTTATAAAGAGACCAAGGCCTTACTCCTTTCTTTCAATCTCAAATGAGTTCACACTTCAACTCGAGTTCCAACACCCAAGGCTCCAGATTTCATGCGCTTTGGACCTTCGAAAATGTCCGGTTCCGACCTTCGAGGCCGATGGATGCCCTCCTCCATCATGGAGGAGGACATGTTGAAGTTGAGAGAGGCCAGGTTCTTGACCGGTGAAATCTGGCATAGGCTGCCTGCTCAAGGGCAGGTCATTCCCACTCCCAAGCCTGGTGAGAGTGTGGTGTTCATGTCTCACTTCCTTTGGGGGCTAGGCTTCCCGACGGATCCCTTCGTGAGGAGGCTCATGTTTTATTATGGGCTGGAGTTTCACGACTTAGCTCCGGAGTCCAATCTCCATATTTCCTCATTCATCGTCGTGTGTGAAGCCTTCCTCCGTATTACTCCTCACTTCGGACTATGGCTCAACGTAACACCCCGGATGTAACTTTCCCAATTTGTACTCCAACTCTTGCCATTTCGGCGTTAAGTTAATTTATTTCCTCGGGTTCGGGTCTTTGTCTCCGTGTGTTGTTGTCGTTGTCATGCATCTCATATCATGTCATCATGTGCATTGCATTTTCATACGTGTTTGTCTTATGCATTCGAGCTTTTTCCCCGTTGTCCGTTTTGCATTCCGGCGCTTCGTTCTCCTCCGGTGGTCATTTCTACCTTTCTTTCGTGTGTGGGGATTAAACATTTCCGGATTGGACCGAGACTTGCCAAGCGGCCTTGGTTTACTACCGGTAGACCGCCTGTCAAGTTTCGTATCATTTGGACTTCGTTTGATACTCCAACGGTTAACCGAGGGACCGAAAAGGCCTCGTGTGTGTTGCAGCCCAACACCCTTCCAAAGTGGCCCAAAACCCACCTAAGCCTTCTCCATCATCTAGAGTGTTCGATCACGATCACGTGGCCGAAAACCGCACCTCATTTGGACTCTCCTAGCTCCTCCTATGCCTATTTATAGACCCCCTCCTTCAAACTCGCGGATCCCCCTCTCCGAAACCCTAAATTTTCCACTTCGTCGCCAGCCGGACAAAAATCCCAGGCCGGACGTGTCCGGATCCGCCGCCGCCCCCAACCGGGAGCTGCCACGTGGCGCCCCCAGACCACATCGCCGCCCGCACCCGCCGAGGCCCGCAGGGCCCGACCGTGGCCCTCCCGACCCGTGACCCCACGCCGCTTCGCCCGCCTCCCCGCCGCCCGCGCTGCGCCGCCTCCACCGCCACACTGTCCGCCGCCCGCCCGCACCAGTGGCAAGCTGCCACGTGGCGTGCCGCCGCCGCCGAGGCCCGCGAGGCCCAGCCGGGGCCCCCGCGGCCCGTAGCCGCCTCTCCGCCGCCCGCCTCCTCGCCCCCGACGCCATCGCGGCAAGCCGCCGCCCGCTGCCTCCTCCTCCAGCCCGGCGCCGCCGCCCGCCTTCTCCGACAGCCCGGAGCTCGCCGCTCCGCCGCGGGACTCCGCCGACCGGAGCCAAGCCGCAGGCCGCCGTCCCTCCGCCACCACCGCACCATGCCGCCCCGGCGTCCTCCTCTCCTCCGGCCGGCGTGCCGCGTCAAGTCCGGCAAGGCTCCGGCGAGCTCGGATCCCACCTCGTTTCGCGTGCCATGAACAGTAAACCCTAGATCCGGAGGTTGTTCTTCTTCTAATTCCCGAAATCCCAGATCCAAATGCTCATGTTTGTAGCCTCGTAACTTTGCATCCGTAGCTCCGATTCATGCATATAGCATACCAAAATGTTCATCTCAGAGAGTACATTATTTCATTCCATTGCATCATTTTCATTTGAGTTCATCTTGATGCCCGAAATGCTGTTAGAAGAGGGCTACTTGAGTTAATTGTCAGATCTGCTGCTCCGTTTAGCTTTTTGTCATTTTTGCCATGATTAATGTGTGCATGATATGCCCTGATGCTCTACATATGTTTTGTTAAGGGTTTTGTCATCTTTCCAGAGGTGCAACCCATGTATTTTTTTGATGTGTGTGGTGACTAGCACAAGCTTCCAAAGTGGTGCACTTGGTAATTCTGATTTCAGGGACTTAGCATTTCCACCAAGTCCTTGATCTGTTTATCTCATGATGCCATATGTTCATGTTGTTCCCTAGTGATCCGTGCCTCTTTTGAGGATGATCAGTAAGGATGTTTTGTTAATCTTGTAGTTCTTTATCCATCCATGTCTTTGTTTGCAATTATGGAGCACCCTAGCTTGAGTAAATCGAGCTCTACTTTTGCTACTTTGTGAATTTGGGCAGATTGTCAACTTGTTTGCAATTTTGCCGATGATGTTGTACTTGATCCGTGCATGCTATGCTATTGTTCTTGACGTGTCTAGCTTGCATTTTGTGTGTTCTTGATGGATGTATGCTTATCTTGTCATGACTTTCTGCTTAGTGAGTGCATCGAGCTCGTTAACATGCCGACTTGAGTTATGTTTCAGCATGCTCCAGTTTTCACTAAGTCTGTGATCTGATTATGTTTTTGCTATGTTCACATGCTTGCAATTGTATTTTCTGATCCCTTTTGGCTCAAGGTAACTAAGGGACTTTTGTTAAGATCTTTGAGTAGCTCCATGCCATGCTTTACTTTGCCATGTTCAGGTCCTGTAGCATGGAGTTTTTTTGCTCCGAAGAGTGCTACCTGATCTGAAATTCTAGACAAGTGTTAATTTCACTAAGTCTGAGATCTGTTTACCATATGTATTTTTGCCATGCTTGTTTGAACCTGTTAATGGATGAATTGGCCGTAGCTCAGTGCTAGACTTTTGTTAAGCATCTTGAATGTATCCCTGCCATGTATTTTGTTGTCATGTTTGGGTGCTGTAGCATGTTCATCTCATTACATTTAGTTGGCTACTTGCTGTAAATGGCAGACCGGTGTCATATTTGAATCGCTTGCCATTTCCAAACCATAACTCCGATTCCGGCGTTCTTTATATCGTTTTCAAGCGATTTCATCTCATCTTCCAGTGGCATACTTGGATTTCCAAGTTGAGGCCAGGTTCTTGCTTTTCCTATCACATCTTGCATATGCATCCCGCATCGCATCCCGCATAGCATACCATCTTTGCATCATATTGTCTGATCCTTGCACGTGATTGATTGTGTCCTTGTTGCTTGTTTGTCTTGTTTGGGTAGAGCCGGGAGACGAGTTTGCTAACGAGGAACCCGTTGAGTTTGCTTTCGAGGATCCAGTCAACTCTGACAACTGTGGAGGCAAGATGATCATACCCTCGAAATCACTACTATCTTTGCTATGCTAGTTTGCTCGCTCTTTTGCTATGCCAATGCTATGATGCCTACCACTTTCTTTCAAGCCTCCTAAATTTCCATGTCAAACCTCTAACCCACCATGTCCTAGCAAACCGTTGATTGGCTATGTTACCGCTTTGCTCAGCCCCTCTTATAGCGTTGCTAGTTGCAGGTGAAGATTGGAGGCCGTTCCTTATTGGAACATTTATTTACTTGTTGGGATATCATTATATTATCTTGTTATCTTAATGCATCTATATACTTGGCAAAGGGTGGAAGGCTTGGCCTCTCGCCTAGTGTTTTGTTCCACTCTTGCCGCCCTAGTTTCCGTCATATCGGTGTTATGTTCCCGGATTTTGCGTTCCTTACGCGGTTGGGTTATAATGGGAACCCCTTGATAGTTCGTCTTGATTAAAGCTTTTCCAGCAATGCCCAACCTTGGTTTTACCATTTGCCACCTAGCCTCTTTTTCCCTTGGGTTTCCGGAGCCCGAGGGTCATCTTATTTAACCCCCCCCCCCCAGGCCAGTGCTCCTCTGAGTGTTGGTCCGACCAAGTAGACTGCGGGGCCACCTCGGGGCAACTTGAGGGTTGGTTTTACTCGTAGGATGTCTCATCTGAGTGTGCCCTGAGAACGAGATATGTGCAGCTCGTATCGGGATTTGTCGGCACATTCGGGCGGTGTTGCTGGTCTTGTTTTAACCTGTCGAAGTGTCTTGAATAACCGAGATACCAAGTCTGATCGGAACGTCTTGGGAGGAGGTCTATTCCTTCGTTGACCGTGAGAGCTTGTCATGGGCTAAGTTGGGACTCCCCTGCAGGGATTTGAACTTTCGAAAGCCGTGCCCACGGTTATGGGAAGATGGGAATTTGTTAATGTCCGGTTGTAGATAACTTGAACCTTAACTTAATTAAAATGAATCAACTGAGTGCGTTACCGTGATGGCCTCTTCTCGGCGGAGTCCGAGAAGTGGACATGGTGTTGGAGTAATGCTTGCGTAGGTTGTTCTCTAGTTTCTTGCTCGCGCTTTGCCTCCTCTTCTCGCTCTCTTTTGCGAATAAGTTAGCCACCATATTTTGCTAGTCGCTTGCTGCAGCTCCACATATTTTACCTTGCCTTACCTATAAGCTTAAATAGTCTTGATCGCGAGGGTGCGAGATTGTTGAGTCCCTGTGGCTCACAGATTACTATTACACCAGATGCAGGGCCTGATGATTCCGCTCCAGGTGACGCGCTCGAGCTCAAGTGGGAGTTCGACGAAGACTCTCAACGTTACTATGTTTCCTTTCCTGATGATCAGTAGTGGTGCCCAGTTGGGGGTGATCGGGACGGTGTTGCATGTTGGGTTATCTTTTATTTTGGCGCCGTAGTCGGGCCATGAGTGTTTGGTTGATGTAATGTTATTTATGTACTTGATTGACGTGGCGAGTGTAAGCCAACTATGTTATCTCCCCTTTTTATTATCTATTACATGGGATGTTGTGAAGATTGCCTAACTTGCGACATATGCCTTCAATGCGATTATGCCTCTAAGTCGTGCCTCGACACATGGGAGATATAGTCGCATCGAGACCGTTTACATCTAGGCATGAATTGGTTTCGCAAGTTTTGCCTAGTCCATTAGCAGTTGTCTCTCCCGGTAAGCACATGCATGCTAACTCCATCGTTCCGGATGTTACTATCACCTTGGGTGACTACAAGTTTCTAGCTTCTCCAACGGTTCTTGGTGACTCGGATATTGATCTTATTCTCGGAATGGATTGGCTTTCTAAGCACAAGGCTCAGCTTGATTGTGCAGCCAGGCAGATTCAATTGACTCATTCGTCTGAGGATGTAATTGTCTTTGCCGCTCGTGATGATACTATCCGTTTGTTTTCTCTCAATGAGAAGGGTGAACTCGATGCTATTTCGCAAATTCCAGTCGTTTGCGAATATCAAGACGTCTTTCCAGAAGAGCTTCCAGGAATGCCTCCGCACTGGCCAGTTGAATTCGTTATTGATCTTGAGCCGGGCACAGAACCTGTGTGCAAACGTCCTTACAAGCTTGGACCTGAAGAGTTGAAGGAGCTGAAGAAGCAACTCGATATTCAAGAGAAAATGGGTCTCATCCGGCCTAGTTCTTCTCCGTGGAGTTGTGGTGTTCTTTTTGTGAAGAAGAATGATGGAACGGACCGACTTTGTGTTGATTACCGTCCATTGAACAAGAAGACCATCAAGAACAAATACCCACTTCCCAACATCAATGAGCTCTTCGAACAACTCAAAGGTGCCCAAGTATTCTCCAAGCTTGATCTCCGTATGGGTTATCATCAGATTCGAAACCGTGAGCAAGATATTCCCAAGACGGCTTTCAGGAAAAGCTATGGTTCATATGAATACACTGTCATGTCTTTTGGCCTCGTCAACGCTCCTCCGACTTTCTCTCGCATGATGAACTTCATCTTCAACGCCTACACCAATGACTTCGTTTTGGTCTATCTCGATGACATTCTGGTTTTCTCGAAGAACAAGGAAGATCATGCCAAGCACTTGCGTTTGGTACTCGATAAGCTCAGGGAACATTAGTTCTACGCCAAGTTCTCCAAGTGTGAATTTTGGCTCGATGAGGTTCTTTATCTTGGTCATATCATCTCTGCCAAGGGCATTGCCGTGAATCCTGAGAAGGTGTCTGCAATTGTGAATTGGGAACCTCCTCAGAACGTGAAGCAACTCCATAGTTTCCTCGGTCTCGCAAGCTATTGCCGAAGATTCGTTGAAAACTTTTCTAAGATCGCGAAGCCTCTCTCTAATCTTCTCCAGAAGCACGTCAAGTACGTTTGGTCTCCGGAGTGTGACATTGCTTTCAACACTTTGAAAGAGAAATTGATCACTGCTCCAGTTCTGACTCCGCCTGATGAATCCAAGCCGTACGAGGTCTTTTGTGATGCCTCTCTCCAAGGTCTTGGCGCAGTATTGATGCAAGAGAAGAAAGTTGTTGCTTATACCTCTCGCCAGTTGAAGCCTAATGAGAAGAACTACCCCACTCATGATCTCGAGTTGGCGGCAGTTGTGCATGCTCTTTTGACTTGGAGACATCTCTTATTGGGAAGAAAAGTGGACATTTTCACTGATCACAAGAGTCTCAAGTACATCTTCACTCATCCTAATCTCAACCTCAGGCAAACTCGATGGGTCAAAATGATTCAAGAGTATAATCCGAGTATCGAGTATACTCCAGGCAAGGCCAATGTGATTGCTGACGCATTGAGCAGAAAAGCTTATTGCAACAGTCTGATTCTCAAGCCTTATCAACCCGAGCTTTGTGAAGCTTTCCGCAAACTTAATCTGCAAGTTGTCCCTCAAGGTTTCCTTGCCAACCTTCAAGTCTCTCCTACCTTGGAAGACCAGATTCGCCAAGCCCAGCTTCTTGATGCTATGGTGAAAAAGGTGAAGATTGGGATTGCCAAGAGTCAACCCAAGTACAAGTGCTACCGCCTTGATGACAAGGACACTCTCTTCTTCGAGGATCGTATTGTTGTACCCAAAGGTGATCTCTGTAAAGTGATCATGAACGAGGCTCACAATTCTCTCCTCTCCATCCACCCTGGGAGCACGAAGATGTATCAGGACCTCAAGCAAGCTTATTGGTGGACTCGAATGAAGCGCGAGATTGCTCAATTCGTGAATGAATGCGATGTCTGCAGAAGAGTGAAGGCAGAACACCAAAGGCCAGCTGGTCTCCTCCAACCTCTTGCCATTCCAGAATGGAAGTTTGACCACATTGAAATGGACTTCGTGACTGGGTTTCCAAAGTCCAAGCGTGGCAATGATGCTATATTCGTTGTCATCGACAAACTCACCAAAGTGGCTCACTTTCTGCCTATCAAAGAGTCGATCACTGCAGCTCAATTGGCGGAACTCTATACCTCTCGTATTGTCTCTCTGCACGGTATTCCTCAAGTGATTTCTTCAGACCGTGGCAGCATCTTTACATCCAAGTTTTGGGATTCTTTTCAGAAGGCCATGGGCACCAACATCCGCTTCAGCACAGCTTTCCATCCTCAAACTAGCGGTCAAGTCGAGCGTGTCAACCAGATTCTTGAAGATATGCTCAGGGCTTGTGTGATCTCCTTCGGCATAAAGTGGGAGGATTGTCTTCCTTATGCTGAATTCTCCTACAACAACAGTTTTCAAGCAAGTTCGGGCAAGGCCCCATTTGAAATTCTGTATGGCGGGAAGTGCCATACCCCTCTCAACTGGTCTGAAACCGGTGAACGTCGGCTTTTGGGAAATGACTTAATCACAGAGGCAGAAGAAATGTGCAAAGTCATTCGTGATAACCTCAAAGCAGCCCAATCCCGCCAGAAGAGCTACTATGATAGTAAGCATCGTGATTTGGCTTTCGAGATCGGAGATCATGTTTACCTCCACATCTCTCCTATGAAAGGTACTCGTCGCTTTGGTATCAAAGGGAAGCTTTCCCCCAGATACGTGGGACCTTTCAAGATTGTCAGCAAGAGAGGCGACCTCGCCTATCAACTCGAGCTTCCTTCAAACTTTTCAAATGTTCATGACGTGTTCCATGTCTCTCAGCTCCGAAAGTGCTTCAAGACTCCTGACCGCACCGTCAACTTCGAGGACATTGAGCTCCAAGAAGATCTCTCCTATCGTGAGCACCCAGTTACTATTCTTGAAGAGACTGAACCGACTCGCAACAAGTCAATCAAATTTCTCAAAGTCAAGTGGTCACACCATTCCGACCGTGAAGCTACCTGGGAACGCGAGGATCACCTCCGTTCTGAGTACCTGGCGTTCTTTCAGTCCTAGATCTCGGGACGAGATCCTTTCGTAGTGGTGGAGTGTTGTAACACCCCGGATGTAACTTTCCCAATTTGTACTCCAACTCTTGTCGTTTCGGCGTTAAGTTAATTTATTTCCTAGGGTTCGGGTCTTTGTCTCCGTGTGTTGTTGTTATTGTCATGCATCTCATATCATGTCATCATGTGCATTGCATTTGCATACGTGTTCGTCTTATGCATTCGAGCTTTTTCCCCGTTGTCCCTTTTGCATTCCGGCGCTTCGTTCTCCTCCGGTGGTCATTTCTACCTTTCTTTCGTGTGTGGGGATTAAACATTTCCGGATTGGACCGAGACTTGCCAAGCGGCCTTGGTTTACTACCGGTAGACCGCCTGTCAAGTTTCGTATCATTTGGACTTCGTTTGATACTCCAACGGTTAACCGAGGGACCGAAAAGGCCTCGTGTGTGTTGCAGTTTTGCATTCCGCCGCTTCGTTCTCCTCCGGTGGTCATTTCTAGCCTTTCTTTCGTGTGTGGGGATTAAACATTTCCGGATTGGACCGAGACTTGCCAAGCGGCCTTGGTTTACTACCGGTAGACCGCCTGTCAAGTTTTCGTATCATTTGGACTTCGTTTGATACTCCAACGGTTAACCGAGGGACCGAAAAGGCCTCGTGTGTGTTGCAGCCCAACACCCCTCCAATTTGGCCCAAAACCCACCTAACCTTCTCCATCATCTAGAGCGTTCGATCACGATCGCGTGGCCGAAAACCGCACCTCATTTGGACTCTCCTAGCTCCTCCTATGCCTATTTATAGACCCCCTCCTTCAAATCGCGGATCCCCCCTCCGAAACCCTAAATCCCTCGCGCCCGCCGGACAATCCCAGGCCGGACGTGTCCGGATCCGCCGCCGCCCCCAACCGGGAGCTGCCATGTGGCGCCCCCGGACCACATCGCCGCCCGCACCCGCCGAGGCCCGCGGGGCCCGACCGCGGCCCTCCCGGCCCGTGACCCCGCGCCGCTTCGCCCGCCTCCCCGCCGGCCGCGCTGCGCCGCCTCCACCGCCACACCGTCCGCCGCCCGCCCGCACCAGTGGCAAGCTGCCACGTGGCGCGCCGCCGCCGCCGCCGAGGCCCGCGAGGCCCAGCCGGGGCCCCCGCGGCCCGTAGCCGCCTTTCCGACGCCCGCCTCCTCACCCCCGACGCCATCGCGGCAAGCCACCCCCCGCTGCCTCCTCCTCCAGCCCGGCGCCGCCGCCCGCCTTCTCCGACAGCCCGGAGCTCGCCGCTCCGCCGCGGGACTCCACCGACCGGAGCCAAGCCCGGCGCCGCAGGCCACCGTCCCTCCGCCACCACCGCACCACGCCGCCTCGGCGTCCTCCTCTCCTCCGGCCGGCGTGCCGCGTCAAGTCCGGCAAGGCTCCGGCGAGCTCGAATCCCACCTCGGTTCGCGTGCCGTGAACAGTAAACCCTAGATCTGGAGGTTGTTTTTCTTCTAAGTCCCGAAATCCCAGATCCAAGTGCTCATGTTCGTAGACCCGTAACTTTGCATCCGTAGCTCCGATTCATGCATATAGCATATCAAAATGTTCATCTCAGAGAGTACATCATTTCATTACATTGCATCATTTTCATTTGAGTTCATCTTGATGCCCGAAATGCTGTTAGAAGAGGGCTACTTGAGTTAATTGTCAGATCTGCTGCTCCGTTTAGCTTTTTGTCATTTTTTCCATGATTAATGTGTGCATGATATGCCCTGATGCTCTACATATGTTTTGTTAAGGGTTTTGTCATCTTTCCAGAGGTGCAACCCATGTATTTTTTTGATGTGTGTGGTGACTAGCACAAGCTTCCAAAGTGGTGCACTTGGTAATTCTGATTTCAGGGACTTAGCATTTCCACCAAGTCCTTGATCTGTTTATCTCATGATGCCATATGTTTATGTTGTTTCCTAGTGATCCATGCCTCTTTTGAGGATGATCATTAAGTATGTTTTGTTAATCTTGTAGTGCATTATCCATCCATGTCTTTGTTTGCAATTATGGAGCACCCTAGCTTGAGTCAATCGAGCTCTACTTTTGCTACTTTGTGAATCTGGGCAGACTGTCAACTTGTTTGCAATTTTGCCGATGATGTTGTAGTTGATCCGTGCATGCTATGCTATTGTTCTTGACGTGTCTAGCTTGCATTTTGTGTGTTCTTGATGGATGTATGCTTATCTTGTCATGACTTGCTCCGTAGTGAGTGCATCGAGCTCGTTAACATGCCTACTTGAGTTATGTTTCAGCATGCTCCAGTTTTCACTAAGTCTGTGATCTGATTATATTTTTGCTATGTTCACATGCTTGCAATTGTATTTTATGATCCCTTTTGGCTCAAGGTCTCTAAGGGACTTTTGTTACGCTCTTTGAGTAGCTCCATGCCATGCTTTACTTTGCCATGTTCAGGTCCTATAGCATGTAGTTTTGTTGGTCCGAAGAGTGCTACATGATCTGAAATTCCAGACAAGTGTTAATTTCACCAAGTCTGAGATCTGTTTACCATATGTATTTTTGCCATGCTTGTTTGAACCTGTTAATGGATGAATTGGCCGTAGCTCAGTGCTAGACTTTTGTTAAGCATCTTGAATGCATCCCTGCCATGTATTCTGTTGTCATGTTTGGGTGCTGTAGCATGTTCATCTCATTACATTTAGTTGGCTACTTGCTGTAAATCGCAGACCGGTGTCATATTTGAATCGCTTGTCATTTCCAAACCGTAACTCCGATTTCGGCGTTCGTTATATCGTTTTCAAGCGATTTCATCTCATCTTCCAGTGGCATACTTGGATTTCCAAGTTGAGGCCAGGTTCTTGCTTTTCCTGTCACATCTTGCATATGCATCCCGCATCGCATCCCGCATAGCATACCATCTTTGCATCATATTGTTTGATCCTTGCACGTGGTTGAATGTGTCCTTGTTGCTTGTTTGTCTTGTTTGGGTAGAGCCGGGAGACGAGTTCGCTAACGAGGAACCCGTTGAGTTTGTTTTCAAGGATCCAGTCAACTCTGACAACTGTGCAGGCAAGATGATCATACCCTCGAAATCACTACTATCTTTGCTATGCTAGTTTGCTCGCTCTTTTGCTATGCCAATGCTACGATGCCTACCACTTGATTTCAAGCCTCCCAAATTTCCATGTCAAACCTCTAACCCACCATGTCCTAGCAAACCGTTGATTTGCTATGTTACCGCTTTGCTCAGCCCCTCTTATAGCGTTGCTAGTTGCAGGTGAAGATTGGAGGCCGTTCCTTGTTGGAACATTTATTTACTTGTTGGGATATCATTATATTATCTTGTTATCTTAATGCATCTATATACTTGGTAAAGGGTGGAAGGCTTGGCCTCTCGCCTAGTGTTTTGTTCCACTCTTGCCGCCCTAGTTTCCGTCATATCGGTGTTATGTTCCCGGATTTTGCGTTCCTTACGCGGTTGGGTTATAATGGGAACCCCTTGATAGTTAGGATGTCTCATCTGAGTGTGCCCTGAGAACGAGATATGTGCAGCTCGTATCGGGATTTGTCGGCACATTCGGGCGGTGTTGCTGGTCTTGTTTTAACCTGTCGAAGTGTCTTGAATAACCGAGATACCAAGTCTGATCGGAACGTCTTGGGAGGAGGTCTATTCCTTCGTTGACCGTGAGAGCTTGTCATGGGCTAAGTTGGGACTCCCCTGCAGGGATTTGAACTTTCGAAAGCCGTGCCCACGGTTATGGGAAGATGGGAATTTGTTAATGTCCGGTTGTAGATAACTTGAACCTTAACTTAATTAAAATGAATCAACTGAGTGCGTTACCGTGATGGCCTCTTCTCGGCGGAGTCCGGATTCCTTCGTTGACCGTGAGAGCTTGTCATGGGCTAAGTTGGGACTCCCCTGCAGGGATTTGAACTTTCGAAAGCCGTGCCCACGGTTATGGGAAGATGGGAATTTGTTAATGTCCGGTTGTAGATAACTTGAACCTTAACTTAATTAAAATGAATCAACTGAGTGCGTTACCGTGATGGCCTCTTCTCGGCGGAGTCCGGGAAGTGGACACGGTGTTGGAGTAATGCTTGCGTAGGTTGTTCTCTAGTTTCTCGCTCGTGCTTTGCCTCCTCTTCTTGCTCTCTTTTGCGAATAAGTTAGCCACCATATTTTGCTAGTCGCTTGCTGCAGCTCCACATATTTTACCTTGCCTTACCTATAAGCTTAAATAGTCTTGATCGCGAGGGTGCAAGATTGCTGAGTCCCTGTGGCTCACAGATTACTATTACACCAGATGCAGGGCCTGATGATTCCGCTCCAGGTGACGCGCTCGAGCTCAAGTGGGAGTTCGACGAAGACTCTCAACGTTACTATGTTTCCTTTCCTGATGATCAGTAGTGGTGCCCAGTTGAGGGTGATCGGGACCGTGTCGCATGTTGGGTTATCTTTTATTTTGGCGCCGTAGTCGGGCCATGAGTGTTAGGTTGATGTAATGTTATTTATGTACTTGATTGACATGGCGAGTGTAAGCCAACTATGTTATCTCCCCTTTTTATTATCTATTACATGGGATGTTGTGAAGATTGCCTAACTTGCGACATATGCCTTCAATGCGATTATGCCTCTAAGTCGTGTCTCGACACGTGGGAGATATAGTCGCATCGAGGGTGTTATACTCAAGACCTTCAAAGTAGAGCCGAAGATGATCGAGGGACGGCACGCGGAGTGCGGAGGTGCTTTTATAAGCAAGAATGCTGGTGCTCCATGGCTCGAGGGTTCTTTTCAAGAGGAGTCCAGCTTATGGCAACGAGAGTGGTTTTATATCACAGCTCCCAGGAGCACCAAGTGGGTGGCGCTGCCTGCTTTCCGCTCGGGTCCCCCGCCAGAACTGGCGTCATGGGTCAATAAGGGGCTGGACTGGGGTCGGCAAAGGACGCGCCCCTGTTGCAGGGCCGCATCTGAGATCTCCTAGAAAGAGACATCAGTCTGGTCGTGGTGACGCAGGTTATGTTAATTTGCCGAGTTCTGCCCTGCAAACGTCGCCCCCTCTGCCTGTGGGAGTTCAACCCGGAGGGACCACGAGTTCTCCAACATTTTCTTGGCATGACGCCCGTGGAGATGTACGAATTGTTCTTCGGACCACAAGTAGTGTGCCCGGATTCTACGGAGGACGCAGGTCTGAGCTGCAATTGTCCGGATACTCAAGTAAGTAGCCTTGTGCCCGGACTCGATATCCGTATATTTATCATAAAATTGCCCCTAAAAGAGATGTCCTTTAAACAGGAGTGGATAGCGAAAGCAAAGCTAATCAGGTGTCCGGCCCCCCTCCCCGAGACCACGCCGGATCCCGTGCTAGTCAGGATGTTGGAGTTTGTGCCTTTGGAGGAATGCGGGGGAGGGGACAAGGAAGCTACAGCCTCCTCGAAGAAGGTTGTCCGGAAGGGATGAATCGAAAATTCCTCTCCTTCGGGGAAGAAGAGGACCGCCTCTGACGACCCGGAGACCATGGCCCCAAAGCGGGGGAAGAAATCTTCGTCAGAGGGTCCTGCACCGGGGGATACTTCAGCCGAATTATGCCCTCAAGGGGATCAGCTCTCCACCGAGCCGTAAGTAGAGAGGAGTTTTTCTTTTTAAGCAATGAGAGAAATCCTTGCGTTATATCTGAGAAGAGTAATCGAAAATTTACCTTGTAGCTCGGACCTTAGCCCTTCTCAGCTGAGCTCGTCTTCGGGGGATCTTCTTTCGGAGATGATGGAGAGCGGAACGCCTCCCCCTACCATACCGCCTTGCGAGGCAGGCGATCCTGAGGTATCGTCGTGGAGGGTTTCTCCGAATCTGGCAGGGCCGGAAGGTAGTCATATGGCCCCCCAAAGCCCTCCGCGTCTGACCTTCGAAAAGGGCCATCGAACGAGTCCGGCACCGTGTGGTGCGCGGTCGGAGGAGCTGAAGGATCTGCTGGGGCGAGCAACTATCTCAGAGGAGCACCGTGCATTGATGAGTACGGTGATTGAGAGGATTTCATCCGCGGAGAGCGGATTGCACGAGGCCGTCAGGAGTTTACTAACAGGTTTTGAGGTACGCGAAATAATGTACCCTTTTTGGACCGTTGCGCATAAATAAGATGCGCCCTGTGTAGATAGTAGCCCCTGAGACTCTGTGCGTTGTCAAAAGTGACGGCGCGCAGAGGATCATAATCCCAGGTCTAATATGCCGCCTTCATACGTAGGTGGCGAAGTGTCGGGTGGCCAGCCGGACTGATGAATTTGCCGAGCTAAAGCAGCAACTTGACGTGGCAGATGCCGACATCGCGCTTGTCAACAAGCGGCTTGACGAGGCACAAGGTATATAATTACTCCGGCGGCACCTGGTAAGAGGAGCTTTATGCCAGTATCTTACAATGTGTGCGCTTGATGTAGATGGTGCTACTGCCATGGAGAATCTTTGGGCAGAACTTGCCCGAGCCAAGGAGCAAGCCAGGAAAAGTGATGCGGCTGCCGGAAAGGCAATTGAAGAGCTGAAAGCCAAACAGGCTGCTCACTGCCGAAGCAAGAAGGAAATGGCCGAGATGGCTATGAAGCTGAAGAGCGCTGCTGACCGTTGCAAGCTTCTTGAAAAAGAAGATCAGGCGGAACAGACGGACCTGGAGAAGGCCGTTGCCGATGCCAAGGATGCTCGCTCTGCGATGAGAGCTATGAAGGAGGAGCTGCGTCGGGCCTGAGAGATCACGGCTGGAAAGCCCTTTATGCTGCGGAGGAAGTTCTTTGATCCTAAACATGCTCCGTTAGACCAGATGTGGAGTACGGCGGACACCTATCTAGATTTGGCAGTGAGTGCCGCAGATGTGGCCGAACACTTCCGAGATCAAGAAGATCGCGAAGTGGAAAAGCTCTTTTGGTCGCAGTTCCACAATCCGGAGCGTCCACTATCATTAGCCGATCGTTTGGCCGAATGGGCTGAGCTAAATAGGTTGTCCGGACTCGCCATGAAGTATGTCATGAGTCATCTGTGGCCAGAGAGGCCATAGCCAAAAAGTTATTTCAACTTGGTGCAGCAGTTCCTTGGTGCGGCGCCGCATATCAATGCGATGAAGAGGTCAGCCTGCATAGAGGGTGCGCGGATGGCTCTTGCCCATGTCAAGACATACTGGGCGGAAATGGAGGCCACCGCTGTTGCATCCCCAGACTCGGATGGAAGCCGAGTACCTGCCGAGCACTATTTTCAGGAAGTTCTACAAGGCGCTCGTTTAATAGAGACGCAGTGCTCGAAGGATACTATATTCGAATAGCATATATTATTGTAAAACAATATTTTGATAAATTGTAGAAGCTTTTTATACTTGTGCCTGCAAGTATTATAATACCTCCTGTGCGGCCGTTTAACATATGTGTATATATAATCTGAAAGATGGCAGTCGTCGGCTTCAGCCCACATGCACATAATGCGGGGGTGTTCGCAGAAGGCGCATTTTCACACTTGATCCAACGTCTTGGTCCTAGAAAAGAGGTGATAGCGCAGCGAACTAGGCAATCGGACTATGATGCTTTATCACTTTCACTTAGCCATAGGAGTTTGACAGTGAGGCTACTTATATAGCCCCTGGTGGCGCCTGCGCTCACCCGAACTCGGGGCGCATATGTGCCTGGCCGGGAAGCGGCCCTTCGTTAATGCAGAGGAATCCTAAAGATTCTGGTAAGTCATCGAGTGGTTGACCAGTCTCACGCTATATCATGACAGTCAGTTTTCAGCTTTCTCTATTGAGGTGCTCGCCTGGCCGAACCGGGGCACAATCGCAGTAGTTCTCCTGGTGCCGCCTTAGCCGATAGAGCGGAACGTAAGGTAGCAAAACACAGGAGCCGGGCAAACCCAACATTTGACCAAAGACATGATTCGGAGCTGATGCATATAAGGCCAAACTCGCGACGCTGAACACTCCCTAAGGTATTCAGTCTTTATGAGGGCGGGCGGGATAACGCCCTTAGTAATAAGCCCCTAGTGTCCAGGTACGCGCAAAACTCTGACGTGGACACATGCCAAAATGCCAGCCTCCTCCTTGGTTACACCAAGAAACCAGGGGATGTGTATCAACAAGAGACAGTATAAAAGGTGTCTTAATCTGAAATGAATCCTTGGAACGGGTCCCTGCTGCACGTCTGCGCCTGTGTCTCCGTTGTGCCGTATCCTGGACGGGCGTAGCACGGTGTTCATCTGTAAAAGAGAGGAACTTAGTTAAAGAAAGATCGTGCCGAACCTGAGTTATACTAAATAAACAAAGTATAAAACGAAATGGGTAAAATTGAGCTTTATTGTCTCTTGTTTTATATGCACGGAGCCCATAGTACAGGGGTATACGGCTATTAAGCCTTTATCAATTGTATGTTTATGCCGGACTCGTCTAGCCGTGTCCGTGGTCTTGACGACCTGTTTAGGTGCTTTGGCTGGTGAAGCCGCTTTATTGTGGGGCTGTCAAGGCAGCCGCACTGTCTTCCGCGCGGGAGGAACACTCAATGTTTTCCCTTTAATGAGATGATGCCTCGTGGACCGGGCATCTTAAGCGTAAGAGATGCATAATGCGGTATTGCGTTAAAGCGGGCGAAAGCTTCGCGCCCCAGCAGTGCTTGATAGCTACTTGAGAATGGGGCGATGTGGAAAGTTAGTTGTTCGCGACAGAAGTTATCGGGGGAGCCGAACATAACTTCTAGCCGAAGAGAACCCATACAACGGGCATCCAGGCCTGGCGTTACCCCTTGAAAGGAGGTTTTGCTATGGCGAATTTTTGTTGGGTCTATCCCCATGTTGCGGATTGTGTCCTGGTATAACAGGTTTAGACCACTGCCGCCGTCCATCAGGACATTTGTAAAGTGGAGTCCGCCGATTATTGGATCTAATACCAAGGCAGTCCAGCTTGCGTTCCGGATACTTCTAGAGTAATCCTGATGGTCGAAGGTGATCAGTTTTAACAACCATTGGCGAGACTCCTTTGAGATAGGCCGTATGGCGCGTATCTTTGTTGGCGCCATTCTGTTCGTCACGTGAAGTAAGTTTACTGTTTTGACTTCTTGTGGGAAATCCTTTTGTTTCCTGGTGCTCTGCTTGTGGGGTTTGTCATCGTCCTCACTTGGTGTGTCGATCCCCTTGTGTTCGGCGTTGAGTTTGCCGGATTGCTTGAAAACCCAACAATCTCTGTGGGTATGGTTCGCAGGCTTCCGGGGAGTACTGTGTATTTGACATATCTTGTCCAAGATTTTATTTAAGTTGGATAGCTCGTCCCTGTTATCCTTGAGGGGCGGCTTTCTCTGATTCTGCCACGAGCTTTTGAATCCGGCATTGACCGCCGTGCTCTTTGGGCTGTTTCCCTTATTCCGGCGCTGGTCCTTGCTGTGTCGGGGTTTTCCGTTTTCATCCCTAACTTCGGATGTACTTGGGTTGCTGGAGCTACATCTTGCCAACCAGCTGTCCTCTCCTGCGCAAAAGCGGGTCATGAGGCTTGCTAATGCGGCCATTGTTCTTGGCTTTTCTTGGCCGAGGTGTCTGGCGAGCCATTCGTCTCGAACGTTATTCTTAAAAGCTGCTAGGGCTTCGGTGTCCGGACAGTCGACTATCTGATTCTTTTTAGTAAGAAATTTGTTCCAAAATTTCTGGGCTGACTCTCCGGGCTATTGAGTTATGTGACTGAGATTGTCTGCATCCGGAGGGCGGATGTAGGTCCCCTGAAAATTTGCCCGGAAAGCATCCTCAAGCTCTTCCCAACTTCCAATGGTGTTTTAGGGAAGGCTTTTGAGCCAATTCCGGGCTGGCCCTTTAAGCTTGAGGGGTAAGTATTTTATGGCGTGGAGGTCATCTCCCCTAGCCATGTGTATGTGGAGGATATAATCCTCGATCCAGACCCCAGGTTCTGTTGTTCCGTCGTACACCTCTATGTTTACGGGCTTGAATCCCGCTGGAAATTCATGGTCCAGCACCTCATTGGTGAAACATAGGGGGGTGCGGCACCCCTGTATTTGGGTGTGACGTGATGTTTGGATATTTGTTGTGTTGCATTGCTTACTAGAGCTTGCTTTCTTGGCCCGTAGATAGATCTGGCTAGGCCATCTTTTCGATGCGGATCCTTTGGTGGATCGCGTGCCTGCTTGTGTGCGGCGCGGCTTGACGCTCCATGCTGGCCATGCGGTCGTCTATCCGACCGGGTGTCTTTCCTATTTTTTGACTGCGGGGGATCTAAGGCCTCCTTGTCAAATTCAGGCAGTAGCTTTCGCTTTGGATAGCTTTTGGTGCGGCGACTGCCGCCATATTTGTCTGCGGTGTTGCGTACTTTGCTCCATCTGATTCTGAGTGCATCTTCCGCAGTTTTGAGCTTCCACTTCAGCTTTTTCAGGCTACGCGCAGTGGCGACGAGCCTTTTGTGGAGGTTCTTTTGCTCCATGAGCCCATCCAGCGTAAGGTCGTCCGGACTGTTGTTTCACCGGGGACGGGGTGTTTCGTTTGTTTATCCAAGTTGCCCTGTTCGGACGGTTGCTCGAAGGCATGTTCGTCGTTCGCCGGCTCGTCCTGCTCTATGGCTGGGTCTGTATGGCTGCTGTCTCTGTTGAGGCGGGGCTTGGAGCGGCGCTTACGTCGCCGCTTTGATTGCTTTTCGAGTGAACAATCCCTCGTTGCATCCCTGTGTTCCTCGTCGTCGCTTCCTTTGGGTGTGTCCACCATGTATACATCATGAGATGAGGTGGTTGTCCAGTGCCTTATAGGCGTTGGTTCATGTTCATCTCCTACATCGTCGTCCATAGGGTCGATGCCTTCGGAGTCGAAGTCGAGCATGTCGTTTAAATTATCGACAGTGGCTACGAAGTGGGTGGTGGGTGGGCTTTGAATTTCTTCATCATCCGCATCCCAACCTTGCTGACCATAGTCCGGCCAGGGCTCTCCTGATAAAGAGAGAGACTTTAGTGAATTCAGAATATCGCCGAAGGGCGAGTGCTGAAAGATGTCCGCGGCGGTGAACTCCATGATCGGCGCCCAATCGGGTTCGATCGGTAGGGGCGCAGAGGGCTCGGAGTCTGGAGAGGAGTCCGGCTCCTTGGAGTCACGGGCTTAGCAGAGAATAGGGCTGGTGTTCGGCTCGATCGCTGTAGAGATTGCAGCCCCCAAGGCGGTGTCCAACCACCCATCCTCGATTGGCGCAGTTGGCTCCATATTAAGGGTCGGAGCTTATGCGGGTGCGGCCTCCAGGCCACTATTCGGCGGCAGAGCTAGATCATGCCCATCGTGACAGTGCGGCGCGCTCGGCTGTGGCTCGAATCCGTCGAATATCAAGTCTCCGCGGAGTCGGTCGTGTAGCTCAAACTTCCAAATCTGACCTGATGGCCAGGGGCGTAGCTTTCGATCTGCTCCAGATGGCCAAGCGAATTGGCCCGCGGTGCAAAGCTGCCAAATACGAAGATCTGTCCGGGGAGAAAAGTCTCACCCTAGATCGCATCATCGTTGATGATCAGAGGAGCCATCGGGCCTAAAAGTGACGACACAGAGGAACTCTCAATGAAAGCACCAATGTCGGTGTCAAAACCGGCGGATCTCGGGTAGGGGGTCCCGAACTGTGCGTCTAGGCGGATGGTAACATGAGGCAGGGGACACGATGTTTTACCCAGGTTTGGGCCCTCTTGATGGAGGTAAAACCCTACGTCCTGCTTGATTAATATTGATGATATGGGTAGTACAAGAGTAGATCTACCACGAGATCAAGGAGGCTAAACCCTAGAAGCTAGCCTATGGTATGATTGTTGTCCGTATGGACTAAAACCCTCCGGTTTATATAGACACCGGAGAGGGCTAGGGTTGCACAGAGTCGGTTACAATGGTAGGAGATCTACATATCCATATCGCCAAGCTTGCCTTCCACGCCAAGGAAAGTCCCTTCCAGACACGGGACGAAGTCTTCAATCTTGTATCTTCATAGTCCAGGAGTCCGGCCGAAGGTATAGTCCAGCTATCCGGACACCCCCTAATCCAGGACTCCCTCAATTGGTTTTATTAGTTTATATGTTTTGATGTACCGAAGGTAGTTCGGAGTCCCGGGTATGATCACAGATATGAGGAGGAGTCTCGAAATGGTTGAGACATAAAGATTGATATATTGGAAGCCTACATTTGGACATCGGAAGAGTTCCGGGTAAAATCGGGATTTTACTGGAGAACCGGAGGGGTTACCGGAACCCCCCGGGGGGCAAATGGACCTCGTTGGGCCATAAGGGAAAGAGAGAGGGGCCAGCCTAGGGCAGGCAGCGCGCCCCCTCCCTCTGGTTCGAATTGGACTAGGAGAGGGGGGCGGCGCCCCCCTTTCCTTCGCTTTCTTCCCCTTCCTTTCCCCCTCCTAGTAGGAGTAGGAAAGGGAGGAATCCTACTCCTACCAGGAGGAGGATTCCTCCTCCTGGCGCACCAACAAGGGCTGGCCGGCCTTCCCCTTGCTCCTTTATATACAGGGGCAGGGGGCACCTCTAGACACATAAGTTGATCACAAAGATCTCTCCCAGTCGTGTGCGGTGCCCCCCCTCCACCATAATCCACCTCAGTCATACTGTAGCGGTGTTTAGGCAAAGCCCTGCTGCGGTAGCTTCATCAACATCGTCAGCACGCCGTCGTGCTGACGAAACTCTTCCCTGAGCTCTACTGGATCGTGAGTTCGCGGGACGTCACTGAGCTGAACGTGTGCTGAACGCGGAGGTGCCGTACGTTCGGTGCTGAGGATCGGTCGATCGTGAAGACGTATGACTACATTAACAGCGTTGTCATAACGCTTCCGCTTAACGGTCTACGAGGGTACGTGGACGACACTCTCCCCTCTCGTTGCTATGCATCACCATGATCCTGCGTGTGCGTAGGATTTTTTTGAAATTACTACGTTCCCCAACACCTTCCCCCCCCCCCCCCCCCCCCCCCCCCCCCCCCCCTTCCCTTTGATTTCTTCAACGATATCATGCACACCTACGGCTTCCACCTTCTGGATTTCACTCCAAATGCCGTGGCGTGCATGGCTCTTTTCGCCCATCTCTGTGAGGGCTTTGCCGAAGTGCTCCCCAGCATGGCGCTGTTCCGCCACTACTTTTAACCTCGGATCCAGAAGGGAGGCGCCATCTCTGGTTGCATCACTTGGATCCCAAGGGCCCTAGAGAGGGGGACGTATCCAGAGGGTGCCCAAAAGGAGAGGTGGGAGGAATGGCGGAGCCGGTGGTGCTGGATTGAGGAGGAGGACCCTCTGTAGTTTTGCCAAGTTCGCCAGACACCGTCGGTCCACAGAGATGACTGGGGCGACATCGATGCCCAGGACGGGAGGCTGACGGTCGCCACCACCAGGATCCACCGCCTTGTCGCTGCCAGGCTCACCCTGGAGATGATCGGGGCGGATTTCATCGACCGCCGCATCGCTCCTCTGCACATCAAGGGGAGGCCGGCTTGGCTTTTCAGCAACGCGGCCGACATCATGCGGCTCCGCCTTGGCCTAAACCATAACTTCACGGTGATGGCGCATGCCCACTTCTACCAGCGGCTCTTCCATCTTGATGTGGGTCGCGACGGCAGGGACGAAAGGGCCGGCAAGGCCGGCAAGGTCGCCAAGGGGCCCTTGTTCGGGTTGCCGGTGGGGGTGGTCCCGCTGAGCAAAAACTCTTGCCAAAACGACATCATCGCCATGATGCCGGACTTCAACGTGCATGGCCTCGACCTGAATTGGGTCGAGCCGGAAGGGGATCGGGTGCCGGAGTTCTTCGACACCTTGGTGGAGGGGTACGTCCGTGAGGAGCCGCGGCTCATCCAGGACACTACCCAGGCGGAGCTGGACTACATCGCCGCTAGGGCGGCGGAGGCGGAGCTCGCCAAGGAGGCCGACAGCCCTGGCGGCATAGAGGACGAGGCTGCGACGGTAGCGGAGGAGAAGGAGCTCGCCCAGTGGGCGGAATCCGCTGGGGTGGCCAGCGGCGCCGGCACCGGGCCCCCTCTCATTGAAGATGACACCGACGAGGCTATCAAGCCCCTGGTCATGGGGAGAGGGCATGTCCTGCGGCGAGCCGTCTCTGGTGAGTCGGTCCTGTCCGGCAGGTCCGCACAACCACAACAACCTCCGGAGGCGCCCATGCGCCAGACGAGGGCCGCGACGGCGGGGAAGGCGGTGAGGGTTGTGGTGGCAAAGAAGAAAGTAGCTGCTCCTTCTCCGTCTAAGCGCCCCCCAATTCCACTTGCTTCCCCTCCTCCCGCAGGTGACGATTCGGAGGTCTTTTTCGACCTCGGTCTCTTAGCCCGAGGAGGAAGAGGAAAGCCACGGAAGAAGAGGCGGAGGACGAGTAAGTGTCTGGCCTTTCATCACCTTCGTCCTTTCGGACCGCGCCACTTCTCTTGACTTGTCTTCATGCTTGCAGGGACAGGGAGACGCTGGACCAGAGGGTGGCGAAGAGGAGCAAGGCCTCGGCGGGCGGCCAGCCTCCAGCGGGCACCACGAGCACGCCGCTGGTGGTGGTGGAGAGCAGCCCGGAGAGCAGCCCCCAGCGCAGCCCCCAGCGTGCGCTCATCACTCGCTCCCCCTTGACGTGGGCTGGGGCACAGTTTCCCGGTGCTAACCTTGTTGTGGTTGCAGGAGGAGCCGCTGAGGGCCACCACCAATGCGCTGCCCCCATCAACCACGCCACCCCGAGGGGGGTCCCCGGCAAGGGCGCCAAGCACCGAGCCCATGCACACGGAGGAGGAGGAGGTGAACCCGGGCGCCGGTGGCTCCTCCCCGGCACCGAATGCCGGTGGGGAGGGGGTCACTTCGTGCCAGCTTGGCGCAGGTAAGTTGTTTGCCTCCCGTTCCCGCTCGTTTTCTTCTTTCAAATTTCGATCTTGGCTTCGCCTCATTCTCCATCTTGGTACCCAGATCCTTCCTCGGTGGACCGGGAGGACGTGGACACCGTCATTGGTGATGTCACCAGAGAGGCCGCGGCCGCGGCCGACAAGATCGCCATTGAGGAGGCTGCCAAGGACGTTGCCGAGGATGCCGCTGAGAGGTCCGTCGGGGAGCCCGGCAAGGCCGCTACCGAGGAGGCCGGCAAGGGGCCTACCGGGGAGGCCAGCAAGGCCGCTGCCGAGCAGGAGGTGGTCGACGACCCGCCTTCCTCCTCCGCCCCTAGCTCGGGTAAGTATCTGAAGGTGGGCAACTTGTTCGTCGACCTCCCATGGATGGCGAGCACCAGGGCGCCCGCCGAGGGGGAGGTGTTCGACGACGAGGTGCTTGGCGCCGCCGGGCTTGAGGTCGTCGAAGGACCGAGCGTCGGCGGCGGCGGTTCTCAGGAAGAGCGGCTCCTCCAGAGCATGAGCGCTAGCTTCCACAAGCTCCAGGCACTTCACTGTGCCCGCCTGGACAAGGCCAAGTCCAGGATGGCAGCGGTGGACAAGGCGGAGGCGGACCTCCAAGAGCGCGTCGCCGAGCCACGGGCTTGGTTCCGCCAGGCTTGTGAGGAGTTCAAGGCCGCCCAGGGCGAGCTGGCCGAGCGCAAGCTAGAGCTCGTCATGAAGCAGACCGACATCGAGAAGTCCCAGGAGACGGTGGGTCGACAGTCCGCCAAGGAGGAGGCCCCTCGGCTCCAGCACTAGGCCGAGCTGAACTCCCAGGAAAAGAACCTTGCCGCCCACGAGGAGAAGCTCGCCTCAACACTCCACGACATGGACAAGGAGGTCCAGGAGCTCATCATGCAGCGGACCCGAGAACTAGAGCAGAGGCACGAGGAGGCCCTCAATGCTCAGGCCCATGTCCACGCCGACAAGGTGAACGAGCTGGAGGCGGAGCGTGACGGGCTGAAGCGGCAGGCCCAGGAGCTGGCGGGGGAGAGGGACGCGGCCAAGGGCGCTTTGGCTGACATGCAGGTCGCAGTCCCCGAGAAGGCCGAGCTACTCTCCACGGCCAACGAGTCCATCAAGGACCTGAAACTGAAGCTGGAGGGCCTCGAAGGGACGCTCTCGGAGGTTAGGGCCCGGGAGGGGGCCCTGACCAAGAGTCTGGAGGAGGAGAAGCAGCTGCGGAAGAATGACGCCGTCAGCCACGCAGAGTTCATGGCGGGCAAGAAGCTCTGGATCAGCCGCCTCACCGATGTCGCCGGCAGGATCACCACGCAACTGGCTACCATGGGGATGCCAAACGTGAGGTACGTCCCAGAGCCAAATGTGAGCCCTAACGCCAGGCTGAATCTGTTCTTCGAGGGTGTTCTCGGGGCCCTGGAGTGGTTCCACTCCAACAGGGCAGCCTCTCTGGCCGAAGAGGCTTGGAGGCTTTGCCGGGGCGCCATGACCAAGGTCCTCACCAAGATGGCATACTGGAACCCTGACCTCGACTTCAAAGCTTTGCTAGATAGCTTTCCGGACGACGTGGACCCCGCGCCACTCAAGGAGCGCACCGAGCCCGTCATCGGCCGCATTGACGGAGTCCGGAGGGTACAAGGCCAGCGACGGGACTAGGCACCCCATTTCTTATCGTCGCTGCAGGTTCAAGACCAAGACAATTTTTATCTTTAGTTAGAACCGCAATGACAAATGATGTAATATAACTCTGCAGTACTTTTAAAATGATGCATGTTATTTTCCTGTTTGATTTCCCTTTGTATGTAGGCCCTACGTTATTCGGGTAGGTTTTCCGGTGCGGAAGCCCAGGCGGCGTCTTGAGGACGGATCCTCAATGGCCTGCCGGGCATGCTTGCTGCCGGGTAAACCACCTCGCTGCTCTTGACGCGGCCGCTCAAGCTGTCGAGCGGACTCGAGACAGAACGAGAGCGTTGCCAATCGCAGGAGGTCGCCCTGCTGTTCTTGACGCGGCCGCTGGAGCTGTTGAGCGGACTCGAAACAGAACGAGGGTGTTGCCAATAGTGGTAGGGCCCCATTGCATGCAGGTTTCCCATACACAGGGTAAGATCATTGAGGACGATAACCATATATATATAAAGGAATTACTCATGGTTTTGTATGACTTAGCTTTTCTGCCGCTGCGTGAGCGTTCACCGCGTCCACTGAGGATGCCATTTGTTCGGTCGTCTCCTTGCTTGAAGTGACGACCACGATGAAGCGGTTGCTTCGTCCAGGCCGGATTCTCACAACTGCGCACCCCCTACCTGGCGCGCCAGGGATGTCGGTGGGAAACGACACCTATGGGGTCACTGGGATCCCTTCTACGGTTGGCGGGCGCGGGGTTGTGCGAAGAGCGGGTCTGGCGGTCAGCACACAAATCGCTTACCCAGGTTCAGGCCGCAGAGACGCGTAAAACCCTAGTCCTGCTTGTATGTGTACTGAGGTGTTCTTGTGTTCTTGAACTAGCTGCAGTGGCTCCCTAGTCCAAAAGATCCGAATCCCCATCCAGTATGCCTCGGGCCTCCTTTTATAGACAAAAGGGGTTGCCAAAGTGGCACACAGGAGGTGGAAAGGTGTACAGGGGCTGAGTCTATCCCCTGGCACCGTCGGACAAATGCATTTAATGCGCTGCCGATGTGCCCCTCTCGCTTTATTGTGGACGACAAGGAAGCTCGTCCCAGCTGTCATAGCCTCGCCAGGCTCCGACGCGCATCCAAGCTGACGAGGCGTTGTAGCGCCACGTTGGCCGGTCGCTGGGTTGGCGCGGTGGTGGAGCCTTCATGAAGATTTGCATGCCACCACACAGGTGCTTGCAGAGTTGGTGTAGAGGCTGCTCGCTGCCACGTAGATGCCTGTTCAGTTGGTCGAGATGCAGCTGTATGGGAGCGGCGGTGGAACCTTTGGCAGACACGGGCTTGGCTGCGGCCCTGCAGGCGTCCTTGGCAAGGGCCTTGCCGAGGGCCCGGCAAGGGTCTCGCTGCGGCACCGCGGTCGTCCCCGGCAAGGACCTTGCCGAGGGTCTCATGGATTTCCATGGCGAGGATCTCGCCAAGGATCGCCGTCTTCTGGTTTCCATCTAATCTTGTGTGTCTGATCTCTACAAAGATATGCATGCCACCACGGAGGCGCCTCCCGAGCCTTGGTTCCAATATGGCGTAGGAACCCCTTAGGCTCGAGGGTGGTGTGCTCTGCTGGCGTCAGGCAAGTTGCCTCGGCAAGGATCTTGCCGAGGCCGCGGAAGCCACCCCGGCAAGAGTCTTGCCGGGGGAGTCCACCTCGCCCTCTTGCTCTCTTTGCGTCTCTGGTCTTGGCGTTGCTTCGGCATCCCTCCCCTGCCCTACTTAGTGTGGCCGTGGGCGCGGCTCTGACTGCCCATGCACAAGTTTAAGGGGTGCAAAAGGAGAGCCCCTACTTTTGTACACCGACACTCGTGTTCTTGCTCTCAAGCCCCCGGATTTCGATCTCTTTGCTCGAAGCTCCGTTTCCGAAACTGTTTCGGGGGATTGTTGCTTGTTATGTGACTCCACCGTTTGTCCAATTAGTTTTTGTTTTAGTGGTTTATATTTTGAATAATTAGCTACTCTTGGTGCTGCTGTAGATGAGCTTGCATGTTGAATTCTAGAGTTCTAAGTAGTTTGAATGCTTGCTATGGCCTCTATGTACCCCCATGAGTAGTTGGTATCATTTTTATGAAGTTTTTTTGAGAAATTTTGTGGGCTAATAAATTTCATAATTTTTGTTCATAGGAAAACCATGAATATCTTTAGGAAGTTTGGCTCCAAGAAGAACTCCAAGGGTGTTATTGGGGACTCATCTGACAGTGATCTTCATTCTCGGAGGTTGGCGGAAGTACGGCCGTGTGAATGGCCGCACACCCCATTCATGGAAGAGGCTGGAATCCTTCAGGAGTTCACACAATATGCTGCTAATGTCGGCCTCACCGACTTCATCGCAGCTGAATGCGAACAGTATCATCTCCTCGCAAACTCCTTTGTTCAAAGCTGTACTTTCCTTCCTAGATATAATCCTCCTGAAGTGCGGTTTGATTTATATGCTGAAACCCATCAGATACCACTTACTGAATTTTGTAACATATGCATGATCCCTTCTGATGGGAGTTTAGTTGAGCCTAGGCCGACAGAGTTTGAGGCCTTTTATCGTACTTTGACGGTGGGAGATGAGAGAGGGGTGTCGGCCGTCACTGCCACTAGCATACACTTTCCTGCAGTGCATTACTTTACTTTATTTATTGCTAAGTGTTTGCTTGCTAGGGAAAAAGTGGGTGCGCTCAGCGCACCAGACTTTGTTGTTTTACGTCGTGCACTTGAGGGCGACAACACTTATAGCTTGGGTGCTATTGTGGCACGTCGCCTCCACATTAATAGGTCCAAGGGTAAAATACATGGTGGGATTTTCGCTACTCGTTTGGCGGCTCACTTCGAGGTTGAGATATGCCCTCATGATTACCCTCTGACCAAGGTTTACCTAGATCGTGCGGCCATGGATCACCACCATTTTACTAATATCGAATCTACTAACATCCTTGTTCCATATAACCTGGTTTTCAGCGTCATCACTCATGATGTTATTCCATTGCCTGCTCTTGCTTTGTTTGATCCTGTTGTCAGGGGCAGATATAGGATTATGCCTGCGGACTTCATCGCCTACCAAAACGACCAGGCTACAGAGGAGGAGGAAGAGCCTCAACAGTGGGATCAGTGGATGCCTGCTCCTCAGTACCCCAACTACTATCCAGGATTCTAATCGATTACCAAGTTAGGCCAAAAGCCTAATCTTGGGGGAGTACGTGTTTCCCACTGACATTACATTCATGTCCACTTATTCCAGTTGTCGGTGTTCACACTTTTTCATTGTATCATCTATGCTTAGTTTATTTTCTTGCTTTCTTCTTGTGTGTTTGAAAAACCTTAGAAAACCAAAAAAACTAGTTGTAGTTAGTTTACTTTCTATGCATGCTTAGGTGTAATATTAAAAAGAAAACCCAAAAAGATTTCCTTGTTCTTCTTTTGCTTGTTGGGAGCTTTCCCGTGTAAATAGTTTTTCTCGTTTTTGCTTTTCCCTTTTATTTTCTTGTTCAAGAAAACCAAAAACTCCAAAAATATTTCAGTGTGTTTCTCTAAATTTCTTTTCTTTTATTCGAGTCGTACCGAGGAGAAGACCACGATGAAAATGTTGAGTGGCTCTCATATGAATAATTGTTGATCTAATAAAGAGCACATTTTTACCTTGTCTTCTCCTGTTGAATAAAATGTTTTGCAGATTCCAGCTTAGTCCACGGCACTCTTGCACTATTATTATTTTCATATCGTTCGGTCGTGCAAGTGAAAGGGAATAATGACGATATTCGATGAACTGGCCGTGGCAGAGAGAAACGGGTATGAACTCGACTTGTTCTGTTTGTGTAAATATGTTTAACCTAGTGTCCATGATTCATCCCACTATGATTGAACATGTTTGCAATGACAATTAGAGATTATAGTTTCTCATGCCATGCATACGTACCTGGGAGTGGATAATGATTTATCTTGGATATCAACATTGCGTTAAAATGATTGTGATGTAGTATGATGATATGGTATCCTCCTCTGAATGTTCGAGTGGCTTGACTTGGCACATGTTCATGCATGTAGTTGAATCAAAACCAACATAGCCTCTATGATATTTATGTTCATGGTGATCATATCCTACTCATGCTAGTTTCCAATGTTACTTATGCATAATGCATGTTTATGACCATTGTTGCTCTCTAGCTGGTCGCTTCTCAATCTAATTGCTAGCCTTCGCCTGTACTAAGTGGGAATTGTGCTTGTACATCAAAAACCTTGAACCCAAAAATTATTCTAGATGAGTCCACCATACCTACCTATATGCGGTATTACCCTGCCGTACTAAGTAAATTTGCATGTGCCACCTCTAAAAACTTCTAAAAAATATCCTTTTGTGTGCCTGGATTTCATGGAACGACAGGAGGTGGTCGGTATCTTCCATGCTAAGCGGGTTATTCTCAGGTCGAGTATTTATTCACTCACCATCGCATGAGAAAAGGGCGGTAATAGGGATTCCCAGTCTCGAACTCAAAAATGCAAATAACTAAACAAAACTCCCTCGGGGCTGTTATTGGTATGGACGGCACCTGTTGTTTCGGACAAGCCGTGGAGTGTGATTGTTGGTGGTGGGAGAGTAAACCTTTACTTTTATCGCTTGGGAACGGCCACTAGAATGCTTAGCGTGGAAGATATTGATAACTGATAGTCGTGAAGTAAATGAGAAGGGTGCATGTCTCAAAATATCATTTACCTCTGTTTTAAAAACTTGAGCTCTGACACCTCTGCAAATCACTTCTTCCCTCTGCGAAGGGACTATCTATTTACTTTTATGTTGTGTCGTCACCTTCTAAAACAAGCGCTAGAACGTGAGAGCACTACTGCCATGACTTATGCATTGTGTGTAGCTACTGAGAGCACTACTGTCATGACTTATGCATTGTGTGTAGCTAGTCGCTGCTTGAACTTTGGAGGTGCTCTGCATTTATATTTTGCGGTCTCAGAAAGGGCTAGCCAGATACCACTATTGTCATATTATATCATGGTTGTTTTGACAACGTGTTGCCGTTTGAGATAGCTTATTATTGCTCGCTAGCTGATTATGTCATTGATATGAGTTAATATAATCTTTAAGAGTTATTTTTGGCATGGTTAGTTATAATGTTGGCTGAAAACCTGGGTGCAGTTTAAGCTTATTTATGCAAACAAGAGCAAAAGAGTTCGTAAAGTTTTTCTTTTTCACTTTCAGTTTATCAACTGAATTCCTTGAGGACAAGCAAGGTTTAAGCTTACGGGAGTTGATACGTCTCCAACGTATCTACTTTTCCTAACGTTTTTCCTCTTGTTTTGGCCTCTAATTTGCATGATTTGAATGAAACTAACCCCGGACTGATGCTGTTTTTAGCAGAACTACCATGGTGTTGTTTTTGTGCAGAAATAAAAGTTCTCGGAATGGAACGAAACTGTGTGACAATTTTTTATACAATAAACAAGAATTCCTGGAGTCAAGACCTACCAGAGAGGGGCACCTGGGTGGGCACAACCCACCAGGGCGCACCCAGGTGGGTTGTCCCCACCTGGTGGCCCCGCAGACCCTAAAACCAACGTTATAAAATCCTATTTTTCTAGAAAAAATCAGGGAGAAAGAATTATCACGATCCATGAGACGAAGCAGCCGTCACCTCTTGTTCTTCATCGGGAGGCCAGATCTGGAGTTCATTTGGGGCTCCGTAGAGGGGGGTCTTTTTTCTTCGTCATCACCAACCCTTCTCCATCGCCAATTCCATGATGCTCCCCACCGGGAGTGAGTAATTCCTTCGTAGGCTCGCTGGTCGGTGAGGAGTTGGATGAGATTCATCATGTATCGAGTTAGTTATGTTAGGGCTTGACCCCTAATAACCACTATGTTCTAAGATTGATGTTGCTATGACTTTGCCATGCTTAATGCTTGTCACTTTGGGCCCGGGTGCCATGATTTCAGATCTGAACCATTTATGTTATCACCATTATATCCATGTTCTAGATCTGATCTTGCAAGTTATAGTCACCTACTACGTGTTATGATCTGGCAACCCCGGAGTGACAATAGTCGGGACCACTCCCGGTGATGACCGTAGTTTGAGGAGTTCATCTACTCACTATGTGTTAATGCTTTGTTCCAGTTCTCTATTAAAAGGAGGCCTTAATATCCCTTAGTTTCCAATAGGACCCCGCTGCCACGGGAGGGTAGGACAAAAGATGCCATGCAAGTTCTTTCCATAAGCTGCTAGTGCCGTATCGCCCTAGGTTATAACTGTCTCATGATGAGTATCATCCAACAAGTCACTGATCCAATGCCTATGAATTTATCCTATATTGTTCTTGCTAAGTTGCTACTGCTATCATCATTGTTACACTTGCTACAAAATTACTGCTATCATTGTTACCTTTACCGTTGCTGCTGCTACTATTATCAAAACTATTATACTACTTTGCTACTGATCACGTTGCTGCAGATAATTAATCTCCAGGTGTGGTTGAATTGACAACTCAGCTGCTAAGACCTTCAAATATTCTTTGGCTCCCCTTGTGTCGAATCTATAAATCTGGGTTGAATACTCTACCCTCGAAAACTATTGTGATCCCCTATACTTGTGGGTTATCAATCTCTTTTTCCTTGAATTACAATGTCTAGTCAATCATTCATCTTCAAGGGTGCTCTGCATTTATGTTTTGCGGTCTCAAAAAGGGCTAGCGAGATGCCATCTTATTATATCATATCATGATTGTTTTGAAAAAGTATTGTCATCTGAGATTTATAATTATTGCTCGCTAGTTGATTATGCCATTGATATGAGTAAACGTGAGACCTAAATGTTATTGTGAATATGGTTAGTTCATAATCTTTGCTGAAAACTTGAATGCTGGCTTTACATATTTGCAACAACAAGATCAAACAGAGTTTGTAAAAGTTTTTCTTTATCACTTTCAATTTGTCAACTGAATTGCTTGAGGACAAGCAAAGGTTTAAGCTTGGGGGAGTTGATACGTCTCCATCGTATCTACTTTTCCAAACTCTTTTTGCCCTTGTTCTGGACTCTAACTTGCATGATTTGAATGGAACTAACCCGAATTGACGATGTTTTCAGGAGAGTTGCCATGGTGTTATTTTTGTGCAGATTAAAAATTTCTCGGAATGACCTGAAACTTCACGGAAATAACTTTTGGAATTAATAAAAAATATTGGCGAAAGAATCAGTAGGAGGGGGCCCACACCCTAGCCAGAAGGGTGGGGGCGCGCCCTCCGACCTTGCGCCCCCCTGGACCTCCACCGACCTCAACTCCAACTCCATATATTCTCTTTCGGGGAGAACAAATCAGAGAGAAGGATTCATAGCGTTTTACGATACGGAGACGCCACCAAGCCCTGTTCTTCCTCGTGAGGGTAGATCTGGAGTCCATTCGGGGCTCCGGAGAGGGGAATCCATCGCCATCGCATCATCAACCATCCTCCATCACCAATTTCATGATGCTCATCGCTGTGCATGAGTAATTCCATCGTAGGCTTGCTGGACCATGATGGGTTGGATGATATTTACCATGTAATCGAGTTAGCTTTGTTAGGGTTTGATCCCTAGTATCCACTATGTTCTAAGATTTATGTTGCTATGACTATGGTATGCTTAATGCTTGTCACTAGGGCCCGAGTGCCATGATTTCAGATCTGAACCTATTATGTTTTCATGAATATATTTGTGTTCTTGATCCGATATTGCAAGTTACAGTCACCTACTACGTGTTATGATCCGGCAACCCCGGAGTGACAATAGTCGGGACCACTCCCAGTGATGACCGTAGTTTAAAGAGTTCATGTATTCACTAAGTGCTAATTCTTTGGTCCGGTACTCTATTAAAAGGAGGCCTTAATATCCCTTAGTTTCCAATAGGACCCCGCGGCCATGGGAGGATAGGACAAAAGATGTCATGCAAGTTCTTTTCCATAAGCACGTATGACTATATTCGGAACACATGCCTACATTATATTGATGAACTGGAGCTAGTTCTGTGTCACCCTATGTTATAACCGTTGCATGATGACTGCCATCCGACATAATTATCCATCATTGATCCATTGCCTACGAGCTCGTTTCATATTGATCTTTGCTAAGTTACTTTTCCGTTGCCACTATTGCGATTGCTACAAAACTGCTACTGTTACTTTCGCCATTGTTACCGTTACTTCCATACTACTTTGCTACTAAATACTTTGCTGCAGATATTAAGTCTTTCAGGTGTGGTTGAATTGACAACTCAGCTGCTAATACTTGAGAATATTCTTTGGCTCCCCTTGTGTCGAATCAATAATTTTGGGTTGAATACTCTACCCTCAAAAACTGTTGCGATCCCCTATACTTGTGGGTTATCATACACCATCACGAAGGGGTTCATCATCCTCATTGGTGCCTCTCCGATGATGCGTGAGTAGTTCATTGTAGGCCTATGGGTCCGTAGTTAGTAGCTAGATGGCTTCCTCTCTCTCTCACTTTTGATTCTCAATACAATGGTCTCTTGGAGATCTACTTGATGTAACTCTTTTTGCGGTGTGTTTGTTGGGATCCGATGAACTTTGAGTTTATGATCAGATCTATGTTTTTATCCATGAAAGTTATTTGAGTCTTTTGATCTCTTATATGCATGATTACTTATAGCCTCTATTTCTTCTTTGAATCTTTGGTTTAGTTAGGCCAACTAGATTGATTTTTCTTCCCATGGGAAGAGGTACTTTGTGATGGGTTCGATCATACGATGCTTGATCCCAGTGATAGAAGGGGAACCGACACGTATGTATCGTTGCTATTAAGGATAACAAGATGGGGTCTATTTCTACATAAATAGATCTTGTCTACATCATGTCATCGTTCTTATTGCATTACTCCATTTCTCCATGAACTTAATACACTAGATGCATGCTGGATAGCGGTCGATGTGTGGAGTAATAGTAGTAGATACAGGCAGGAGTCGATCTACTAATCTTGGACGTGATGCCTATATAATGATCATTGCCTAGATATCGTCATGATTATTTGAAGTTCTATCAATTGCCCAATAATAATTTGTTTACTCACCATATGCTATTTTTTCTCGAGAGAAGCCAGTAATGAAATCTACGGCCCCGGGGTCTCTTCTTTATTATATTTGCCTTCGCGATCTATTTTTATTTGCTTTTATTTTCAGATCTATTAATTCAAAAGAAACCAAAAATACATCACCGAATTTTATTTGCTTTTATTTGCATCTATCAATCTATCACAATTTTTATCCCGTCTACTTGCCAATTTCCGGTGCCGTTACCCGAAAGGGATTGACAACCCCTTTAATACGTCGGGTTGCGAGTATTTGTTATTTGTGTGCAGGTGACGTTCATGTAGTGTTGCGTGGTTCTCCTACTGGTTCGATAACCTAGGTCTCATCACTAAGGGAAATACCTACAGTAGGTGTGCTGCATCATCCTTCCTCTTTGGGGAAATACCGACGTAGTTCAAGCCGCATCATATCTCGCAAGGGACATGCAGAGGAGATATGATACACGCGTGAAGAGGACTAAGAGAAACACACACTTTGTCTGAGTCCCTGGTGTGAAAGTGCAACTAATCCGTGGGTGATTTTGGTAATTAATAACAACATATACTTCATTGAATTAATGCCTACTCAAAGAATATTTCAGAAAATTTTAATATAGGTATGGCAATTGGATGTGAATGTGAAACCCTCAAAGTGCAAAGGATATATGTTGACAAGCCTCCAAGACTCCACATTTTTGGCTTAGTGATCCAAGATCACATTGAGTCCATAGGAAAGCCAATATTATTAAAAGGGGATGAGTTCTTGATCATGGTCTAACTGCTCAAGTGCTTAGAGATATTGTTCCAAAACCCTCAACCACACTCCCACATTCATCTATGTCCAAAACCCTAAAGTCAATCTCGGTCCCACCGATATATCCAGACGGACTCACCAAGATACACTTGACATAGCCATTGCCTAAACCCTAGCATCTTGGTCTCACCGAGTTGGCCTTAGGTCCCATCGAAGATCACTTGCCAACCTTCTGTTGCCAATTTTATTCGGCTCAAATTTTTGAATGGTTTCAACCGATGACACCAAAGTGCGGAAAGTTCTTAGGTCAGATTCACTCTGTCCCACTGAGAGGTTTCATCCGATCTCATCGAAAAGCCAAATTTCAAACTTTTTGTACTGCTAGGTATCACTGAGTGTTTTCACCCGGTTCCACCGAGTAGTGCATAAATGTGTGTAACGGTTGGATTTTTGGTGCTGCCTATATATACCCCCCCACCACCCTTTCCACCAACAGAGAGAGCAACTAGATTGAAGCCTACACTTGTCATATCCATTTTCTGGGAGAGAATCACCTACACTTGTGTTAAGATCAAGAGGATTCCACTCCAACCTTTGATCCTTGATCTCTACCCTCCCCAAGGTGCTTTCCAATCCAATCCCTCTTCTACCACATATCCAAATCCATGAGAGAGTGATTGAGTGTTGAGGAGGCTAGCTTTTGAAGCACAAGAGCAAGGAGTTCATCATGAACAACAACAACTATTACCTTTTGGAGAGTGGTGTCTCCTAGACTGTTTAGGTGTCACTTGGGGGCCTCCAAGCTTGTGGAGTTGAACCAGAGAGATTGTAAGGGCATGGATATCGCCTATTTCGTGAAGATCTATCCCGAGTGAGGCTAGTCCTTCATGGATGTAAGCCATGATGGCATATACAAGATTGCTTCTTCGTGGACCCTTTGTGGGTGGAGCCTTCCGTGGACTCGCGTAACCGTTACACTCTATGGGTTGGAGTCTCCATCAACGTGGGCATACGATAGCACCACCTATCAGAACCACGCCAAAAATCACCGTGTCTTCATTGCATTTGATTATCTCCAAACACTTCCTCTACTTTATGTGCAAAGTCTTTACTTCCCGCTGCTACTCTATTATAGGGTGCTAGTAGACTTGCTAGAATTGCTAAAAACTACTAAGAACTAAAGTTGGGAAAGGCTAGGTTTTTATTGGTCAAGTACTTTAATCACCTCGCCCCTCCTCTAGACCTATGTTTGATCCTAAATAGTGCTGAGTTGCTTCTCCGGCGACCTCATCCCGACGATTGCATGCACAACCGTCTAGGAGAGTAGGCCTCTGAAACCGCGTCCTTGAGAACCTACACCGAGTTAGGGGGTGATTAGATTTTTGGAGAGCATCTCGGCATGATTTCTCACACAAGTTCGACTACATCCTCGATCATCTACCTTCTTTGACTACTTCCTCTATGACAGACGACTATCATGTCATCACCACCATGGTTGAAGGTGTTGTTGCATCGGAGTTTTCGGTGCCCTCATATGTTTTGAACATCTCTCTCTCTCTCTCTCTCATATTTGTGCAATTGGTCCATATGCCTACATACTAGATGTTCCTAGTTTGTCTTATGTGGTTTGCCATATTAGTAATCTTCCGATAATGCTAATCTCGATTAAGTTTGCATGAAATCTGCCTAATAGCATAACACTATTTTCCCTTACCTGGGAGACCAAGCACCCCTCCCCTTTCCCGTGTTCGGATTTTGTGTGGATTCATCATTACCTAGGTTTTCCATGATATGCTATTCCCCCACTATCATTGGAGTCTCAAGTGACAAATAAGAAACTATGCATCCGCATGTGGTGCTTTTGAGGCTGTGATAACTTTATCCGAGTTTAAACTTAAAAGCATCCATATTGATTTATTACATATATGGATTCATCATTATTTGTTTATTTTTGGATAAATTCATTTATTAAATCGTTTATGTTTTGCAATGTATGTTTTGCTCCCACATGATTATAGTCAAGTATTGTACACAATTAGGACTTGGCTTGCCACTGAATTGGTTTGCCACTTCACAATGGAAAACTGAACATTTACCCGCACAAAAGTTCACTACTAGTACTACTAGCCCGTGGTCAACAAAACATGTGTTCCACTTTTATGAACCATTTTAGAATGTGAAAATATGTGCTAAGCTAAATACTTAATTATGTGTTGCAACTTATGAGCCTTTGCTATATGCTACCATTCTTAGAATGATTTCAGGCGATTACACTTCCAAACAAACAAATTGCAGCCAATCCAGAAAATTTCTTTAGGAATGCGCTAAAAAATAGTAGGTGTAGCAAAGGTACAGTCCCTTCTACTCCTACACTACGGATGCTACTACGTTGGCCCTCATTTGGTGCTAAAGAATCTCGTTGTCCTTGTGGTGTCATTAAGCGGTTTATATGGATATGGTCATAGTTGTAGTTTGTCGATCGCGAATTTTATCGCTTCATGATTTTATCCTTTTTCTCACTTAGGCGTAGTTTTGGTCTTATATGACTTTGCTATTTGTAAGCATGTTTTTTTGTGTCTGCGTGTTGATGTTGGTTGTGTGCATCCGAATTATGCAGAAGCCGGGTATGTGCTCATGGTGTTTGTATCCACTTGATGCTTCATTTCAAGTCAATAAAACCCATCCTTTATGAAAAAAACATAATAAGAAAACCATAAAAGTGAGATGGCATGTATCTCAATTCCTGTAAAAAAATGTTATTTAATACATAGGATAGGAATATTTACATTAAGTCCAGGCTAATGTTTTTTCTTTGATAGGTATGTGCCTGTGCGTTCCCTTGGGAACCAAATATTTTTTAACAGAATAAAAGGACCATATAGGACAAATCTTGATGCAAAAAAAATGAACAAAATAAGATTATGTTTTGGTTATAAAGTATAGATATTTTTCCATTTCTTAAACTAATAAAACAGGTATGTGCCCATGATTGATCTTCTTTACTGGGCTACCAAAGATGTTTGATCGAGCCAATTTATTTGTAAGAAACGATTTATTTATGAACCATGAATTTATTGCTATACCAAGATTGATCCAATTTATTGGGTTATCAAAGATGGGTTTGATCAAATACTATAATGGGATGAAAACCAAGAAAAATAGGTAGAGGTTGGGAGGATGGATGAAGAGACGATGCAGAGAAAAATTGACATAAGATGGAGCATTACATTATCTAAGTATAGAGAAAATGTGAATGATTGGTTTCTATCCTACATAGAAATTTATTATATCACTAAGCTTTCTAGAGGGAAGATCTCTCGGATTGGGTTCCAATATTAATTTGGCCAACAATTTTTCAAGGAACCTTTTCATTCAGGTGAGGGGTTCAATCTAAATTTGGTTCTTTTGACTGATCAATTATTTCTTAAATCAATCGGCAACAACCAGCTTATAAAAATATATTAGTCTCGCGCACACTCTCATTACCTGATAAAAAAATGACAGCATGTAGCACCAATATGATTCTGGATTGAGTTCCCAACTTTTGACTTGCTCAACAATTTCTTAAGGAGCTCTCTTGTTCAAGTGAGGTGTTTAATTTTAAATTTGGTTCGTGATTTTGACTATTCAATAATTTCTCAAAGCAATTTGTAATAATCAGCTTATAAAAAATACATCATTCTCGCACCTTCTCATCAGATGACAAGAAATAAATGACAATATGCGACATTGTAGCACCAATATAAGATGGGTGGCCAGCATTGATAAACGTTCATGCATACACGTGGGTTAATTTACAGATAATAAATAATTATACCCATAGAAAAAGACCAACCAAATACTGTAATATAAAAGATAAAAATGCACTTCATCATTTCTGCCACACACCAAACCAATCTTTTTTGAATAAAAACCCCAACAAAACCAACCGCGCAACAAAACGCATCCAATCCTTCTAGGAATCACTTAGCTTAACAGAATTTTGTTTAAAAAATTCCTTCTATCATTAGAAATCGTACAAAATTCATGTGAAACAATTTGTTGTTGGATGGTTAGGACTACAGTGCTACCCACAATCCATCAAGATTTGAGTCGTAAATTTGACATTGATATTCGCATTATTTTTGAATTTATTTCAAACCTTTCAGTGATGTGCATTTAATGGTAGTAGACGTTTCTATGCATTTAGGGCATCTCCAGCCATTGGCCCCCCCAGGACGCATAAAAATCGCCCCCTGGGGGTGAGCCGGCGATACAATCGGCGCTGGGGGCGGTTTTGCGCCCAGTCGTCACCCCCAGCTCGCCCCCAGGCGTCGAAATTGGCCCACTTTGCAGCCCAATTTCGACGAATAAATGGCCCATGTGGGCGAGAATAGGCTCATATTCGGCGTGGTTTCGCCGTGTCTCGGCGTTCAATTATTAACACAATTATTTCTTATCACATATTTCATCACAGAAAAATCAAATACTTCAACAAAATAGTACAACAACAAATAGTTCAATACAAATTATATAGTTCAACAAATAAAAACTCGTATTTCATCACACGGCGTCCTCCTTGAGCCTCCATAGGTGCTCAATCAGATCTTTCTGCAGTTGATGATGCACCTGTGGGTCTCGGATCTCCTGACGCATATTGAGATAGGCAGTCCAAGTTGCCGGTAGATTGTGATCAACTTCGGTTAGAGGTCCCTGCCTGTAGTATGGTTCAGTGTCAAATACTGGGTCTTTTTGCTCGCTCTCGATGATCATGTTGTGCAAGATGACACAGCAAGTCATAATCTCCCACATTTGATCTTTGGACCAGGTTTGAGCGGGGTACCGAACAACAGCGAATCGAGATTGGAGCACACCAAATGCCCGCTCGACATCCTTCCTGCAAGCCTCCTGAACTTTCACAAACCAGGTGTTCTTGCCTCCTGCCGCAGGGTTTGAGATCGTCTTCACAAATGTCGACCATCTCGGATAGATGCCATCTGCTAGGTAGTACCCCTTGTTGTATTGGTGCCCATTGATCTCGAAGTTCACCGGAGGAGAATGGCCCTCAACGAGCTTGGCAAAAACAGGAGAGCACTGCAGCACGTTGATGTCATTGTGGGTTCCTGGCATATCAAAGAAGGAGTGCCAAATCCAGAGGTCCTGTGTGGCTACCGCCTCAAGCACCACACTGCAACCGCCTTTGGCGCCTTTGTACATCCCCTGCCAACCAAATGGGCAATTCTTCCATTTCCAATGCATGCAGTCGATGCTTCCAAGCATCCCAGGAAATCCTCTTGCTGCATTCTGGGCTAGGATCCGAGCAATGTCTTCCGCATTGGGTGTTCTCAAGTATTGTGGCTCAAACACTGCCACCACTGCCCGACAGAACTTGTAGAAACACTCTATGCTGGTGGACTCGGCCATGCGCCCATAGTCGCCGAGTGAATCACTGGGAGCTCCATATGCAAGCATCCTCATCGCTATCGTGCACTTCTGGATGGAGGTGAATCCAAGAGCGCCAGTGCAATCCATCTTGCACTTGAAGTAGTTGTCGAACTCCCGGATGGAATTCACAATCCTGAGGAAGAGCTTTCGGCTCATCCGATAACGGTGCCGAAATGTTTTCTCGCCATGAAGTGGAGCATCGGCGAAGTAGTCGGAGTAGTGCATGCAGTAGCCTTCGAGACGATGCCGGTTCTTTGCTTTCACCCGTCCCGGCGCCGAGCCACCTCGCCGCGGCTTTTCATTGCTTGCCAGCAGCTGGGCGAGGGTGGCGAGCACCATGAGATGCTCTTCTTCCTGGACGTCGGCCACGGCTTCCTCCTCCAGCAGCGCGGCGAGCTCTTCCTCGTCATCCGAGTCCATCGCCGAGTCAGGCAAAACGCCGAACACCTTGCGCTCGGTGGGCGTGTACCCGCCGCTAAACCGCGCCTCCGCGGCCGGAAACGGCGGCCGGAGACGCCCAGCTGCTATGGGAGGGGCTGCCGCGGCGAAGCGCTGCTATTTTTCAGCGGGAAATGGCTATCTAGCGGAGTAGGGCGGCGGCCGTCGCCGGGATATAGCTAGTGGTGGCCGAGGACGCGGGGGGTGCGAGGCGGGTCGGGGGAAGAAAACCTTGACTTTTCCCTCTCGGTGTGGGCCAGGCGTGCTTTTCCCTAGCGCCGGAGCCCCCAACTGCTCCCAGCGCGCCGGGTTCGGCCTGTGACCGCCGGGCGGAAAAAAGGTCCGAACCGGCGATTTTCGGCGTCCTGAGGGCGCAACTGTGCCGTTTTTTCGGCGCCGGCGTCGAAAAAGTGGTCTGGGAGGCTTGTTGAGGGCGCGCCTGAAGATGCCTTTAATGAGAGAAACGTATATGTGATTATTTCGTTGATCTCAAGATAATGTACCAGCTCAATCCATGCTCATTGGGCAGAATGTACGTGCGTATGCGTCTCTGCTGTGTTAAAAGAAACTACCAACTCCGTGAGGTGAGGGTGACGTAGCCCCTTCTGTCTTGTGTGATACTGCCCACGTGGTTTGACTCGTGTGTGAAGTGGCGTGTCTCGCGTATAGTCCAGAAGCACTCGTATCCCATAGTTTACTCGCCGGCGCCGTGCGTGACGAATCAGAGCCCGACTCGCGCCTGCCTTACATGGCGCAGCATGCACGCGGCCACGTATCAGCCATGTCCCCCGCTCGGTCTTACACATAGCGCCTTTCCGCCATCGCTTCACAGTCCAGATCGACGTGTCCGCCGACCACCACTTCAACTCCTCCACTGCAGCCTGCAGGAAGCAGCTAGAGTACGCACCTACCTAGCAGCCATGGTGAAGCTAGCCACGGCGCGGGACTGCCGCGCGTACAGCCTCGGCGCCACGGGCGGCGAGACGTCGCGCAACCGGCGGTGGGAGTACATCAACGCCGGGGTGTACGTCTTCGCCGCCGTCCTCCTCGTCGCCGGCTTCCTGGCGCAGTTGTGGCCGTGGGCGGTGTCCACCAAGGCCGGCCTCGCCGTGGCCGTCGTCGGGCTGCTGGGCGTGCTGGGAGCGAACGCGCACGACCTGCTGGCGCACGTCGCCGGCGTCGACTACAACCTTGGGCTGGCCGGGCTCGACACCCAGTTCGTGCTCGTCGAGCTCGCCGCCCCCGCCGTGCAGCTCGCCGGCGCCGCGCTCACCCTGGTCGCGCTCATCTTGTTCGAAATCCAGGTATGGAGTTGGAGTTCATCCATCCAAGCTAGTAGTACCAGCAAGTTCAGAGTTCAGACTGGAGTTGCATGCCTGTTCTTTTTTATCTGAATCCATGGGACAAACCTCGCAGATGGAGAGAGGGCACCGGCGCGGCCTGGAGAGGCACGGCCTGAACCTGCTCATCGCCGGGCCGGCGCTGTGGTGCCTCGGGTCCATACACAACATGTGCCAAGTCTACGAGCGAGCCAACGGGCACGTCCAGATCCTCCAGAAGAGCGTGCACATCCCGTTCCTGCTCGGCAGCACCCTCTTCTTCATCGGCGGCGTCGTCAACCGGAACGACGTCCACGGCCGCTCCTCCCACAGCTCCACCCTACTGGTAACCAACTGAACACTTGAGATTCATTCAATCCAAGAACACGGCGGTGCTGAAATACTCTGCTCTGGACGATGCAGGGGAGGAGCTGGGCGTGGTACTGCCTGTTCGGGAGCTTGCTGTTCCTGGCCGGAGGGCTGCTGAACCTCCTCAAGGTGTTCAAGATGCAGCAGATGGGCGGCCGGGGGCTGGAGAAGCTGCGCGGCGGCGCGCAGGAGCGGCTCAGCAGGGAGAGGGAGGGCAAGGTGCCTCTCATCCTGGAGGAGGGCCGGAGGGGGAAGCACGGAGGCAATGTAGGGGATACCTGGGCGCCGGGGCCGGCGCCGCGGCACGAGCCGAGGGCTCCGCCCGTCCCGCCGCCGCCGGAGGGTTCTTACAAGGACGCTGTCGTGAGCGGCGGCAACTAGTGTGATCTTGTCGTCCACGGCGGTGACGAATAATAAGAGAGGACGTGCCATGGCGGCTGGTAGAGGAGAAACATTGGCTTAGGGCGACGCCATCCTGTATTTTCGTATATGTACACGATGTCATGTGAATTATATCGACTTGCTGCCTATGATTCTACTACTACTTGCTTAGAGCGTGAATCTGCGGCGGGTCACCATTTGCAAGTTTCCCGGCGACGCCGGGAAGCTCGTCGGCGACATCGTGGAATTGGTGCTCGCCTGCTTCGTCCTGCCTAGTTGCAATCGAAAATTCCATGATGAAACTGCTAAGAGCATCTTCATCTCCAACAGCCACCCAACGAGTGGCGTGTCCATCGCCTGCTTTGGCGTGACGGGGAGCGCTGGCTTTGGCGGCCACGGTAAATTTAGCTCGTGCATAGCTCCAGCGCAGCGGGGAGCGTTGGCTTCAGCGATCGCTGTAAATTTAACGCGTGTAACTCTAACAGGCGTGATCGTTGTAAATTTAGCGCGTGTGCGCCTACTTTGACGTGACGGGGAGCGCTGGCTTTGGTGGCCGCGGTAAATTTAGCTCGTGCGTAGCATGAGCGCGTCTGGGAGCGCTGGCTTCAGTGACCATTGTAAATTTACTTCAATGACCATTGTAAATTTAGCGCGACGCGCAAATGCAGCCTGCGCCCTCGCACAAACAAAATATTTTGTTTATAGATAAGAAAACAATACATACTAGTTCATAACATAGATAAAATCGATACATACAACTACATAATTAAACTACGGTGCAACTAGATAAACTACGATACAACTAGAACCGTCTTGATCATCATCCTCGCTGGTGTTGTCTGATGTAGAGATTCACACAAATCATTAGAACGACTTCCCGCTGACGTTAACGAGATCGCACTGCGATATGGCCAGTGTCTTTCGCCTGTTCGCCCGCTCCGCGCGGCGCCTTGCCGTCCTCTCTGCCCAGAAGGTGCGCTCGTTCGCGATGTCCTTCGGGTGGCGCCGGCGCCACTCCGTTATGGCTCGCTTGTCCTCCTCGGCGAGGAGGCGGCGCTGCCGCCGACGGTGCTCCGCACGGTCCAGGTATGTGATAAGACGAGGAGGAGGGATGACAGCTTGCGCCTGCTCGCGCGTGTAGATGTCGCGGAAGTTCATCTGCGAGCGAGGCCTTTCTAGGCACCACGTCGTACGCGCGGGCGGCCTCGTGCGCTGTCTCGAACGTGCCAAAGCCGAGCCGGACTTTGCCAGACCGGATCTCAGCGTAGTAGGCGCCGGAGAGGCCCTCACGGACATTGCGGTAGCTCGAAGATTCTCGACGGCGCGGCGGCATGGTGGCGACGGGGCGGGGAAGCGGCAGAGGAAGCGGCGAGAGCGTACGTGGCAGTGCGAATAGGGATAGGGGGTCGTGTGGCGAGCACCGCCAATTTATAAACGTGCCGGAAGCGGTGCGTCAAATCTAGCGCGTGACCGTCCGCTTTCTCCCACGCGCGCGCAATCGTTTCCCGCGCGCTAGTTTCTCGTCTCTGTTGAAGTGCGCGAAAACACCCCGCACGTGCTATAGTGCCAGTTTACCGCGCGCGAGCGTTTTTCGACGCCGCTGTTGGAGATGCTCTGAAGGCAACTCTAATCGATCATCCAGCTGACCTACACGATTCCCCGTATAAAATGGAGTAAATTTTTATCTAAACTTATACTCCCTCCGTTCCTTTATACAAGGTGCATTTATTTTTTGATAAAATTTCACAATGTAACATGCATTTTTTAATTTCTCATAATCTCTATTTTATCCCTATAGAAAAGAGTAAAATATCTTTCTCCCGATTGTCTCTGCATTTCTCTATATAGGAAAAGAAGAAAAGAAGGAAAGTATCTTTTCCCTGATTGTCTATATCTCTTTCTTTCAAAGCCTAACTGATTTACTTGCCAGTAATCAACAAATTTGACAAGGGCAATTTTGTACTAATGTATCTATAATTTATTTCCTTGGTTGGCGTGTCAAAAATATACATCTTAGATAAAGGAATGGAGGAAGTATAATTCTATTGCACTTACTCCCTTCATAAAGAGATATAAAAGCGTTTGATCTATTTTCTTTTTCAGAGGGAATACATATTAGTACACATAGAAACTAAACATAATGATGTTGTCCGTGATGCTCAACAAAATGATCTTGGAGCTGAGTATGAACATCTTGGAGCTGAGCATGAGCTCGTCGGTTCTCGATTTTGCAATGCTCTTTAAGAAATGCCAGGATTCTATTTGGATCAGAGATGCTCTTCAAGGAATGCCAGAATTTTATTTGGATCATACTCTGCCTCAACCAGAGTTTCATTTGGATCATACTAAAAAGTTCTCAGGCATCTTCGTCTCGTCTTCGATGATCATGTGTATGCAATATGAGGCAACAAATCATTATCTGTCATAAAACCTTGGAGCTTCGGTACTCGGCACGAACAATTGCAAAGCGCTTCTAAAGCACACCGAAGGCTTTCTCCACATCTTTCCTAACAACTTCTGAATATTTTTGTTATCTTTTGAACGCAAAATCCGCATGGTAGTAACCCATCGAGTAGTTGTGTCCATTGACCGAGTAGTTACAAGTAGAAGCATCTCCTGTAATAAATCTAGAAAACAGTGATGATCTTAACAGCACATTCAACTCACTGTGAGATCCGGACAAACCAAAGAATGAATGCCATATCCAAAGGTCCTTCGATGCAACTGCCTCAAGAATGATCGTTGGATCTTTGTGACCCTTTCACCCTGCAGGACAATTTTTTTTCATGTTTAGTGCATATAGTCGAATGATCCAAGCATCCCTGGCCATCCTCTTCATTCACTCTCTGTCACCAGTCTCTGCGTGTCTTCCTCGATGGGTCCTCTCAAATACTTAGGTCCAAAGACATTGATCTCTGCTTTAGTGAACCTTTGAACGGCCTCCAATACTGTGTCTTCACCAATGCGAACATAGTCGTCAACGGCATCGACCGAACACCCATATGCGAAGACTCAAATAGTCGCAATGCACTTCATCAGAGGGCTTACACTTATTTCTCCACTTGCATTTCTCGAGAGCTTGAACCAGTCATCATACTTCTCAATGGCTTTTGCAACGGTCAGAAATAGACTTGTGTGCATCCAAAAGCACCGGCAAAAGTACTTCTCCATAGATTGGCATGATCTTGGCATTGCCCTCCGCTCTATCACAGTTGATGTGTATGTAGCCAAACTGTGATCCTCTCCTAGGGCGCCGAATATCATCATTGAAAATCATGCCTCAAACGGTTTCAAAGTCTTCGTCGTCTTCCAGCTGCAACGAGCACTGGAAGAACTAAACACCTCCACGCTACAACCTAGCACACCCGAGCTCCACGACAACGCTCTCAAAAGGGAGAACAACAAAGAGCATAGTCTCTGCCAAGTGCACACCGAAAAAATGTCTTCGCCTGGAGCCTAGACACAAAGAGAAGAACCACAACGACGTCTTCAAAAAGAGTGTGGCACCCTTGAATTCCACCCTCGTCGGCGCCAATGTTTCGCTCGGCAACTCACCCGTGCCACCACGAGGCCGCCAGAAGGAGTGCGACGAAGACAGAACCCCGGATATGGATCAGGACGTCACCCCATTGAGAGAGAGGGCACGTATGAGCTACCTGTTGCAACCCCTCCTGTTGCCCACACAAACCTAGAGGGGAGCCACCACCACCTCAATGATTCCCGCCGAAGAGCAACCATGCAGGCCGCCCTCCGACGTCGCCGCATCGGCATCCCTGTCATGAGATACCATGCGCCGCCCACATCACAACGCACTCAACCACGGTAGGAAGAGCGACGACACTCCATCTACTCTTAGCCCGGCACCAGTCCTTGAGTCTGGGTAGATGCCTCCATCGTAGGATGCACCCACACCTACGTCCCCAGCCAATACCCGATGTACTGGGAGGACACAACTCCGAGACTGCCGCCGGCCGCCGGTGAGCCAACTCGAGACCTTGGCCAGGCGAGCTCACACGACGCCATGTCCATGGCCACTCTCGCCAATCCGCACAATGACGCAACGCTAACAAGACCACCGGCACCGAGCACCACTTGGACTAAGCCCAACCTCACCTACCCGGAGCACCAGCTCTGATCTGCCTCGGGCCCAGGTCTGGTCCGCCCGAGCACAAACCCTAGGTCAAAGCTATCTCGACGAGCGAAACCACGTGCCGCCGGCCCACACCAAGTAGAAGGGAGGTTTCCACCGCCACCACCACACCGCCGTAGGACATCAACCGCCATGTTGCGCCCACACTGACCACGTGTGCAACCACCACGAGCTCCAACCCCTGCATCGCTGCCCCCAAACCACTGCAGAGGCAGCGGACCGCAACCCAAGCTCTACACCCTCAGCCCGCCCCGCTTGCCATGACAGTCACTGACACTAGCCACCTCACCTCCTCGAGACCAGGGCACCAAAACAGGAGCCGCCCGTCGAAGCACGCCCCACCAGGAAGCCTGCAGGATGGCACCACCAGATCAGCTGCAACCCCACCCCACCGCCTCCACGTCGGGCTCGAGGCTCACCACCAGCTCTTCATCGGAGATTGCAAGGGCACTACAGGAATTTTTTTAACGTCGTGTACCCAATACACTCGGCTTATATTGATATAAACTCGGTTTATATATAAGCCGAGTAAAACACCCGGCTTATATGACACGGTTTACCTCGATCGGCTTATAAGGTATAAGCCGAGTGCCAGTGCAAAAACTCTTGGTTTATGTATAAGCCGTGTGTTTATACGAGGCTCTGGGCTTACTAAAGTAACATGACGGCAGCCGGGAGATAACGGCCACGTGTCACCGTCTGTATAAACCGAGTGCCTACGAGCGCTACACCTTTCATCTATAAACTGAGTCCCGAGAGCGCCTCCATAACCCATGCCTCGTGCGGCGCCCTAGCCAGGTCGCCGCTACCTCCCTATGTCACCCAAAGCAGGAAACCGGGGTCCATGTCCGATCCGATCCAGCGCCGCCACGCCCTCCGTTGTGGCCCTCTACGCCTGTGTGCTCACCGCTACACCCCCTGCAGTGCCGCACCCTCGCCGAGTGACGTCGCTCGTGCCATTCACCACCACGCGGGGAAGAGAGGAAGCCTCGTCGCCGCCCACGCCGGCAGGGCTTTGCCCGCCAGCGAGATCCGACGCTGGCGACAGGGGGAGGAGGGAGGGAGGAGCCTAGTCGGCGACGGCTAGGGTTTCCCCTTCAGTCGCACATGGGCGACGCGGGGGTAGCGGGAGGAAAGCTGTGTCGGATGGGTTGCTTTGAGCTTCACGAATCCACATGTCTTCTAATGAAAAGGGTCGTTCCATTTGAGGAAAACGACCCGCTCGTCCATGCGAGAGGACGTAGGAGGAGATTAGTTGCAGCAAAACCGGTAGTGCACAAATTCACTTCGCAGTGGCATACATGTGTAGTATCACTATATAAATCAACTTCTGCTCCCCTGTTTCCAGCACCTCGCTCATAACTGCTAGTGTTCGACCGTTTGGACCACTTCTAGACCTGGAATTCAGTGAGTTGGGAGCCACGTGACTATCGAACAGGCCCTTAGGCTTCTTTGTTCATAGGATAAAAAGAGATATCATTTGGTTCATAAAATAGAAACTTTTTCATTAGGTCTGAGCTAATGTTTTTCTTTCCTTTGATATGTGAAGGATAGAAACCAATCCTGCATAGGAATAGTTTCTACAAATCAAAGAGCTCTTAGGGAATTCTTACTATAAAAATTCTATATAGTAGAATTCCTACAAAATTGCTATAAATTAAAGGAGGCCTTAAAGTTAGGGGATTCTAACAAATGTGAAAGAAGAACATCCCTAATGAACTACACGAGTGAACCAAAAACAATATACATGTTCCCATGCATGTGGCGGCGGACGTGTTGGACATAACCGTCGGCGCCCTCGACTGCGATGTCCAAGGATTCCCGCACGCTTACCTCGGGCTCCTTCTCTCCTGGGAGAAACTCTGCTTCGCGGATTTCCTCCCCATGATCGCCAAAGTCGACAAGTACTTGTCGGGGTGGCGGGCGCGCCTTCTCTCCCCTGCCGGGCGGCTCGTCCTCATCAATGCCGTCCTGGATGCTCTTCCCACGTACGCTATGGCGGCTATGTTGCTCCCTCCGGCGGTGATCAAGGCCCTAGACTCGCTACGCCGCGCCTTCCTTTGGAACGCGGCTGAACGCGCTTCTGGCGCCCAATGCTTGGTGGCATGGGAGAGAGTATGCCGATCCAAGGCGGAGGGCGGGTTGGGGGTTCGCGACCTCGCGACGCAAAACCGGTGCCTTCTGATCAAGATGCTGCATCGGCTCCATGCCTGCTCCGCACCGTCGCGGTGGGCGACGTGGGTTTGGGCCGAGCTCGCGGGACGGTCCCTCCTCTCCGGGTCGGCAGCTCGGACGACCGGGGAGCACGGCAAGGCTCTCAGCGGTCTCCTCCCGCTCTACCGCGGTCTTACGACGGTGGAAGTCTGTGACGGGAAGCGAACATCCTTCTGGTTCGATAAATGGCTCCCGTGTGGAGCTGTCGCGGCGGCCTTCCCCGCCCTCCTCTCACACGCGACTGAATCGGAGGTCACGGTGTGATGGGTGCGCTCTCACGGGCTGGACAGTGCGCTCGTGCCCAGGCTCACCACGGCCGGTGCGGCGGAACGGGCCACCCTCCTGACGCTCATGGATGGGGTCGCCCCGACCCCGGGGAACGACGTGCGGAGCTCAGTGTTGTGCTTGGGTCCCCGGGGAGGCATTGCAGCGGCGGCGGTCTACGCTCTGGAGAGGTTCGGTGGGGTGCAAGCTACTTTCGCCGAGTTCATTTGGGGGTGCGCTGCTCCCTCCCGAGTCCGTTTCTTCGGCTGGCTCCTTGTCCAGTGAAGGGTGCACACGCGGGACGTCCTTCTTCGGAAAACCATCGTCGCTGCGGAGGAGGCGGCGTGCCCCATCTGCGGCGAGGTGCTCGAGACGGCTGATCACATGATTTTTGCTTGTCCTTTCACGCGTTCGTTCTGGAGAACCATTGGGCTTGAGGTGGCCGGACGTGGCTACAATGTGAGGACCTGGACGTCCGTGCCATGGCCGGCGAAGCTGCTACCGCGTCCTTTGTCCTGCTGTGCTGTTGGCAGCTTTGGAAGCATAGAAACGCGGTGGTCTTCCGGGCCGAGCCGCCCTCCCTCGCTCGTCTCCTCGGCTGTTGCGGGGAAGATGCGGCCCTGTGGAGGGGGCGCCTGAAGGTGGCTGACCGGCCATGCATCGACAGGTGGTTGCTGGTGTTCGCGCACTCCGGCTAGTCATCTTGCCTGCCGCGGGGGAGGGCTTGTGCTCCCCCCACCCTCTATGGCGCGGGCTGTGCGTCTGGGGGTGAGGTAACTACTCTCCCTCTCTCTGAAAAACCTGGCTCCCCGGGGGGGGAGGGGGTGATTTAATAAAGAAAAAAGAAAATTCAGGTGGAGGGCCTTCGCCCTCGCCCGGTGACTTTAAAAAAAAACAATATACACTACCTAAATGCTTGTAGGAAACAGGACACGACATCTTAAAAAAGGAAACAAGACAGGAATAAAACACCATGTGCTTCATCTATCCGAGCTAATACATGATTGCTGAAAAGCAGAAGGTAAGCATATTTAAATTTGTCGGAGCTACAGTATCGTCACAATAGGTGTCATGAGAAAAGTTCTAGCAACAAGGAGACGACGAGGAGGTACGAGTGTAACTAGTCCCCCTTCTTGGCGCCAAGGGAATCCATGCATCCACCAGCTTCTGGTCACAAGGGCCTTTTCATGACTAGCAAAAGGAGCACAAGTACAAAAGGAGATGTAACATAAGTGATGAAACCAATTACACCAATATGATCAAATCTAAAACCAGAAATAAGTATGGGGCATCTAAATAACAAATATCAGTCAGCTGCTGAATCCTTCACTATGATTTTTCTAGCATAATGACTTGCCTTATTTCCTTCCTCTAGCACAATCCTTTAGCATGTTTCTTACTGGATAATCATTTATCGTATTTATTTTGCCCAACATAATCTTTACCTTGTTAGTGTTGTGTTTGGATAGTGATGATCAAAACCAACCATACCAATTTTTGTTCATGGCCAATTATTTTTGTTCTTGCTTTGATGGTTCCTAATATTTTAGCATGTCCATGCTCCCACCAACCAACTCCAGCCCATTATTCTGGGCAATTGACCAAAACATGGTCAATCAAAACATACGCAAAAATATTTGCTAGCCAATGTTTTGGTGGGGTTTGATTGGGCTCAAACCAAGCGCACCCCATGGTTCTTAGACAAGTTATCCTGGCACAAATCCTGAGAGCATTCGGTGATCAATAGGTGTGCCAAAAATAAGACAAAATGATAAATTACGAAAGACCACAATAACATTTCACATGTTGCTGTGGGATACCAGGAATCCAAGTGTATTAGAAAGGTCAAGGGCCTAAGCATCCACTATATAAGCATACCAGGTTGAGGTGGCCAAGAACAATCAATCGATTCCCCCTAATTATTTGGCTGATTGATCGTGTAGAACAACAAAAAAGAGGTGGGCAAATCTCAAAGTTAGTTCAATAGAAATGAGGGGATTGCGGGTACCACAAGAACACCTTATCAAAGTGCTTGTGGATTAGGAGGATTCTAAATTTCTGACGGCTGAGTTTCTGTGAGTTGGGTGTTGATCAAGAGCACATATTATTGTGAGGACTGAGCATCTGTCCAAGTTAGATCGATGGTTGGTTGCTTATTTGTTAGGATAATAAAACTAAAGGTGGTAAGTATAAATATATTAATCACTTTGAGTTGCTAGTACAAAAAGAAAGGATTATATGCGAGTAAAATTTACCCAATAACGAAGCTTTCTCTTCACCTTCCAAAGAAGCGTTGGAAGCCTATTTTCTAGCCTTTTCGAATATAATAGCCCTTTGTTCCTACAAGGGTCACAAGGAGAATGTATTAACTCCTCAAAAAAAAAGAATGTATTAAGCCCGCTAATTAACATGATCTAGGAACAGTTGTGACAATATAAATAGGGAGTGGTGAGGAAAAACAAAGTAGGAGTGCCAGTACCATACCAGACATTGCGAATGCAGCAAGTAATGACATGGTGGATGAGGCTACGAGGACCCGGGTTAAAGCCATCTAGACCGCAGGTGTCGATTGGTTGAGACCAAGCACCGGTCCTGAGGTGGTATTGTGCATAATGATAGTACATCGGATGGGTATAGACAACAGTTTCAGACATGACAGTGGGCAGCGCCGTGGAGGAGACACTCAGGCACTTCCCTTGGAGAAAGAGGGCGCGGTCTCCAATGCTTGTCAGCGGGATAAACCTTTCCAAGATAAGGTCCTCGAGTTTGTAAATCACAATGTGCTTTAAGGAAATGTCGCCATGGCCAACAAGCAGGATCTGTGAGTTGCATTCTACCAGATGGGAGCCCCTGTAGAGTTTATCTGCCGGACATGTGGCAATCAGCTTTGGCGGCCGTGGCGGCGAACCAACCGGCAGGGGCGGGTCGATCTGGAAAACCAGCGAGCCATTAGTTGCAGGATGGTGCACAAAGTATAGCTTGCCTTGGAATGCCAAGGGCGCAATGTTAAATGGGACTTCCCAGCTTGGCATGGTCCATTGCTGGTCTTGGGAGTCGGAGGTCGCAAAGGCTACACGCATCAGACGACGGAACGCGAGCATGACGACGACGGATCCACCGCTGCAGGAAACGGAGGCACACACGCAGTATCTGATATAGTACCATTTCCGCAGCTCGGGGTCGGTGTGTGCGCTGCGGAGATCGTCGCCCAGCTGCGTGAGGAGGGTGGCAAGCGGTGGGAGCTCAACAATGTCGCGAGTGAAAGGGTGGAGGAGGCGGACGGCGGTGTCTTGGTCTCTCTGGAGGAGCAGGAGGCCGTCGACCGATTCCAGAGCACAGTGGTTCTTGAACAGGGGGAGCTCGACACGGACGAGGGCTCCGGTGTCGAGGTTGAAGAAGCGGATGTGGCCACCCAGCTTCCGGTGGCCGGGGTAGAGGCCGTTGCCCTCCGGCAGCATCATCCAGCGGCGCGGGTGGAAGCGTGGATCGGCGACGCCGCGGCCGCGCGGGCACACGGCGCCGGACCGCCAACTGGTGCAAACGGCGCGGAAGCGGACGTAATCCAGAAAATCGCCGGCCAGCACGCGCCACGCTATCTGTCGAACCATGTCCCCTGGAAGCGACGCCCAGGAGGGGGAGTAGGAGGACGGCGACGAGGGTGCTGCCGCGCCGGCGACATCGTCCGAGGCCACCGCCGCGGGGCAGTGCCGCTTCTTTGCGAGCGCGGTGGTGGGCTGCGGCCCCGAAGGGCGCTTCCTAGATCTCGACGGTGGCATCCTGCGTTCCACTCGTAGATCTGATTCGCCCAATTAAGAAACACAAGATGGTGAATTTCACCCTGGAGAAACGAAAGAAATACAGATGACGAGGAGCAGGGCATTGCCTGGTGTAGTACGGGTGAGTTGGGAGTTTGAGATGGTGAATGTTTCCTGAGGCTCAGCGGCGGCAGGTCTTCCGTGCTTCCTTCTTTTGCATTTTATACATTGACTGCCAATTGCCCATGCGATTGCAACGGAGTATCAACATGAGAAAATTCCTTATTTGACATTATCTTAAAATCTGCTTTCTTATTTGACACAGAAAAAAAATTCTTCCCTATTTGAACACGAGTTCTAAATTTTATTCCTTATATGGCATTTCTGTTTATTTTGAGCCTAAATGACATCTAAAAAAACTCTTTTGCCCCTCATGTGATATGTGTGTGGAGGGCAATAGCACACACACGCAGCATCAGTGCGAGGGCAAGAGCACACACGCAGCAACACATCCATATGCACCAACACACACGCACACGCACACACACGCACACACACGCAACAACACGCACACGCACGTGCACACACACGCACACACACAGCAACACACATGCACGCGCACACACACGCAGCAACACACACGCACGCAGCACACACACATACACACACACGCAAACAGCACATAGGCACGCAACAGCACACACACGCACGCGCGCACGTACACACGCAGTAGCAAACACACACGCAGCAGCACACATGCAGCAGCAGCACACATGTGCGCGTGCACTCACACATGCAACAGCACGCACGCACGCGTGCGCACATACCGTATGAGGGGCAAAATCGTCTTTTCAAGTGTCATTTAGGCTCAAAATGAACAGAAATGCCGTATAGAGAATAAAATTTAGGACTAGTGTCAAATAGGGAAGAAAAACTTTTCCAGTGTCAAATAAGGGACCAGATTTTAAAACAGTGTCAAATAAGGAATTTTCTCTGTAAACATTGGGAGATTAGCCCGTAACTGCACGTTCATTATTATATTGATGCACTAAAATCTTAGCAAGTTCTTGTATGCAATCGTCATGATTTACCTGTCATTTGATTGCTATTAAGCATTTATTTGATAAGAATTTAATGACTTACTAAACAAAATATGTTTTTATTTTCATAAGTTAATAAGAAGTGAGACAATTGATTCTATTTTTAAGAGGATGGATGGGAGAAAACTGAAAGATGTGAGGAAAAAATGAAAGGGGAGAAAGAAAGAGTGAAGCGTATATAAGGAAGATTGGACAAAAAAAAGATGAAATGGAAAAAAAATCAGCATTGTATCTTTTTCTGCTTCGACAACTTTCTATTTTGAGCCTCACTTTCCCTTCCCGGCTCAGTAGTTTGTCAACCGTGAGTAATTGCGCATCAATAAATGACCCGTTGTGTTACAGGCCATGCTACCGTCGGTCGGTGGATCTTTTGTCACTGTCGTCTGGTATGATGTCATCATGCGGCAAAGCAGTGTCTTTCATCATTGCAACTCTGTTGTTGCAGAATTTTTGGCAACAAAGATCTTATTCATAGGTTTAAGTGTAGAAAACTTTTGCAACAAATGTATTGTTGCAAAAAACTTTGCTACAGTTGCAATGTTGCAGATTTTTTTGTCTTCACCTTCATATAATGTTTCAGAGTCACGCAAAAAAATGATTCAGAAGAAAGGTTTGCAACATGATTGATGTTACAAAAAATCTTTCTTGCAACAGAGAGAAGGTTGCAAAAAAAGTACCACCGTCATTCGATGCGAGCTCCGCCGAATGGTGATGAGGGAGAATTAGCACCTCATGCCCCACCTCCGCGCCGCTGCCGACGAGCATCGAACCTCCGACCTGGTCGCCTCGCCACCATCCTCCTCTTCCCGTTGCCTCTCACCGTAGGAGCATCGTGCACCACTGCCATCGCGGGTCCTCGCCATGAAACTAGCCTCCAACCCCGCGGGGGCCCGCCGCCCTGTATGTCCCCATGCACCATCCTCGTCGGATCCGCGAGATCCGGCTGGAATCCTCGCCTCTGTCGCCCACCCAGCTGCACGAGTCTCCGCCAAGCCCCACTTCGGTGTCCAGTTGCAAACTCTCTTTCTAAAACAAAGGCTCGATTACAGAGAACATGGACATGGAGGGGATTGCTCTCGACCGTCTGACGAGTCAATCCGAAGGACATGAAAACGGCGGGGCGCTCGTACGCGATCGGATTGCTGAAGGTAAGCGTTTTCCTTGCATTATCGGCACAAAGACCAAATACATCGCAGAAGGTAAGTGAATGTTGGAGGTGTTTTTATTCCTGAGCTGCATACTCCCGCGCTGCCAGAGGCCGGATCGTCCATGTCTATCGTTGACCTCACCTCCACCAATGACATCTAGGCGGCGAACTCCGATGAGGAAGAGTAGAAAACAACAATGACTTGGAGGACGGATGCGGGTGAAAATTTGGACTAGATTAACTTTTGATCGTTCATATTTAATGAAAAATGTTAAAAATATGATGAATGTGTATGGTAGAAATGAAAATCATTCGGTCCGTTTAAATCTCGTTTGAAATTTATGCGGACACGATTGGATGATCGGCTCCCGTATTATTGTCCGTGAACGCGTCTTCCGTGTCCACGGACGAATATTGTGCTGCGTTCGTTCTAGGGGTCCGCATTCCCCTAAGAAACTCGCCGGCGGAGTCGCCGGACTTGGTGGAACGGAAGCAGCTCCGGGACGAGCCGCCGTTTCTAGGGTGGGGGTCTGCCCCCCTAGTCTTCTGAAATAAACGAGCGAGGATCTCATCTAGACCGTTCATACTTCAATCGAACGGGTCACACGCACCCGTGCCGTGCTTTCTCAGCCTGGGGGAGGTTCTGCGCCGACGACAAGGGTCAAGGGGGGAAGAGAAAGCCTCGCGTCTTCACCGGCCACGCGCGCCATGTCCGAGACAGAAACGGCGGCGGCGGCGGCGACGTCGACGGAGCGGAAGCCCCGGCGGCTGCGGGGGCACAAGAAGGGCGCCGTCACCTGCTGCGTAGCGTCCTCCGCCCGCCCGGGCGTCGTCGCGTCCTCCGGCGAGGTACGCGCCTCTACTCGCTCTGAGCCTCTGGCTTTTCTCCCAGAAAAGGGTTGCCCCGTTCCATGGCCTCGCGTCAACACCCTGTAGCCCGCGGGGGACGTCCTCGCGCTGCCCCTAGTTGTGGTAGCATGGTTTCTCTCGGTCAGGACACCGGTCGAACACCTCGTGGGCGCTGGCTGGCATAGTGGCCGAATCTCGTGGCTGGCCTGCCGCTTTTCTGTGATGCCTCAGTAGTGCAATGTTGGCAATGGAATCCGGTTGCTTCGCATTGGCTTTGTCAATGGAGGCTTTAGCAGGAAGCGGTCGAGCTAATTTGGACACTGCTGCACTGGGTGGGGGTGGGAAGGCAAACTATGCAGCCAAGTGATGTTCTTGCTTCTCTGGATGCGCATTGAGCTCGTTGCTGCAGGATTAACTGGAACACATCTTGTGAATAGCATTTGTACTATTGTACAGAATGCAATGCCCTTGTGAGGTAGTGCCAGGATAACAGATTTTGAACACCCAATGACCTTTCTCATGGTCTAATGCTAGTATGAGTACATGATGGCATTTCAGTTCGATACCGCACGATGAATTTCTCAGCATTCGCCTCTCACAGAAGTATTGGCAATGGTTTATGCTCAGTAGAAAGTACTCCCTCCGTTCGGAATTACTTGTCGCAGAAATGGATGTATCTAGACGTATTTTAGTTCTAGATACATCCATTTTCAAGACAAGTAATTCCGAACGGAGGGAGTACCAGTAATTAAGCTGAGATGAGAAATGGCACCCGACACTAAATATTTGTAAGTCCTGGTATTATGCTCCCAGACCAGTAGGTTATTTCCTTATGTAGATCTTTCAATTTCTGCACAAATTGCAATGGTAAGTTGCTAATCGTTATTCAACACTGTGGAACCTTAGGCATATAATTTCACACTACTTGGTAATTCTGATGTTTCTGCCCTTCGGTAATCTCTCATGTTCTAAACTTCTAATAGCTTGTTCTGTCACCTTAGGATGGATGTCTTTGCTGGTTTGATTTGCGCACCAAAGATGTGCTCTTGACCATTGAGGCAGCAAATAAACCTATCTCTTCCATCTGTTTTAAATCAGGTCAGTAATGCCCTCCAAACATCTCAAGAAGTTCATCCCATTTTTTGTGCGACATGCAAACTTCACACACTTTCATGTCATTTGTTTTCATTTGATAGGAAATGAAGATCATGTGTATGTATCGGCTGGAAATGAAATCTTGTCCTTCGATATTCGTATGGTAAGCGAGCACCCACTAAATATTTGTATTCCCAAATCGAAGTTGTGACTTTTGCGCTGGTTTTCACTGGGAATATGATTAAAGTAGTTTTCTTGCAGGGATCTCAATCAAAGCCACTGGAGACATATAACTACAATAGAGATGAAATCAACCAGGTGTTTTATTTTATCTGCAACACCGCTCCTTTTAGTCTTCTTATTACGGTGTGAAATTGTTATGGCGCTGCTAGAAGGAGGGCGCGAGAGGACCGGCCGGGGGCCTTTCTGCCCACGGCCGGGCAAGAGGGAAGGGATTTCCTTCTTAATTCTTGCTTGATTAGATTAATACATCTCCTCTCTTTATATAGAGAGGTTTACTTGACTCCCAAGCAAGGCTTACTTGGCCCCTAAGCAAGCGACTCTTATCTCTTATTAACCCTAAGACTAACGGGCCCATTAGGCCCATTACATACTCTAACACTACACCCCACCTGGACATGCAGCTTGTCCTCAAGCTGCAGCCTAACCAACTTATAACCATGACTCGACGCAACCCAAACCTAACACCTAAAAACAAGCCTTTTACATCTCGGCTTGTTTTATTATTCTCAACCTGAAATGGACTGGGACGCTTTATTTTGGACCCTTAACAAAAAGTGAACACCATCCGCACGTCGGACATGCACGTGTACAGCCACCTGGATCCCATGGACACCATCTGGACAAAAGGAGTGCATGTGTAGGACCACCTGGAAGTGGTCGCAAGAGTGACCAGCAGAGGCGCCCTTGCGGCGCCCGGTGACGGAATGCAGTGGTGCTACGTGGTGCGTTGTTGTCGGTGACACCATGCCTTCTTCCTGCCGGACGGCTGTTGGTCTGCACCGCACAGGGAAGAGTGGGGGGCTTGCGATGGAGAATGACGAGGAGGGGTGCGCTCCCCCAACCGCCAATGTCGCAGACTTGGAGGTCGCTGCCCGTGGGGAAAACAGCATGCCCAAGATCCCCGACGCAGTGGACGAGATCGAGGTCCTTTGCGCAGCGAAGCGCAACTGGGAGGAGCGGCAGCTGCAGACCACGCAACTCCCGCACACGCCGACGCGCTAGGAGGCCGCGTGCAGCAGCCTGCAGCCTCACCGTCGCCGACACGTGGCGGGTAGTGATCCAAGCTGGAAGCGGTGACGGCGATGGCGGAAGCTTGATCTGCTGGATGGGGACGCCCTGGGGAAGCGGTGATGGCGACGGCGGGAACTTGATCTGGTGGATCGGGACTCCCGTCGGCGCGGTCGATGCGGGGCCGGAGCTGACCGGTGATGGCTGCTGCAGTTGCAGCGGCTGCTGCGGCGGAGCGCCGGGCGCGGCGGAGGTCGCCAGGAGCGGTGGCTGCCACTGCAGCCAGGGCGGGGCGGTGGATGGCAGCTGCTGCAGCGGCCCGATGAGCGCGGCGGAGGCCACCTGGTGCGGCGGCTGCCACGGCAGCCAGGACGGGGCGGTGGATGGCAGTTGCAGCGGCTGCTGCAGCAGCCCGACGAGCGCGGCGGAGGCCGCCTGGTGCGGCGGCTGCCATGACAGCCAGGACGGGGCGATGGATGGCAGCTGCAGCGGCTGCTGCAGTAGCCCGGCGAGCGCGGCGGGGGCCGCTTGGTGCGGCGGCTGCCACGGCAGCCACGGCGGTGCGGTGGCGGTGATGGGCGGCGCAGCCGGGTGTGGCCCATAGGACCCGGCCAAGAACAGGTGGATCTCTTGGACCGCCTGTGTTAGGTCCCGCAGCGCCCCGGACACCTCCGGGGTGAGGACGACGGGGGCGGGCGCGACGGAGGATCCCGGCGCGGGCAGGAGCGGGGCGACGGTCGTGACCGGCAGCGGAAGAGATGGGTTGGGCGGCGGTGAAGACATGATCGAACCGAAGCTAGCTGATACCAAATTGTTATGGCGCTGCTAGAAGGAGGGCGCGAGAGGACCGGCCGGGGGCCTTTCTGCCCACGGCCGGGCAAGAGGGAAGGGATTTCCTTCTTAATTCTTGCTTGATTAGATTAATACATCTCCTCTCTTTATATAGAGAGGTTTACTTGACTCCCAAGCAAGGCTTACTTGACCCCTAAGCAAGCGACTCTTATCTCTAATTAACCCTAAGACTAACGGGCCCATTAGGCCCATTACGTACTCTAACAGAAATGGTGCTGTGATTGTGAATTTTCTCTTATTACTGGATCTTAGGCCCTTTGGCCTGATACTAACATTTAACTGTGTCCAGCAAGGGTAGAATCTAAGAGTACCACATTTTATGCAGATTGCTGTGAGTTCTAAAGGCTATCTTGCTGCTGCAGATGACAGTGGGGATATTAAGGTATAGAAGATCTTTTCGAAATAATAGAATTAAATCATTCTAGGTTCAAAAGTACTGATTTTATATATCGTCTGCTTACTTAGAACCAAGGGGGATTAGAACATAAATTTGAATTGTAAGAGGATTGTTGGATAACTTTAGATCTGGGCTTTTGGATGCTCTAGTATCTTAAAGCTGAAGAAACTTGAATGAAATAAGTTGTTACTTCTTTGGCATAATAACTCGTCAATTATTTCACTCTTCGTAAGTTCGACTATTCCTCTCACAGATTGTCAATACCACTCAAAAGTGCTTGTACAAAAGATTGAGGGAAGCCCACACAAGTGTATCCTTACATGGTCTGGAGATTTTCGTACTTTTTCATCAAATAACAGTGTTTTAAGTTTTGTTTTGCGTATTCTTATTCCCAGTTTAATGTTTCTGTTGCCCTGCAACCTGTCTTCCTTAGCAACATTTCAACAGATTTGCAGCAGTGTACAATTCATTCCTTGGAGACCTTGGACAGGTTATTGTTATTGTTCACTTTTTCTTTGTTTTATTTGACACTTTTATTTGCTCCTGCGTCTTCCTTCTTTTTACAACTGATAAGGGAAGAACTGTTATATGTCTATCTTTGATATGTTATTTTAAATGTATTAGCGTCTTGATTTGACAGCAATTACTGGTGGCCTTGACTCAAAGCTTGCTGTGTGGGATTTCTCCAAAGGGCGAGCACTATTTTCTATTGATTATGGTACCTCGTTCTTCTATTAAAATCGTGTACACAGCTTATATTGCTTGTGCTATTCCAAACTGATACTTATGTCTTGTCCTGATGATGATGCATCCTAACAGTTCCTAGTAAACCTCATGAAACTTGCTTTAGGCATATTAAATGCAGCTCTTATGTGTCTATTAGAACGAAGAGTCGCATTAGTTGGTTTACATAGTAGGAAAAGATCTGTCGATACATTGAAAAGCTGTATTCCTGTTATTTTTCACTTCGCCATTCTCCGATGCGGATCGGTTAACGTATGTCTGTTGAATGTCAGGATCACCTGAATTGCAAAATAGCAATTCTTCGGGTAGTACAGGGCAATGTCTCAACCCTGCTTTCGTTCACTCGGTAGCAGTTTCTGAAGAGGGCATTTTAGGTGGGTTGTATAAAGTTTGTGCCGTTGCAAGGGGGGACGGTGTTGTTGATGTAGTCGATCTAGAATATGAATTGGCCCCTGCAAAATCAAAAGGCCCTTCTCGGGCAGGCGGTTTGGCCATGAGCTCGAAAAGAAATGATCTTGGGGATGGGAGCAATAATCAATGCCAAGGGAAAAGGATCCATCTTGATTACTCAATGGGTGGCCATACTGCAGCTGTCTCCTGTGTGTAAGTCCCTTTATGCTGTTTCTGTGTTCCTTGCGTATATCACTGTTTCACTAATTAGCCACTTAACAGAGCATTTTCAGCGTTTGGTGAGAAGGGGAAGTTCCTTGTTTCAGGTGGTAACGACGCATCACTGAAAGTATGGGATTGGTCCAAAGGATTTTCTCCTGAAACAAACAGCAATAGTGAATTGGTGTTGGATATTGATGTGAAGAAAAAGGTTGTAGCTAGACCTTCAGTTTTGTTTGAATTATTGTCTTTTGCTAGATGTGGCACTAACAACGCCAATACCGTATCTTGTTGGTTATCATGCCATTGAAATTTCTAGGCATAATACTGATCTCTGATCCATATCTTGGCAGGTAAATTGGTTGTGTGCTGCTCCAACTGATTCAGATAACCTGATTGTGTGCGACACATCCAAGGTGGTCAAAGTATATAATTTCCCATAGATGGAGAAATGTGCGGTGTCACCTTATGGACAGTTTCCTGGGTTATAACACAGCATGTTGGCCCTGACTCATGAACCCAATCCAACTGCAACTAGTCCTAGTGAAATGACAAACAGTTGGTTCTTCTTTTGGGATATCATTATATGGGACTCTAGAGCCCTGCAGAAACTCTTGTTTGTAATGAGACAAGTCATGTGGTACTGAAATCTTGTGCTCTGATGTGCTGCTAGAATAGACATGTATGTCTTTGTTGCGTGGCATTATATATTTATGGTTTCGGTATAGAACGATTGGGTTTGTGTAGGTAGTTCATCGAAGATAGAGAAATGTGCTTAAATCTTTTGGTTTCCTTCTGATTTTGTAGAGCTGCAACTGATGTTTCTTACAAAGTCATTTTCCCCCAACGTTGTGAATGTGACAGGCAACCTCTTCGTACTGTAACAAGGGAATCAGCATGGTACAATGATAGTACTACAAGAACACCTCATCTGTAAATGAAATGCAACACATGTTACACAGCAGTTGTTTTGCTACCAGTAACCTCTGCAAGAGCACCTGCCCTGTTCAAAATGATGGAACCTGTTCGAATCCCTCAATATGATGTCTCTGCTGCACATCTTGGATATGAACTTGGCAGCCTCGTGGCAGTGAGTGCAAACCCTCGAGTTCTTCGTCACGCGGATCGGACGCCCTTCCGACAGATTCAGCACCCCGAACGCGACGGCGAGCTTTGAGCTGTGGCCACAGAGTGCCTCGCCGTTCACCGCGTCGTCGGCGCCCATCAGAGCATATCTCTTCTTCGGATCATGGCCTTCTTCCTGCATTCTTCTGGCAACTTCATCCAGGAACTCCGCAATCCTTGTCCCCTGTGGATGACTCCGGTTGCCTGCGACGAAGACCTGAACCCTGCCCCTGGCCTCAATCCAGCTGCAGCCAGTTTTCTCCCGGAGCCCCCGGCCGCCGATCTTGTTCCTCAGCTTCCTTACAGCCTCCCATCTCTCAGCCTCAGCATATATGTTGGCAAGAAGAACGTAGTACCCGGTGTTTTCAGGTTCCAGTTCAAAGACCCTCTCTGCTACCTCCTCTGCAAGCCTGATATCCCTGTGAATTCTGCATCCATTCAGCAATGAGACCCATATACTTGAATCTGGCTCGATCGGCATCGAATCGATGAACTCGTAAGCTTCCCTCAAATTTCCGGTGTTGGTTAGTAGGTCAACCATGCAGGTGTAGTGCTTCAGCCTGGGCTCTATTTTGTGTTCACAACGCATCGCATCGAAGAACCTCCATCCCTCGTCTCTCAGGCCTGAATGGCTGCAGGCATACAGTATGGCACTGAAAGAGGCTGCATCCGGCTCAATGCCACTTGCCCTCATCTGCTCAAAGAGCGCAATGGCATCCCTGCCACGGCCATGCATGCCATATCCCGCTACCATGATGGTCCATGAGATGAGGTTCTTGTTGCTCAACCTGTCAAACAGCCGTTGAGCTAGCAGCAATGCACCACACTTAACATACATGTCCATGAGGGCGTTGGCTACGAAATCGTCTTCCAAGTACCCTCTTCGTAAGGCGTAGGTGTGCATCTCTCTGCCCCGCTCCAGGGATGAAAGGCTTGCCGCGGCAGGAAAGATGCAGGTCATGGTCACGGCATTAGGTCTGAACTGGGGCAGCATTTCAGTGAACAAACTGAAAGCCTCATTGGCTAGATTATTCCTGGAGTAACCTCCTATCAGCGTATTCCATGATATCATATCCTTACTCGTCACGCCATCAAAAATCAACCTTGCTTCCTCCATATTTCCGCATTTCGCATACATTTCCATCAGCGCATTGGTAACAGGAATAACTTTCTCCATTCCATTTCTGATGGCATATCCATGGACAGATTTGCCATCTTTCAGCGATTCATTACCAGCAAAAGCATGAAGAGCACTGGTAATTGCAAAGGTATCTGGTCTGATACCATCTAGTGCCATTTCTTGCAATAACCCAGCCACTTTGTCAAAAAGACCAGCCCTGGTATAACTTGTAATTATTGCTGTCCATGAGACAACGTTTTTCTCATCCATGTTCCTGAATATCTTATTGGTGCTACGCCAATCTGAGCAATTTGAGTACATATCGAGAAGAACATTAGCAAGAGATGTCTCACTTACCAACCCAGTTTTCACAGAGTACCCGTGAACCACTCTCCCTAGGAACCAATGGTGCAACTGTGCACAAGCAGGCAAAACACTTAACAATGTGGCTGAATCCAACTCCTGTCCTTGTAACCACATTCTTACAAATAGTTCAATAGCTTTGCTGTGTAATCCATTGAAAGTGCAGCCACTGATGATAGAATTCCAGGATATGACATCTCGATGAGGCATTCCATCAAACACCAAGATTGCATCTTCAGTCATGTTGGATTTCGCATAGAATGATATCATTGCATTGCAAACTGCACACTGTGCACCAAAACCTAACTTCAAAAGATACCCATGAACCACTAGGCCATCCCTTCCACTGTACAAACTAGTGACGCACTTCACAAGGCATGAAACGGTGTGCTCATCCGGGGCAATTCCACTGTCATGCATTTTCTCAAAAAGAAATAGGCTTTCTTGAAATCCACCAACCTTTGCATACCCACCCATTAGTAGATTCCACACATGTATGTCGCTTTTCGATGACATTGCATCAAACACCTTGCGTGCATAGCCTAATTCACCACATTTCACATACATGAATACCAATTTGGATCCCAGATTTTCATCTACTCCTCTCTCCAGAGACTCAAGCTCCCACAGTAATCCAGTTTTCACAGAGTATCCATGAATCACTCTTCCAACAAGCTCATAACCTAATTCAGCACAAGCAGGCAAAACACTGAGCATCGTCACTGAATCGATCTCCAGGCCTTCAAACCACATCTTGCTAAAATGCTCAACAGCCCTGTCATGCCATCCATTTGAGAAGCATCCACTGATGACAGAATTCCAAGAAATAGCATCCCGCTGAGGCATTCCTTCAAACACCCGCAAAGCATCCTCGTTACAGCCACACCTTGAGTACAGAGCCATCAATGCATTTCCAACCGCACACTGCGAGCCAAGACCCAACTTCTCAAGGTACCCATGAACCACCTCACCATCCGCGATACTGCCCAAACCAGCAATGCACTTCAAGACGCAGGAAATGGCGTATGCGTCTGGTCGAATCCCACAGCAGTGCATCCTACTAAACAGAGACACACCTTCTCGTAAATCACTAGCCTTGGCATAACCGCTCATCAGAGCAGTCCAAACGCGCACATCGCTCACTTGAGGCATTTCGTCAAACACCCTTCGTGCACTCCCCAAGTCCCCACACTTCAAGTACATCAGCACCAATTTCTGCCCGAGAACACTGTCCATTGCATTTGTTCCAAGGCCAGATGCACGAACCAGGAAATGAACTCTCTTCCCACCTTCCAACGACCTCATCTGCGAGCAGAGCTGGAGGACGGCGCCGTAGCTCCGGTCGTCGACCCCAGCCGAGCCGAGCAACCTCAAAGCCTCCGCCAACTCACCCGACCGACACAGCCTCTGAATCTGCAGGTTCACGTCGGAACTCGGGAGCCAGTTTGGCGATTTCTCGGCGTCCCTCGGAGAAGCGGCTGCCTCCAAGACTTGGCCGGACGGTGCGAGGACGCTACACCGGACCCTCGCTCTCTGGCTGGTGCTCTTGGGAGGCGGCCATGGCTGCGGAGCTCGGGGGTGGCTGGAAATGGAGGCGGCTGGAGGCGTCGCCATGGGAGCCGGAGGCAGAGGAGTTCAAATTTTGCCGCGAAATTGGCGCTGTCGGCGTGGTTTGGTCTCGCAATGGATAGCTTTCTGGATTAGGTTGATTCTTTGGCCATTTGCTCCCTCGCATTCCGGAAAATTCATAAAATGACACAAGTTAGTTACGGTCCTTTCTACTCCATCGATGCTAAAAAAAGACCATTTCTCTAACGAGGGTGTTTATGTAAAACTTCATGGACTGCATCATTTACCACCTCCGTGTGGCTGAGGAAGAGGATAGAGCGCAAACAGAACAAGAGCGCAACTGTCACTCCATTGGAGAACAGCAAGGAGGCCAGCTTCGGTTCATTGGCAGAGGAAGGAGAGAGAAGAAATGGGAGGAATCCTCATGCAGCATCACCAAATCTCTCCCAGTCCTCTGCGAAAAGCCGCCTTCCCCGGATCATTTGCTCTCCCAAGAGGTGATTGTGAAACATTGTAGTTATCTCCTTTTCGATAGAAAACATCTTCATCAAGGTTAGTTAGTTAGTGCGTTTAATGATATATAGGAAACAGGCACCATTGCAGTCATTGTGCCTGCATTGCCACATTGGTGAATACATTTTGTACTAGTACAATTTTAATGATATATAGGAAACAGGCACCATTGCAGTCTCTGCCATGGCTCCCTCTCTTAGTTTCAGTCTCCCTTCCAATCTGACCGAAAAAATCTTATGGCGAAGTCTGAAGCCCTGAATTCGGTGGCATCTGCAGATTTTGCTCTCCATCGCGCTCCACTGCGGGGTTCTCTGCCCTGCTCATCTTCCCTGACGGTCAGATCCGAAGCCAACGGGTATCCGCCTTCAAGAATGGCGGTCAAGAAGCACAGCAAAGAAGAGCTCATAGAGTTCTTCAGCGGCATCCAGGCCGCCATTACCAGGGACTCGCCCAAGGCGTCCGGGAGGACGAGGAAGCCGTCGTCGCCGGCTGGCACGCTCCAAGAGGCCGGCATGAAGCTGCAACCACACGGTAACTTGACAGCATCAGGATGAAAATAATTATGTTTCCTTTGTTCTGAACCATCATCGCGTTGCTTGTGCTTCCAGAGGGACTGCACCAAGACGGGCAGCCAAATTTGGAGGACATGAAGGTGCCCGAGCTGAGGGACATGGCGAGGGTGAGGGGGATGAGAGGCTACTCCAAGCTGAAGAAAGGGGAGCTCATTGATCGTCTGAGGGGGTTGGCCTGATAGTTAACAAGCCTTCCTCTCCGAGACACGAACAGACAGAGTTGATCGAACCGGTTCAGCTTACAATCGACTTTTCTTGCGCCTGTTGTTTTCTTTGTTAGAAATCTTCGAGAGAGGAGAAGTTGGTTTGTAGGAATGGAATCTTATTCCTATGAAGAAAATCTTTCTATCCTCCATATTTTATAGAAAAATATACATTAGCCTAAATTTAATGAAAAAAAATCCTATGATATGAAACAAATAATATCTCCTTTCTTATTCCTACTCATAGGATTTGAGGTGCATGTCCCTAATCCTGTGGTTGAATTGGTTAGGTGGACAGTGGTATCCACAACCCATCAGGGTTCAAATCCTGGTGCTCGCAGTATTTCTGGATTTATTTCAGGATTTCCGGCGATGCGCTTTCAATGAAAGGAGACGTTTCCGTCGACGACGAGGCGTCTACGGTGACTTCAAAAATCTAGAAAACAGCAAGTATTCATCCACGATGATATGTCGGCTCAGTCTCTCGGAGGTGCTCATAAGGGTAGGGTGTGCGTGCATGCATTCATAGAGATGAGTGTATGCGCGTGTATATGAACGCTTGTGTCTGTACTGATGCTTAAAAAAAAAGGATTTGAGATGCATGTCATCTCATTTCATATAACTTTTGTATTCCTATAATTTTCTTATCCTATGAACCAAAAAAGGCTTAAGCCTAAAGGACCAACAAAGCCACGTCGTATTTATTGGAAACTATTTTCTCGAAAGACCGTTCTTTGCATGGTCTGTTTTGTTGCTTTCATTTGCGTATCGTCGTGTTTCTGAACTTAAATTTGTTTTTTTTCTACTTTTGATTGAATAACTATGCAAGCGTTCACTTCGACATTATGAAAGGAGGAGAATTGGAGTAGAAAGAATGTTGAACTCCCCGCAAAAAAAATGTTGAACTATCAGTGGTAAAATAAAATATGACCACAGAGAAACACCAGACGAAACAGCGTGCCTTGATTTTAATTGTTTTAGAAATCTATATATATTCAGTGCATATGAAGAAAATTATGATTGCTAATCTGAAGAAAACCAGTGATCTCAATTCAGTATGAAAACTGTTGAAAATGGCAATATAAATTTAGTATGTACACAAGGAATGCAATATGCACTGAAGATTGCATTAAATTAAGAGAAATGCCGGGACAGCCAAGTCACAATTTACAGGTGAGCACTATTTACAGAAGCTACACAATGTGAACTGAAGAACCCATAACTCATTTTTTTCTTCCGCCCCTCAATTCACCTCCAGTGCTGCTCATACTGACGTATTTAATGTTTGGTTGTCCCCAAGAAATATATAGACAAGAAAACCATAAAACATAAGATTGTTGCAGAAAAGAAAAGAAATATAAGCTAATTATTCTAGGTACCTCACATAGAAAGAAAGGAACGCTTCCCCGCGTCGTCCCTCCTCCTCCCGAGGGTGGCGCGGGGGGGGGGGGGGGGCTTGACACCACCTCCTTCATCCTCCCCCCCCCTCGTCGTCCCAAGAGGAGGCCGCCGAGAAATCCCGTGCGCCACCAGTGAAGGGGACGACAGGGCCATGGCGCGGTTGGGAGGGCCAACGCATGGCGGCGGATCAGATCGGTTGCACAACCTCTTCCTTCAAGTACTTCTCCTGGCAGCGCGGCGCGGCTTGGAGGGCGGTTTCGATAGGGGCGTCGTCCGATCTGTTGCCCGAGGGTCCCGGAGCGTGTTGGGGAGCGCAGTATTTCAAAAAAATTACCTACGATCACGCAAGATCTATCTAGAAGATGCATATCAACGAGACGGGGAGAGTGTGTCTACGTACCCTCGTAGACCGAAAGCGGAAGCGTTTAGTAACGCGGTTGATGTAGTCAAACGTCTTCGCGATCCAACCGATCCAAGTACCGAACGCACGGCACCTCGGCGATCAGCACACATTCAGCTCGATGACGTCTCTCGAACTCTTGATCCAGTTGAGGCCGAGGGAGAGTTCCGTCAGCACGACGGCGTGGTGACGGTGATGATGAAGTTACCGACGCAGGGCTTCGCCTAAGCACTACAATGATATGACCGAGGTGTGTAACTGTGGAGGGGGGCACCACACACGGCAAAAAGATCAACTTGTGTGTCTTTGGGGTGCCCCCTCCCCACGTATATAAAGGGGGAAGGAGAGGAGGCCGGCCATAGGTGTGGCGCGCCAAGGGGGGTCCTACTTGGACTCCCGATCCAAGTAGGATTCGCCCCCCCTTCCCTATTCCTACAAGGAAAAGGGGGGAAAGAGGAAAAGGAGAGAAGGAAAGGGCCCCCCCAACCCTAACCCAATTTGGATTGGGCTTGGGGGGGCACACGCCTCCACCTGGCCGCCACCTCCTCTCTTCCACTAGGGCCCATGAAGGCCCATTAACCCCCCCGGGGAGTTCTGGTAACCCCCCGGTACTCCGAAAAATGCCCGAACCTATTCGAAACAATTCCGGTGTCCAAACATAACCTTCCAATATATCAATTTTATGTCTCGGTCATTTCGAGACTCCTCGTCATGTCTGTGGTCTCATCCGGGACTCCGAACAAACTTCAGTTCATCAAAACACGAAACTCATAATACAAATCATCATCAAACATTAAGCGTGCGGACCCTACGGGTTCGAGAACTATGTAGACATGACCGGGACATATCTCCGATCAATAACCAATAGCGGAACCTGGATGCTCATATTGGTTCCTACATGTTCTATGAAGATCTTTATCGGTCAAACCGCATAACAACATACATTGTTCCCTTTGTCATCGGTATGTTACTTGCCCGAGATTCGATCGTCGGTATCATCATACCTAGTTCAATCTCGTCACCGGCAAGTCTTTTTACTCGTTCCATAATGCATCATCCGTGGCTAACTCATTAGACACATTGCTGGCAAGGATCATAGTGATGTGCATTACCGAGAGGGCCCAGAGATACCTCTCCGATACACGGAGTGACAAATCCTAATCTTGATCCATGCCAACTCAACAAACACCATCAGAGACACCTGTAGATCACCTTTATAATCACCCAGTTACGTTGCGACGTTTGATAGCACACAAGGTGTTCCTCCGGTATTCGGGAGTTGCATAATCTCATAGTCTGAGGAACATGTATAAGTCATGAAGAAAGCAATAGCAGAAAAACTAAACGATCATTATGCTAAGCTAACGGATGGGTCTTGTCCATCACATCATTCTCTAATGATGTGATCCTGTTCATCAAATGACAACACATGTCTATGGCTAGGAAACTTAACCATCTTTGATTAACGAGCTAGTCAAGTAGAGGCATACTAGGGACACTGTTTGTCTATGTATCCACACATGTACTAAGTTTCCGGTTAATACAATTCTAGCATGAATAATAGACATTTATCATGATATAGGAAATATAAATAACAACTTTATTATTGCCTCTAGGGCATATTTCTTTCAGAGCGGCGGCTCCGAACATGGCAGTGATGGAACCCCCTCCGTCGGGGATGATGGGTATGGAGGCGGCTCCTTGTGGCGGCGCCTAGGAGCGGTGCACGGGATCCCAAGCTCAGGTTCGTTGCAGGAGGTCCTCGTGGCAACGATCTGGTGGCGGAGGTGCGTGGATTTGGGGATCTTTCGGAAACCCTAGGTCGTGGCATCACCGCTGCTCTTCGGTTGCCGCCGGGAGATCGTGGCGCCGGTTGTCGTGACCATTCTAGCCGTGGCTTGGCACGAGTTGGAGCGGCGAGGTAGGAGCGATTGGTGCGTTCACATAGGCGCCGTCGTGGTTGCCTTCTCCTCTGTTGTTCTGACTAGCGGCATGGGGGGGCTGTTGGTTTTGCTTCAATAATGGAGGTGGTCCTAGGTTTCTTCTAACGCCAAGACGGTGTTCTGCTTGATGTCTACCCTCATTGATCTGGTCGTTAACGAGTTCTGGAAGGCTCCACTTGAGATCTCCTTTGGGTGCTTGGCGCTTGTAGATTGCTGGACCGAATGGGACTCGGTCTTGTGCGCCCCTATTTCAGCCCGTGTGGCTTTAGGAAGGCATGATATGAAGCTTCATTGTCTATTAACATTATGGGACATGTCGGTGTTTCAATTTCCAATGTGAAGACAATGGCGGAGAAGGTCATGGAATAAGGTCTGAGGCCTAGTAATGGCGGATCTAATCTTCCTGGTGATGATGAGTTTGCTTGGTGTTTCGTGACTTGTAGCAGCGGCATTAGCAAAGTGGGGGCGGCAGCACAGGAGGAGTATGGAGTCTTAGCTTTGAGGTGAAAACCCAAGGTCTGGTCTTAATTGGTTGTGCTTCGCACTGGACTTGTTGAAGGCATTGTTTTTTAGAGCACGGATTTTCTTCATGGTGAAAATCTAAGATATATGATCAGGCGACGATGACACTTGTGAACCTCCTCCATCCTCTCTCTCCCCTTGTCGCCCCCATAGGAGGCCGTCGGGAAATCCCGCGCGCCATCAGTGCACGGGACGGTGAGGCCCTGGCGCCTCGCGGCCATGGCACGGTTGGGAGGGCCAGCGCATGGCAGCGGATCGGATCGGCTGCACACCATTTTCCTTCGGTTGCTTCTTCTGGCGGCACGGCGCGGCGTGGAGGACGGCTTCCACGGGGGCATCGTCCAATCTGCGGAGCGAGGGTCCCGGAGCGGCGGCTCCGAACATGGCGGTGATGGAATCCCCTCTGTCGAGAATGATGGGTATGGAGGCGACTCCTTGGGGCGGCGCCTAGGAGCGGTGGATCATGGGATCCCGAGCTCAGGTTCGTCGTAGGAGGACCTCGTGGCGACGATCTGGTGGCGGAAGTGCATGGATTTGGGGGATCTTTCGAAAACTCTAGGTTGTGGCCTCATCGCTGCTATTTGGTGAAGGAAATATGCCCTAGAGGCAATAATAAAGTTATTATTTATTTCCTTATTTCATGATAAATGTTTATTATTCATGCTAGAATTGTATTAACCAGAAACATAATACATGTGTGAATACATAGACAAACAGAGTGTCACTAGTATGCCTCTACTTGACTAGCTCGTTGATCAAAGATGGTTATGTTTCCTAACCATAGACATGAGTTGTCATTTGATAAACGGGGTCACATCATTAGGAGAATGGTGTGATTGACTTGACCCATTCCGTTAGCTTAGCACTTGATCGTTTTACTTTACTGCTATTGCTTTCTTCATGACTTATACATGTTCCTATGACTATGAGATTATGCAACTCCCCATTACCGGAGGAACACTTTGTGTGCTACCAAACGTCACAACATAACTGGGTGATTATAAAGGTGCTCTACAGGTGTCTCCGATGGTACTTGTTGAGTTGGCATAGATCGAGAATAGGATTTGTCACTCCGATTGTCGGAGAGGTATCTCTGGGCCCTCTCGGTAATGCACATCACTATAAGCCTTGCAAGCAATGCAACTAATGAGTGAGTTGCGGGATGATGCATTACGGAACGAGTAAAGAGACTTGCCGGTAACGAGATTGAGCTAGGTATTGAGATACCGACGATCGAATCTCGAGCAAGTAACATACCGATGACAAAGGGAACAACGTATGTTGTTATGCGGTTTGACCGATAAAGATCTTCGTAGAATATGTGGGAGACAATATGAGCATCCAGGTTCCGCTATTGGTTGTTGACCAGAGACGTGTCTCGGTCATGTCTACATAGTTCTCGAACCTGTAGGGTCCGCACGCTTAATGTTCGGTGACGATCGGTATTATGAGTTTATGTGTTTTGATGTACCTAAGGTAGTTCAGAGTCCCAGATGAGATCGGGGACATGATGAGGAGTCTCGAAATGGTCGAGACGTAAAGATCGATATATTGGACAACTATATTCGGACATCGGAAAGGTTCCGAGTGATTCGGGTATTTTTCGGAGTACCGGGGAGTTACGAGAATACGGAGGAAGAAGTATTGGGCCATGGGCCAAGTGGTGGAAGAGAAGAGGCAGGACAAGCCAGGGCGCGCCCCCCCTAGCCCAAATCGAATTGGACTAGGGGGTCGGCTTCCCTTTCCTCCTTTCCTCCCTCTCCTTCCTTCTCCCTCTCCTCCTTCCTTTCCCCCTCCTAATAGGAGTAGGAAAGGGGAGTCCTACTCCTACTAGGAGGAGGACTCCTCCTCCTGGCGTGCCCTGCAAGGGCCGGCCGGCCTCCTGATACGTCTCCAACGTATCTATAATTTTTGATTACTCCATGCTATATCATCTACTGTTTTGGACATTATTGGGCTTTATTATCCACTTTTATACTATTTTTGGGACTAACCTATTAACCGGAGGCCTAGCCCAGAATTGTTGTTTTTTGCCTGTTTTAGGGTTTCGAAGAAAAGGAATATCAAACGGAGTCCAAACGGAATGAAACCTTCGGGAACGTGATTTTCTCAACGAACAAGACCCTGGAGACTTGGACCCTATGTCAAGAAATAAAACAAGAGGCCACGAGGTAGGGGGCGCGCCTGCTTACCCTAGGCACGCCCTCCACCCTCGTGGGCCCCCTGTTGCTCCACCGACGTACTCCTTCCTCCTATATATATCCACGTACCCCAAACAATCAGAACAGGAGCCAAAACCCTAATTCCACAGCCGTAACTTTCTTTATCCATGAGATCCCATCTTGGGGCCTGTTCCGGAGCTCCGCCGGAGGGGGCATCGATCACGGAGGGCTTCTACATCAACACCATAGCCCTTCAGATGAAGTGTGAGTAGTTTACCTCAGACCTACGGGTCCATAGTTAGTAGCTAGATGGCTTCTTCTCTCTTTTTGGATCTCAATACAATGTTCTCCCCCTCTCCTGTGGAGATCTATTCGATGTAATCTTCTTTTTGCGGTGTGTTTGTTGAGACCGATGAATTGTGGGTTTATGATCAAGTCTATCTATGAATAATATTTGAATCTTCTCTGAATTCTTTTATGTATGATTGGTTATCTTTCCAAGTCTCTTCGAATTATCAGTTTGGTTTGGCCTACTAGATTGATCTTTCTTGCAATGGGAGAAGTGCTTAGCTTTGGGTTCAATCTTGCGGTGTCCTTTCCCGGTGACAGTAAGGGCAGCAAGGCACGTATTGTATTGTTGCCATCGAGGATAACAAGATGGGGTTTTCTTCATATTGCATGAGTCTATCCCTCTACATCATGTCATCTTGCTAAAGGCGTTACTCTGTTTTTAACTTAATACTCTAGATGCATGCTGGATAGCGGCCGATGAGTGGGGTAATAGTAGTAGATGCAGGCAGTAGTCGGTCTACTTGTCTCGGACGTGATGCCTATATACATGATCATACCTAGATATTCTCATAACTATGCTCAATTATGTCAATTGCTCAACAGTAATTTGTTCACCCACCGTAGAATAATTATGCTCTCGAGAGAAGCCACTAGTGAAACCTATGGCCCCCGGGTCTATCTTTATCATATTGATATCCTACTACTTAGTCATTTCCTTTGCTATTTACTTTGCCTTTATTTTACTTTGCATATTTTATCATAAAAGTACCAAAAATATTATCTTATCATATCTATCAGATCTCACTCTTGTAAGTGGCCCTATAGGGATTGACAACCCCTATTTGCGTTGGTTGCGAGGATTTATTTGTTTTGTGCAGGTGCGAGGGACTCGCGCGTAGCCTCCTACTAGATTGATACCTTGGTTCTCAAAAACTGAGGGAAATACTTACGCTACTTTGCTGCATCATCCCTTCCTCTTCGGGGAAAACCAACGTAGTGCTCAAGAGGTAGCACCTCCCCCTTGCTCCTTTATATACAGGGGCAGGGGCACCCCAAGACACACAAGTTGATCATTGATCCCTTAGCCGTGTGCGGTGCCCCCTCCACCATAATCCACCTCGATCATATCATAGCGGTGCTTAGGCGAAGCCCTGCGTCGGTAGCAACATCATCACTATCATCACACCGTCATGTTGAGGGAACTCTCCTGTGAAGCTCTGCTGGATCAGAGTTAGTGAGACGTCATCGAGCTGAACATGTGCTGAACTCGGAGGTGCCGTACGTTTGGTACTTGGATCGGTCGGAACGTGAAGAAGTACGACTACATCAACCACGTTCTCATAATGCTTCCACTTACGGTCTACGAGGGTATGTGGATGATACTCTTCCATCTTGTTGCTATGCATCACCATGATCTTGCGTGTGCGTAGGAATTTTTTTGAAATTACTACGTTCCCCAACATTTGGCTGCCGCTGGGAGATCATGGCGCTGGTTGCCATGGCCATTCTTGAAGGAAATATGCCCTAGAGGCAATAATAACGTTGTTATTTATATTTCCTTATATCATGGTAAATGTTTACTATTCATGCTAGAATTGTATTAACCGGAAACTTAGTACACGTGTGAATACATAGACAAACAGAGTGTCCCTAGTATGCCTCTATTTGATTAGCTCGTTAATCAAAGATGGTTAAGTTTCCTAGCCATGGATATGTGTTGTCATTTGATGAACGGAATCACATCATTAGAGAATGATGTGATGGACTAGACCCATCCGTTAGCTTAGCACTATGATCATTTAGTTTGTTGCTATTGCTTTCTTCATGACTTATACATGTTCCTATGACTATGAGATTATGCAACTCCCAAATACCGGAGGAACACTTAGTGTGCTATCAAATGTCACAACGTAACTGGATGATTATAAGATGCTCTACAGGTGTCTCCGATGGTGTTTGTTGAGTTGGCATAGATCGAGATTAGGATTTGTCACACCGATTGTCGGAGAGGTATCTCTGGGCCCTCTTGGTAATGCTCATCACTATAAGCTTGCAAGCAATGTGACTAAAGAGTTAGTTATGGGATGATGCATTACGGAACGAGTAAATAGACTTGCCGGTAACGAGATTGAACTAGGTATGAGGATACCAACGATCGAATCTCGGGCAAGTAACATACTAATGACAAAGGGAACAACGTTTGTTGTTATGCAGTTTGACCAATAAAGATCTTCGTAAAATATGTAGGAGCCAATGTGAGCATCCAGGTTCCGCTATTGGTTATTGACCGGAGATGTGTCTCGGTCGTGTCTACATAGTTCTCCAACCCGTAGGGTCCGCATGCTTAACGTTCGATGACGATTTGTATTATGAGTTATGTGATTTCATGTACCGAAGGTTGTTCGGAGTCCTAGATGAGATCATGGACATGAAGAGGAGTCTCGAAATGGTCGAGACGTAAAGATCGATATATTGGAAGGCTATATTCGGACATCGGAAAGGTTCCGAGTGATTCGGGTATTTTTCGGAGTACCGGAGAGTTATGGGAATTCGTCGGGGGAAGTAGTGGGCCATACGGGAAAGGAGAGAAGGGCCTCAAGGGGTGGCCATGCGCCCCCCATGGCAAGTCTGAATTGGACTAGGGAGGGGGCGGTGCCCCCCTCTATTTCCTTCTCCCTCTCCTACTCCTTCCTTCTCTCCCCTCTTGGAAATGGAAGGGGACTCCAACTAGGATTGGGAATCCTAGTTGGACTCCCCCTATAGGTGCGCCCCTCTTAGGCCGGCCTCCTCTTCCCCCTCCTTTATATACGTGGGCAGGGGGGCACCCCAAAGGCACTCCAAAATTTGTCTTAGTCGTGTGTGGTGCCCCCTCCACAGTTTTCCACCTCGGTCAAATCGTCGTAGTGCTTAGGCGAAGCCCTGCGTCGGTAACTTCATCATCACCGTCACCACGCTGTCGTGCTGACGAAACTCTCCCTCGGCCTTAGCTGGATCAAGAGTACGAGGGACGTCACCGATCTGAACGTGTGCAGATCGTGGAGGTGCCATGCGTTCGGTACTTGATAGGTTGGATCGCGAAGACATTCGACTACATCAACCACGTTACTTAACGCTTCCGCTTTCGGTCTACGAGGGTATGTGGACACACTCTCCCCGCTCGTTGCTATGCTTCTCCTAGATAGATCTTGCGTGATCGTAGGAAAATTTTGAAATACTACGTTTCCCAACAGTGGCATCCGAGCCAGGTTTATGCGTAGATGTTATATGCACGAGTAGAACACAAAGGAGTTGTGGGCGTGGGTATATACATATTTCTTGTCGTCACTGGTTGTTTCTTGATTCGACGGTATTGCTGGATGAAGCGGCCCGGACCGACATTACATGACCGCGTTCATGAGATTGGTTCTACCGACGTGCTTTGCTCACAGGTGGCTGGCGGGTGTTAGTTTCTCCAACTTTAGTTGAATCGGATTCAATGGACAGAGTTCTTTCTAAAGATCAAAAAGCAATCACTATACCGCGTTGTGGTTTTTGATGCGTAGGTAAGAACAGTTCTTGCTAAGCCCGTAGCAGCCACGTAAAACTTGGAACAACAAAGTAGAGGACGTCTAACTTGTTTTTGAAGGACATGTTGTGATGTGATATGGTCAAGATGTGATTATATAAATTGTTGTATGAGATGATCATGTTTTGTAACACAGTTATCGGCAACTGGCAGGAGCCATATGGTTGTCGCTTTATTGTATGAAATGCAATCGCCATGTAATTGCTTTACTTTATCACTAAGCGGTAGCGATAGTCGTGGAAGCAATAGTTGGCGAGACAACAACGATGCTACGATGGAGATCAAGGTGTCAAGCCGGTGACGATGGTGATCATGACGATGCTTTGGAGATGGAGATCAAAGGCACAAGATGATGATGGCCATATCATATCACTTATATTGATTGCATGTGATGTTTATCCTTTATGCATCTTATTTTGCTTAGTACGACAGTAGCATTATAAGATGATCTCTCACTGAATTTCAAGGTATAAGTGTTCTTCCAGAGTATGCACCGTTGCTACAGTTCGTCGTGCCGAGACACCACATGATGATCGGGTGTGATAAGCTCTACGTTCACATACAACGGGTGCAAGCCAGTTTTGCACATGCAGAATACTCGGGTTAAACTTGACGAGCCTAGCATATGAGGATATGGCCTCGGAACACTGAGACCGAAAGGTCGAGCGTGAATCATATAGTAGATATGATCAACATAGTGATGTTCACCATTGAAAACTACTCCATCTCACGTGATGATCGGACATGGTTTAGTTGTTATGGATCACGTGATCACTTAGATGATTAGAGGGATGTCTATCTAAGTGGGAGTTCTTAAGTAATATGATTAATTGAACTTGAATTTATCATGAACTTAGTCCTGATAGTATTTACATATCTATGTTGTAGATCAATTGCTCGCGTATAGCTTCCCGTTTTATTTATGATATGTTCCTAGAGAAAACTATGTTGAAAGATGTTAGTAGCAATGATGCGGACTAGATCCGTGATCTGAGGATTATCCTCGTTACTACACAGAAGAATTATGTCCTTGATGCACCGTTGGGTGATGGACTTTTGCAGGAGCATATGCAGACGTTATGAACGTTTGACAAGCTCGGTATGATGACTACTTGATAGTTTAGTGCGCCATACTTTAAGGCTTAGAACCGGGACTTCAAAAACATTTTGAATGCCATGGAGCATATGAGATGTTCCAAGAGCTGAAATTGGTATTCCAGACTCATGCCCGTGTTAAGAGGTATGAGACCTCTTACATGTACTTTGCCTACAAGATGGAGGAGAATAGCTCACCTAGTGAGCATGTGCTCAAAATGTCTGAGTACTACAATCACTTGAATCAAGTGGAAGTTAATCTTCCAGATAAGATAGTGATTGACAGAGTTCTCTAGTCACTATCACCAAGTTAATAGAACTTCGTGATGAACTATAATATGCAAGGGATAACGGAAACGATTCCCAAGCTCTTCACAATGTTGAAATTGGCGAAGGTAGAAATCAAGAAAAAGCATCAAGTGTTGATGGTTGACAAGACCACTAGTTTCAAGTAAAAGGACAAGGGAAAGAAAGGGAATTTCAAGAAGAATGACAAGCGAGTTGTCACTCCCATGAAGAAGCCCAAAGCTAGACCCAGGCCTGAAACTGAGTGCTTCTACTGCAAAGGAAATGGTCACTGGAAGCGAAACTGCTCCAAATATTTGGCAGATAAGAAGGATGGCAAAGTGAACAAAAGTATATATGATATACATGTTATTGATGTGTACTTTACTAGTGTTCATAGTAACCCCTGGGTATTTGATACTGGTTCAGTCGCTATGATTAGTAACTTGAAACAGGAGTTACAAAATGAACAAAGACTAGTTAAGAGCAAGGTGACGATGTGTGTTGGAAGTGATTCCAAGGTTGATAAGATCACCATCGCACGCTCCCTTTACCTTTGGGATTAGTGTTGAACCTAAAATAAATGTTATTTGGTGTTTGTGTTGAGCATAATATGACTGGATCATGTTTATTGCAATACGGTTATTCATTTAAGTCAAAAAATAATTGTTATTCTGTTTACATGAATACGATCTACTGTGGTCATACACCCAAGGTGAATGGTTTATTAAATCTCGATAGTAGTGATACACATATTCATAATATTGAAGCCAAAAGAAGCAAAGTTAATAATGATAGTGCAACATATTTATGGCACTGCCGTTTAGGTCATATTGGTGTAAAGCACATGAAGAAACTCCATGCTGATGGACTTTTGGAATCACTTGATGCTTGCGAACCATGCCTCATGGGCAAGATGACTAAGACTCCGTTCTCTGGAACAATGGAGCGAGCAACAGACTTATTAGAAATAATACATACTGATGTATGCGATCCAATGAGTGTTGAGGCTCGCGACGGGTATCGTTATTTTCTGACCTTCACAGATGATTTGAGCAGATATGAGTATATCTACTTAATGAAACACAAGTATGAAACGTTTGAAAAGTTCAAAGAGTTTCAGAGTGAAGTGGAGAATCATCGTAACAAGAAAAATAAAGTTTCTACGATCTGATCGCGGAGACGGAATATTTGAGCTATGAGTTTGGCCTTCAGTTGAAACAATGTCGACTCATGCCACCTGGAACACCATAGCGTAATGGTGTGTCCAAACGTCGTAACCGTACTTTATTAGATATGGTGCGATCTATGATGTCTCTTACCAATTTACCACTATCATTTTGGGGTTATGTATTAGAGACAGTTGCATTCACGTTAAATAACGCATCGTCTAAAAATCTGTTGAGACGACACCATATGAACTGTGGTTTAGCAAGAAACCTAAGCCGTCATTTCTTAAAGTTTGGGGCTGCGATGCTTATGTGAAAAAGTTTCAAACTGATAAGCTCGAACCCAAATCGGAGAAGTGCATCTACATAGGATACCCAAAAGAAACTGTTGGGTACACCTTCTATCATAGATCCGAAGGCAAGATATTCGTTGCTAAGAATAGATATTTTCTAGAGAAGGAGTTTCTATCGAAAGAAGTGAGTGGGAGGAAGGTAGAACTTGATGAGGTAATTGTACTGATAACCCACAAGTATAGGGGATTAATTGTAGCCTCTCTCGATAAGTAAGAGTGTCGAACCCAACGAGGAGCTAAAGGTAGAACAAATATTCCCTCAAGTTCTATCGACCACCGATACAACTCTACGTACGCTTAACGTTCGCTTTACCTAGAACAAATATGAAACTAGAAGTACTTTGTAGGTGTTTCTGGATAGGTTTGCAACATAATAAAGAGCGCGTGAATAAAAACTAGGGGCTGTTTTAGGTAAAGAAGCAATAAATTTAGTATAGCGAGTGTAGAAAAGTGGTGGTAGGAGTTGAGTAATTGTCCCTAAGCAATTGACTACTTTACTAGACCGATAGCAAGTTTTATGTAGGAGAGGCCACTGCTAGCATGTCATCCCTGTCTTGGAATTCTATGCACTTATGATTGGAACTATTAGCAAGCATCCGCAACTACTAACGTTCATTAAGGTAAAACCCAACCATAGCATTAAGATATATTGGTCCCCCTTCAATCCCGTATGCATCAATTTCTATACTAGGTTGAAGCTTCTGTCACTCTTGCCCTCCAATACACAGTCCTATCAACATACAACCAGCCCTATGGTGTGATCCATGCGCGCGCTCATATGATGGGCACCAAAGGACAACAACGTAACCACAAGCAAATTAAATCAATCATAGCAATTCACCAATTACCGATGGGACAACGAAAATCTACTCAGACATCATAGGATGGAAACACACCATTGGATAATAATATGAAGCATAAAGCACCATGTTCAAGTAGAAGGTACAACGAGTTGCAGGAGAGTGGACCGCTGTAGATAGATGGGGGAAGGTGATGGAGATGTTGGTGAAGATGACAGAGGTATTGGTGTAGATTGCGGTGATGATGATGGCCCCGGCGGCGTTCCGGCGCCACCGGGAGAGAGGGGGAGAGGGCCCCCTTCTTCTTCTTCTTCCTTGACCTTCTCCCTAGATGGGAGAAGGTTTTGCCCTCTGGTCCATGGCCTCCATGGCAGTGGAGGGGCGAGAGCCCCTCCGAGAGTGGATCTGTCTCTCTGTCTCTCTCTGTTTCTGCGCTCACTGATTCTTCCCTTTCACCATTTCTTATATTCCTGGAGATCCGTAACTCCGATTGGGCTGAAATTTGAACACGATTTCCATCCGGATATTGGCTTTCTTGCAGCAAAATAAGGACACCAACTGCCTTACGGGGTGGCCACGAGGGTCAGGGGCGCGCCCACCCCCTGGGGCGTGCCCCCTGCCTCGTGGGCCCCTCGAGCATCGTCTCGCATTGATTCCACTTCCCAAAATTCACATATATTCCAGAAAAATCTCCGTCAGTTTTTATCCCGTTTGGACTCCGTTTGATATGGATTTTCTGCGGAAAAAAACATCCAACAAACAGGAACTGGCACTGGGCACTGGATCAATATGTTAGTCCCAAAAATAGTATAAAAAGTTGGCAAAAGTATATGAAAGTTGTATAATATTGGCATGGAACAATCAAAAATTATAGATACGACGGAGATGTATCAGTATACCCAAGCTTAATTCCTGCTCGTTCTCGAGTAGGTAAATGATAAAAAGATAATTTTTGATGTGGAATGCTACACTACAAAAAAATACACTTCCGTGATGATACGTGTTTGTCACAGTAGGTCGCTTTTTTTGTCATGCATGTACATCCATGACAAATTTATGACAGAATCAAGATAGTCATACATGTGCTGTCGTAGAAGTGTTCCATGACACTACCAAAATTATCATCACATAAGTGTCCACTTCCATGACGATAAATCACGCGTCACAGAAGTGCTTTCGTCAAGGGTGACCGACACGTGGCATCCACCGTAACGGAACGCCGTTAAGCTATCGGGTCGGGTTTTCGATCCGATAACCCGTTAACAACCCCGACCAATGGGGATTTTCCACGTGTAAAATCATCATTGGCTAGAGGAAACACGTGTCAGCTCATCGTCGGGACAGATGTCATCCACTCACTGGACAGAATGCGCCTATGATATGTCGACACATGGCACGACCCAACAAGTTTAAATGGGCTGGCCCACCTAAAGGCCCACAAGATTTTGCGGACCATAATGGGCCAGCCTAGCTAAAGGCCCACGAGATTTTGCGGACCATAATGGGTTGGCCCAGCTAAAGGCCCACAAGATTTTGCGGGTCATAATGGGCCGGCCCAGGTAAAGGCCCACAAGATTTTCGTGTGCCATAATAGGCCGGCCCAGGTAAAGGCCCACAAAATTCTTGCGGATCATAATGGGTCGGCCCAGCTAAAGGCCCATGAGATTTTGCCGACATTAATGGGTCGGCCCAGCTGTAGGCCCACAATATTTTGAGGACCCTAGTAGGCCGACCCGTTAACTAGCTGCCATGTTTTGGGCCAAATGCCGGCCCATATTTGATCCCGTCTATTAATGGCCTGCCACGCTCTGGGCCTAATGGTGGCCCATATGAGATCCGACCCGTTAAAAGCCTACCATGTTCTGGGCCAAATTACGGCCTAGACCAGGTCCGGCCCTTTAAGAGGTTTTGGGCCTAATTATGGCCCATATCGAATTCGTCTCGTCAACTGGACACTATGCTTTTGGGCCCACTTGCTAAAGGCCCACTTAGTAATTCGACCTGATATTAGTTTTGGCCTGTTAAGGGCCCGTTTAACATTTCGGCCCTATATTAATTTCAGCCTGTTAAAAGCCCGTCATATAGTTGGGCCTAACTATGGCCCGGTTTGCATCCGGCCTGCTCGCAGCCGATATCTGATTGGGCCAAACAAGGACCGAGACAATTTTTCGGCCTGTTAAAAGCCCGTGATTTGATTCGCACAATCATGGGCCGGGGTTCATTTCGGGCTGCTGCTGGCCCATGAGCTGATCGGCATGTTTCAGGCCCAACCTACATCGTGATTGCATGACGGCCCGATTATGTACCGTAATTTTACGGTTTGGCCGGTTTACTGCGAAGACAGGATATATATACAGTAAAAGAACTGCATCATCGTGAATAAGAAAAAACCTATACTATACAATAAAGAAATTACGGCATATTACATCCACTGGGCATCAAAGTTCGCCACTATGATAATAAAGCACAAGCAGACAGCAGATTACATACACTGGGCATCAAAGATCGCCACCAGTGCAAATAAACACGCCGACAAAATAATATACAAAACCAACAACACTTCAATAGAGTTCAAGAAAGTTTAGCCCTGCTGGGGAGCTGCAGCGCAAGCAGCTGAGCAAGATGATGAGACTGCGCTTGTTCAACACTTATATCTTCCTCACTCTGAAAGATAAACAAGTAGACAGATGACAGGTTTTGCACATAAAAGTATCAGTGCTCACAATTCATCACATTTCTTACTGACGAATAAAGTGACACAGTTTAAATTTGCATTAACACAATATGGTATTGTTCAGGTCAAGACATGGCAGGAAATGACATTGTGAAGGAGTTGGCAGCTTCACGACACCACTGGATTACAGATCAAGAACTCATATGTATCAATGGTTGGTGTGTTGTCAATTTATACCATTTCAGATTGGCAAATAAAGAGACGGTTTAAATAATAGCAGAATGATATGACATTGTTCATAGTTAAGACATTGCAGAATATGACATTGTGCTGTGGTGGGTAGGTTCACCACACCACTGGATTACGGATGAAGAACAGAAGCATACATGCAGTGCAAAAGAAGATCACTTGCTCTGTATAGTTTAATTTACATGGTATGAAGAAGGAAGTTGGTTGTACAACTGAAAACTTAAATTGGGAAAGGACAAACTTTTGTTTATGAACTACATAATAAACTTTAAACAAGCAATTTGATGCAAACACCAAAAATAAACAGCTGTTGTATTCATGCCTAACCAAATATATACAACAAAGTTTGAAGGCTTGAGATGGACAAACTTACATTATTGGTGAAGACAGGCTCTATAAAGCTTGTCCATGCTGATGGGGGGGGGGCAATTCAAGAAGTTTACCACATAATCTTCTTCAAAAGCATTGCCTTTATTCTACATTTTGTTAAGAGTAAATATAGATGTGATAATATACGAAAAAATGGAGAATATTTAAGATAAGATGAAGAGTGATGCTACATAACCAAGTAGCTATAAATGTAAGTGCAGCGATACAGGCAGAAGGTACAGCCAAGAGCAATGCATAGCTAAACTTCTTCAGTACCAACCTTATGGTAAGAGTAAATATAGATCTGATGTGTAGAAAATGGAGGGCAAAGGAAAATAAGCTGCAGAGTGATGGTACATGAACAACTACCTGTCATTATAAGTACACTGATAAAGGATAGCATGTACTTACAAGAACAATGCAGAGCTAAAAAACATTGGCATTGGATATATTCTACACTAATGTAACCATTCATACAGATCAGATAATTTGGAGCGAACAATTGATAAGCAAGCTATCATGCATACTGCTGTCACATAATGAACCAGGTATGTATGCAAGTACAGTGATACAGGACAACATGTACTAACAAGAGCAAAGCAGCGGGCAGCATATTTGCGATATCCGGTCGTTCTTGTCAAACCGGAATTCTTCTTCGAGCAGATTTCCTGCAAAAAAGATCCGTAAGGCACATGCGGAAAAGTAGAAGTTCAAATTGTCATGTGATTTCATAGACAGTACCTCATCCTGGGAACGAGACCAGTGCATAAAAAGGTTTTTCCATTCAATGTCTTCTAAATTTAGCACAGGAGACTTCACCAGAAATTCGTTTATAGACTTTCCATCAAAGTGTGATTTCCTCAGGTAACACCGATACTGCTGCAATGCTTCCTTGAAAAGCACAAGGAAGCTTTGCTCGTCATGACTATCCAGATTGACCCTCGCCTAGTTACAACAATGTAATGTAAATCATTCATGTGTTCAATCAGCAGAAAACAGGAAAATAATAACCATGAATAATAGCACTTACACGTAAGTTGGACAGGAAGATATGAAAATGGTGTTTGTCTTCACAATAATCTTCCCATGATGGGAATATATGCACGTAGTCCCTAACAACATTGAAAGCATTGTCTTTTAAACTAGGAATAAATGGAATGGGGTTCCAATCTACAGGAATTGGCCGTCTCTGCAGTTGGGATAGGTCTTCGGCCAGTGGACTTGCTGTACTTTTTGCTGGAGTGGGATTTTTCTATGGTACAACTAGTGCTATGGCAAATGAAATCGGTATACCTTTTGCTGGAGTGCAGGTCCTGTGTGGTGGGGCTAGTGGTGTGGCCAGTGAAGTATGGGTACAGTCTGCTGGAGTCGGTCCTACGTTTTGTGTCACTGGTTGTACAACCAATATAAGTGGGGTGCTGTCTGATTTCTCCGGCACCACCATGTTTTTCAAGGACTTTGCTAGTGCTCCTTCAGGTTCGGCAATCACCCTCTTCCTTTTTGATGTCTGATGCACAAGAAAAACATTTGAGTGGAAAAACATGGTATGATGACAGATGGAATATGTATTGATAATGGATGGGCATGGCATCTCGACATATATGATGAGTAAACTAAGCAGATGGAGGTGCAACAAAGTAGAAGAAATGCAAGACAACATATGCAAGATACCCGCAATCAATAAAACATTGCCAAATTAGAACAGGCACCTTGATGGGTGAACAGGACAGGCCTTCTGCCTTTGACTCCTCGAGGTTAGAATAGTCATTAGGATGATATTCTGAACAAGAATCAACAGGTGGGGAGCGTATGAGTTTCATTGCATCCAGAATGGCACTCAATGCCTTGGTGCCAATTTTGTAAGTCATTGCAGTGTTTAGCTTCAAGAGTGGACTACTGCTAGTGCGACACAAAGCAGCTACACAGATCATAGTGTAGATATAACGGGAAACCTTAAGCATCAGAGTAAAATCAGCAAAGTGGAACTTGCTGGAATATATGTGCTAGTATTGCCGGTACGGCTAGAAAGGCTTCGGATACCAGCTCTCTTCAAGTGAAGGTGCGGTACTGTTAATATCAATGTAACTCTCAAAGGCGACATAGCTCCCCGCATTTCCTTGCTATTCTTATAGGATTCAAGTGGGCAGACCACTACAAATCCTATTCCTATGTTTACAAGATCCTACGAATCAAAGAGGCTCAAAGTGTCCATCACAACCGACCGTATAGACCTCTACACTGCAATGTCCCTGCTCATCTTCAGTACAAGGAACATACTGTACTACTATCATACTCCCTCCATTCCAAAATATAAGTCTTGGTAGAGATTTCCACTATGGATCACATACAGATGTATCCAGGTACATTTTAGAGTGTAGATTCACTCATTTTGCTCCATATGTAGTCCATGGTGGAATCTATACAAAGACTTGTATTAGGAACGGAGAGAGTACATATTAAAGAAGAACGAAAGAGGAACATGGTAAAGAAGAGCAAGCAGATTTTGGATAATAAAATGTTGGTTGCGCAGTGCCCACACATGATGAACCATAGCGCATTAAGAATGCAACTCCTAGCTGTCTCTCGACCATTTCAGGCGGTTGGATGAAGATCCTACGTCTCCTAACCCTTCTTCTTCCTCGTCTCTGATTCTTCCCATACAGAACACCGCACGGGCCGCCGGCCGGACCACCAGCCCCCACCGTCCGTGTTCCTCCGCCACCCCCATCCCCCACCCCCACCCCAACCCCCACCCGTGTTGAGTTTTCTTTGTTCGGCGAGGCCCCACAACCACCCGAGCCCCTTCGATCGCATCGGCGAACTCCGACGAGCTCTGAAAAATTGACTGACCAAATTTTGAAATTTAGTCTACTGTGATTTAACTAGTGTGGAATATAAAAGGGGAAAACCATAAGCATTGCGAGTATGGTGTTGAGCGTGCCATGGCGGATGTGAAGGTGCAAACCGGACAAAGGCAACTTCGCAACCAAGACAAGAAATCAGAGTAAAGCAGTGGTGATCTATTTTCTTGCTGCGATAAATAAGTTGAGCAGATATGAAAGAGTACCGCCTCTGGTGCGGCGCCGTGTAGGCATTTGCTGAGAATTTGACGGTGCTACGGTAGTGATGGCTGTCGGCGGTGTGGAAGCAGATCTAGGAGGGTAGACGGTGGCGGCGGGGCGCGGTGGACGAGACAGTCGTAGGAGCGGCGCCGGCAAGGTGGACGACGACGGGGATAAAGCGAGAGGACGGGATGCAAGGATCCCGGTCCGAAGCCATGGATGAGAGAGGTCGATCTCTTGTAATGGACGGCAGCGTCGGGGTATCAGCTCCGGCATGGTGGAGGAAGACGGCGGTGGATGGGGTGGCGGACGGCGACGGATGGAGGAGGGAGGGGTGGAGAGGGTGTTTTGGCGCCCACGGAGGACGAATGGGGAAAAGGGAGGTAGAGAGGAAGGGGGGAACCATGTATTCAGGGCGCGCTTGTCTCAAATGCGAGGAAATTTACAAAATTAGCCCCCATTTCAAATTTCTACTACATCACAACAACACTAGTCGGTCGGGGATAGGACGGTAATCTCGCATACACCGAATATTTGCCGACGAGAGTTTGTTTTTGGCGCCCATCGTGTATGAATATGAATCGGGGAGGGAGTCGATTTCGGCCAAGGACACACTGTGTTTTGGTGCCCACCGTGTATGAATCCCGGTGAGAGGCGGTTACGTCATGTTTGGGTGAAATTACAAACCTACCCCTATCGAAACCTATAGAAATCCAACATATAGGCTTTGCATGGCAGGGATAGGCAGCAGTGATTTCCATCTCGCAGATTTTGGTTCCGGGCGGTTACTGCGACTTTCCCCGCTTCGTTCAAATTTTGCAGAGTGCACGTTTACCGTGCCAACTCAATTCGAATCCCGTTTGTATTCTATTTTTTTCGGGCGGGATCCATTTTCAATTGGAATTACATTCTATATACATCATTTTTTAATATATACTTCCAAAAGCACAACACCATTTATACATAAATATGGTTTACAAATGGCATGATCTCAGATTCATAAGGTTGTATCCATCAATTTGGATTTTCAAATATTTGAAACCACTTTATGTTGAAATCCAATGTATGCATTCCTCGCTAACTGTCTCCAATTAATGTGTGTTTCATGCGGGTTTTTTTTACTTCTCAAACATGTATAATGTGTTTCACACACGCAACATATAGTGTAATCCCGTTTAGACATTAATTGCATATAAACCATGCATTGTTTGTAATTGAAGAATCTATGGATCACCAATATTGATAAACTATATAAATTACACATGTACCCAAATTCAAATGAATATGCATGTTTGATACACCAATTTGCGTTATGATATTATCGATGTCGTGATATCCAGTTTAAATATTTGAATCCCTTTTAATCCAGATATTCGTCTCATATAGCTATCACTCATGCTTATATAGGACTATCTCTCTGGACCTATACGCGTTCATCGTCTCTCAGGTATCTCTCGTGCTACATGTATGTCGACAATGATCTTTTATCTTTGTAACACACTGACGGTACTCTCTCCCTCGACCTTCATCACTCTATCTCTCTCTAAGTATATCTCGCTCCCTGCTATGTGTCTCTAACTATGATTCTCCATGTGGAATCTCTTTCTCTCACACAAACACAAAACTTTGTCTCCCGGGGTCTCATTTCTCTCTACTATTCCCATGTGTGCCACTCGCACACCCCTCATACAGAGATGTCTTTCGCTCCTTAGATATGAGAACCTACGACTCTTCCTCATCAATATCTCTTTCTCACACACAAACACAAACTCTTTCTCCCAGGGTCTCATATTTCTCCATTGTTCTCTTGTATGTCGCTCACACACACCCTCTCTCCCTAGAGATATCTTGCGATCCCTCGTATGTCTCTCTAGCTATCACTCTTGATGTGAAATATCTTTCTCTCTCGCACACATAAAACTCCGTCTCTCTGGATCTCATTTCTCTCTGATATCTGTTTGTATGTGACTCACACGCACCCTCTCTCTATCTCTCTCACACCCACACACATAACCCAGCCTTCTGATCCACTCGACTCCTATCTCTAACGCACACTAGCTAGCATCTTTATCTTTCTATTTATCTGTTTCTCCATCAACCTTCTTTCTCGCCCTCACTCTTGATTCCTATCATGCACACTACCTATGTTTCTCTCTACATGCAGTCAAGTACCCTCTCACACACATATATAACTTCACCCTTTGAACCACCCGACGGTCATCTCCAACACCCAAACTAGCGGATGTCCCTCTAGCTAGCTTCTCCATCTCTGTATCTATCTGTAGTTTCTCCGTCAACATTTCTTTCTCGCACGGAGTCTTGCTTCCTATCACCCACACTATATATGTCTCTCCATACATATGCATTTATAGGTTGGTCTCTTTTGCACAATCGTTGCGCCTCACTCCCTCTGCTCGCCATAGATGCATGCTCCAGCCCACGCCACTATCTCTTAAAGAAAAAAACACATGCTCAATTGTCGGGACTTATTCCATGCATTCTCACATGCATGCATATTGTCATACCGATCCGTCTCTCCCATGTTGTTGATCTTATGACTTATGTCTTCTTTCTTTTATCTCGATCATGCGCGCGCACACACACATCCCACGCATGCATGTATACCTCTCACACATGCACGTTCAAGGTCTCTATGTCTCCATATGTAGTTAATTACCCTCAATCCTAATGCCACATCGAATCATTCTCCTCTTTTGTGCACATAACTTCCGCCTAGATGGGTAAAACACACACTCACACTTAAAGATCTCCTTCTAGCTACCCCCCGCATCTCACTCTTCCCCTATATCCCCGAAACCAATAAGACCATCCCTTAGTTTAATTCCCGCCTACATGCACCATCGATATATAGTAGTCTTCCTCGGTGTCTCTCGAACAAACACGTTCTCTCGAAGTCGTCTCCTCTCATGCATATAGGTCCTAATGCGTTTTTCAAGGCTAACTTTGACCAAACATTAGAGCAATAATATATGACATGCAACTTACACAAAGCATACCTTCAATTTTGTATGTCAAAGGAGCTTCCAATAATATAATTTGCATAGTATACATCTCATGTGCTATTAATCTTATCAATAGTCAAAGGCTGTCTTGTAAAATACATTAGGCCCTATATAGATGGAAGGAGGGAGTAGGTCCCATGCAAAAAATGAGAATAAAATTCAAACATCTGGGCATCATGGCTCGGTCGATGACATTGATAAACTTGGTTTTAAAATCATGAAACTTGGCATGGTGTCATGTCATGGTAGTACCATGCCATGGTAAAAAAATTGGCCGAATAGGAACAAATTTTGGTATAAGCTTCTTGCAAATCGGAGCTTCTCTCAAGAAAGCTCATGGTTCTGGGAGGGAACGTGTCACCTTTGTGTGCATAATTCAAATTTGAAATACAAGCACATGTTCCAGTGCACCAAAGTTGGTTGAAAAATCACATGTGTGTCCTCGGGTAAATTTCTAGGTTCCATGCAAGAAATGGGAATGAAATTCAAAATTCTGGGCGTCGTGGCTGGGTTGGAAACATTGAGAAACTTACTTTTTTAATTCCTGTAAATCCAAAACACGCATGAAAATAATGAAACTTGGCTTGGTGCCATGACATGGCACCAACATGCTGTGGTAAATTGGCAGTCTGATTTGCGAAGGCGCACACATTAATAATCAACAAAGTCATTTTGGAAGAAGTGATGTCACGTTCAATCGGAAACACAAGTATTATTGAAACCGTGGGCGTTCTACTTACTAGTACCATTTACGTGTCGCCACGCGTCCCCTTTTTTATTAGCTAGGAGGCGACGTGCAGGGTATCTATTTGAGTACGAGAGGCGTGCGACCCGACCCCTGCACGTGCTTATCGGGAGGAGAGCCCTTTGACCTCCATCTGTCGTCCACCTCTATCCCAAGGTCTCCATTAATGGCGCCCGAGCCTCTGTTTAATGGCGTGGCTATGTCTCACTCGACTGAGATTTAAGAGAGAAAAAAGAAAATCTAAAAGCATGGATCTTGATGTAAGATCCAACGGACCTATATAGCATCTACTGCAACTTATAGCAAGACTGATGAATATATAAGGACGATTAATTTTTTTTGATCAAAGAAGGGCTTGCCCCTTCCGATTTTCATTACTGAAAACCACCACAATTCACAAGAAGTTCAGCACAACTCCAGCCTAACACGAAGGACTAAAAGCTACCAGATTGAAATCGCAACATCCCAAGAGGCCAACAAAGGCCAAACATCCGCGCTAGAACCCAACATTTCACAACCGACGACACAATCCACATCCTAAACCGATTATTACATCAAAAGAAATCAGGAAACTAGTCTCCGCGGCGAGCGGCAATGAGCTCTTTCGTGTCCTCAAGACGCTGCTTGAGAACATCCACGGATTCCTCCACCAGCCTTTGGCACTCGTTGCGGAGCATGTCATTCTCGTCCATAAGTTTCTTCAACAAGGCACTAGTCTCCTCCTGCAGGTCTGCACTTCGGACGATCTTCTCCCTCAGCAGGTTGCGCTCGGCCCGGAGCCTCTCACTGCCCTCCCTTAGTTGCCGGATGATGCCGGTAGCCCGTTCAAACGAGGCTATCATGTCGTCCTGCAACCTCGCCTAGCGGGAGATCTGATCCGTCTGGCTATGGACGATCGCATGCATGCGCCTGTAACAGTCGTCGCGTGCCCGCGAGAAATTTTCCCAGGTCGCCGCGGTGCGGCGGGACATCTCTACTGCATTCATGGCACAGCAGGACATCTCAGCTGCTTCCGCGGCATGGCCGGACCAGTCTGCTACATCGACGGCGCGGCGGGACCTCCGTGCTGCTTCAGCGGCATGGTGGGACCTCTGTGCTGCTACTTCCGCGCGGCGGGACATGTCGGCTGCTCTCACAGCGAGGCGGGACATCTCTCGTGCTTCCGCTTCCATGCTCGCCTCTCCCTGGTGGCAATCTCTCGACCCAGAACTCACGCTGGCCATGGCAGACACAAGGGAAGGATGCTGAATGACTTGTTTGTTTTTGTGGATGAGGAGTTGAGGAGGAATGTGCAGTCATCTTGGCATACTAGTATTTATAACCGAGTACTAATACGCTCCTAAGTGGGAAACCATTTAGGTTGTGATCGGTGTGAACAGGTTTGCAATTCAATATAGCATGGAGTAATTTGGAATGTGACGAGACGCAAGCTCAAAATTTATTGACAGTTCTATTTCGAAGTGCGGCACTATTCCCTGATGGAGTACTTCTTTTTCTACTCCCTCCTTTCCGGTTTTATAGGGCTTATCTCAAAATTTTAGTTTTTCCATTTTATAAGGCTCAATTTGGTTGTCCCCAACACATGTTCAGATTCCAAGGTGCATTAAATCATTGCATGCAAGTATTAAGAGAAAATTGACCAATGCATGTACTTTATGCATGCATGCATTGCAATTAATGCATTAAACCTATCTCTCGGGACTTCTCGCACGCACCATCGTGCCACCCACAAAAACTTGTACTCTGAGTTTAGTAGTATGTTATACAGGAAGAGAAGAGGTGCACGCACGCACTCGTCCTCTCACACACGCGTCTATTTTTTCTCGAAAAGGAGGATGATGACCCCCGGCCTCTGCATCTGGGAGTCACACACGCAAATTATTGAAATATATCGAGTGTAGTGCTTTGATGTGTCGCGTCAACTCGTACACAATGAGAAGTTTGATTATCCTCTCCCTCGCGGACTTAACTGCACATGCCTTTGGCTGTATGACAGGTTGGCCACGCACCTATAGGGCCCACCTGTCATACACGCAAAGGCAGGAGCGTCCCTCCCTCGCCCATGAGCGTGGTGGCTGGCAAGACTAGGAGAAGCTTTCGCTACACGCTCCCCCTCCCGCACGCGGTGGACATGCAGCAGTTCAATCGGTGTCAGATGGCCAGAAGCGTACTGTAGTACTCCTCCAGTGCAGTAGTATTCCATCATTGTTCGACTTCCCGAAGAGGCGAAGAGCCAAGCGCAGCCCGGACGCTCGTGTGACAGTTTCATGTGCATAGTAGTCTAGGATAGCGTGTACCGTGCCTATAAGCTTAAAATTGTTGGGGTCGGCTCCATGCTATGTGGCCGTCTCGAAGTTTAAAAAAAATTTAAAATAGTCTTCTGGCCGTACCCGAAAACTGTCGCGCGTACTGCCCGGGAAAAGCCCCGTCCTCAACTTTTAACTACGCGAAAACAATTCGAGCTTATTCGTTCTATATAAATACATTACTTACTGTATGTTTATTCACCCGTGGGGTTGTTCAATGAATGGAGGGGCGGGGAGCACATGTGAACAATACTTTAGTACTACTAGTAGTAAGTAGGAGTCGTACAGTACTCACCTTAAATAGAGAGTTTCTTTTCTTTAATGCCACGTACACAAATTGAAACGCTTGTTGTGGAGAGAAAAAAGATAATCACTCCACTATATATGGACGCAGGGGCCTGAGCGCTTGCTTTACTAGGGTTGCTCTCTTCATTCTCTCATCCTCTCCAGATATAAACAAGACAGCGGTAGCGACATTTTCTCTCTGCTCACCGCTGGTCACAGATCCGGTCGGATCCCTTCGGCCAGTGTGTGTAGAGGACTAAAAGGTGCATCGTTCACGCGGTCATCGCCGCCGAGGGAGGAAACCCACAGCTGCCGGAGGGGCCCGATCCTCTGCCCGTGCCGTTCTCTCCGACACATGGCCGACTCGGGAGGTCATCCGACCCTTCTTCCTCCCTGCCGTATTGTCCGCAGATCCGACCTGCCGCCGCCGACATCCCGGCGACCCTCAGGTATAAGTTCTTCGAAAGCGGCCTTGCTCTACTGCCCCAGCTCCCCACGTGTCTGCATGTGCATCTTTTTCTACTCCCATCAGCTCTTCCAAAGCCACCTAAATTTTTAGTATTATTAGAGGTAAAGCTACTTCATGCATTCGAATCTAGGGCTTTGTTCAAACAATGAAGAAAGGGGGGAAAGTTGTAGCATGAATCTAGGACTTGGTTCAAAGAGGAAATAATATGGTGAAAGTAGTAGAGACCGGATACCCAACCAGTCTCTTGGTTGAAAAGGGAAATAATGGGAAAACGCAGTACAAACTGGATAAGGAACAGATCTATTATTGGTTGAAAAAAGGATAGAAAGTGGCGGCTGGTGGACAAGTCAACAGAGTATGTCCAGGATTAGATTTGCTGCCATCACATAGTAAAAGGTCTCCAGGATTAGATTTGCTGTCCTCACATAGTAAAAGGTCTCAGGATTAGATTTGCTGCCCTCACATAGTAAAAGGTCTCCAGGATTAGATTTGCTGCCCTCACATAGTACAATGGCACTCCTGCTGTTTTCCCCAGTATGATTAGTAAGTTGCTCCTTTACGCTGCTGAGTGTCCTGGTGTCCCCACGGTCCCATGCCCTAAAACCAACTCTTTAGCTGCTGTTGATTTACTGTGTCTGGTAAACAAGCAATGCCACCATTAAAGTAATCCCATATTTGAGGAATCTCATTGTTGATCGTAATGCTTCTGGTAACATGAAGCATCGCTGACGTTTTAAAATTTCTATTGTCCTTGCGTAATTGCCATGAACATAATTAAGATGCTTCTTTTCATTTTGTATATGTTTCGTATATTCTTATTGACCAACAACTGTTTACTTTCTATCTTTTTGTGCAGATAGGGATATCCATTTCACCTTGTTGCTATTGTGACCTTTTGGTGAACTGCAGAAAACACTTTTTTTGGAATGAGTGTCTTGTGCAGTTCAACTAAAATGTCACGTGGGCAACATCTCTCAATTTTGGTGGAACTGCACAAAATGTTGATTGGAGTCTCCAAAATCTCCGTCAAGTTCTGCTGGTAATCTCGTGCAACATTTTATTAGCCTTTGCAAGATGGAGCCGTCACTGTCACCACAATGGCACTTTATTTTAGTAGAACTGCACAAAAGGATAAGAAAATTATAGTTGCACCTTACATGAGCCGGACAACCAACCTTAATGTTCCTCAATTTTAGTGCAACTACTAAATAAGAACCTGTCAGCTCACAAGAGCAAGTACTTCTTGCTAGCTGAATGATGCAATCTTTGCTTCATTTCAGGTGAACTACAGAAAAAGGCGCATGAATTGAATCATGGAACTCCAGGCAGACCTCATCCAAGTAGAGCTGGAGGTTGAGTTCAAGGAGGCCGCTATTAAAGCGAAATCATGCTCTCCTGTCTCCTTGTTTGTGCTGTGCAAACATGCTGTGCAAATAGGAATACTCAACTACAGATGTTGTGACGGTCAAGAGCATTCGCCAAGTTCTTCGATTGTATGACATGGCTAGCCAAGATGGATTTAATCCCGATATTCACCTTATCAAAAGGCTATAATGGGTTGGTTCTGAATCTTGCAAGCTGGGAATCAGTGAGTGATGACCCACAAGTATAGGGGATCTATCTTAGTCCTTTCGATAAGTAAGAGTGTCGAACCCAACGAGGGGCAGAAGGAAATGATAAGCGGTTTTCAGCAAGGTATTCTCTGTAAGTACTGAAATAAGTGGTAACAGATAGTTTTGTGATAAGATAAATTGTAACGAGCAACAAGTAACAAAAGTAAATAAAGTGCAGCAAGGTGGCACAATCCTTTTTGTAGCAAAGGATAAGCCGGAACAAACTCTTATAATAGGAAAAGCGCTCCCGAGGACACATGGGAATATCGTCAAGCTAGTTTTCATCACGTTCATATGATTTGTGTTCGATACTTTGATAATTTGGTATGTGGGTGGACCGGTGCTTGGGTGCTGTTCTTACTTGAACAAGCATCCCACTTATGATTAACCTCTATTGCAAGCATCCGCAACTACAACAAAAGTATTAAGGTAAACCTAACCATAGCATGAAACATGTGGATCCAAATCAGCCCCTTACGAAGCAACGCATAAACTAGGGTTTAAGCTTCTGTCACTCTAGCAACCCATCATCTACTTATTACTTCCCAATGCCTTCCTCTAGGCCCAAATAATGGTGAAGTGTTATGTAGTCGACATTCACATAACACCACTAGAGGCTAGACAACATACATCTTATCAAAATATCAAATGAATACCAAATTCACATGACTACTAATAGCAAGACTTCTCCCTTGTCCTCAGGAACAAACGTAATTACTCAAAAAGCATATTCATGTTCATAATCAGAGGGGTAATAATATGCATATAGGATCTGAACATATGATCTTCCACCAAATAAACCAACTAGCATCAACTACAAGGAGTAATCAACACTACTAGCAACCTACTAGCACCAATCCCGGACTTTGAGACAAGAATTGGATACAAGAGATGAACTAGGGTTTGGAGATGAGATGGTGCTGGTGAAGATGTTGATGGAGATTGCCCTCTCCCGATGAGAGGAGCGTTGGTGATGACGATGGTGATGATTTCCCCCTCCGGGAGGGAAGTTTCCCCGGTAGAACAACTCTGCCGGAGCTCTAGATTGGATCCGCCAAGGTTCCGCCTCGTGGCGGCGGAGTCTCGTCCTGAAAAGTTCCTTCCTATTTTTTCTCATCGGAAGACTTCATATAGGAGAAGATGGACGTCGGAGAGCCACCAGGGGGCCCACGAGGTAGGGGGGCGTGCCCTAGGGGGGGGCGCCCCCCACCCTCGTGAGCAGGGTGTGGGCCCCCTGGCCTTCATCTTTGGCGAGGATTTTTCTTTATTTATTTTAAGACGTTCCGTGGAGTTTCAGGACTTTTGGAGTTGCGCAGAATAGGTCTATAATATTTGCTCCTTTTCCAGCCCAGAATTCCAGCTGCCGGCATTCTCCCTCCTTATGTAAACCTTGTAAAATAAGAGAGAATAGCCATAAGTGTTGTGACATAAGGTGAAATAACAGTCCATAATGCAATAAATATCGATATAAAAGCATGATGCAAAATGGACGTATCAACTCCCCCAAGCTTAGACCTCGCTTGTCCTCAAGCGAAAAGCCGATAACAATAAATATTTCCTCATGTTTAGAGGTAGAGGCGTCGATAAAAAATAAAATATGGACATGAAGGCATCATGATTATTCTCATAACAGCAACATATATAGATTTTGCCATATGATTACTTATGTTCAAGTGATGACTATTCACAATGCAAAAGTATAAATCATAAACCTTATTGGGCTCCGACAAACTATAATCTCAGTCATTGAGGCAATTGCAATTTATCATAACATCAGAAAGAGTCTATGTCAGAGCTAAAAAGCAAGTCCACATACTCAACTATCATTCAGTCCTCCATAATTGCTAACACTCACGCAGTACTTGTGGTTACGGAGTTTTAATCGGACATAGAGAAAGATAGGGGCTTATAGTTTTGCCCCACAACCTTTTACCTCAAGGGTAATGTCAAAAATAATGGTTCATGCTCCCCTACATCCAATTAGATATATATATATCATGTTCTTTCCAACATGCTGAGCTTGCCAAATGATAAAATGAAAAAGAAAAGGTGAAGATCACCATGACTCTTGCATAAGGTAGAAGATAATGATAAAGGATAGGCCCTTCACAGAGGGAAGCAGAGGTTGCCATGCGCTTTTATGGTTGGATGCATAAAATCTCAATGCGAAAGAACGTCACTTTATATTGCCCCTTGTGATATGAACCTTTATTATGCAGTCCGTCGCTTTTATTACTTCCACATCACAAGATCGTATAAAGCTTATTTCTCCCACACAAATCAATTATACATATTTAGAGCAATTTTTATTGCTTTGCACCGATGACAACTTACTTGAAGGATCTTACTCAATCCATAGGTTGACATGGTGGACTCTCATGGCAAAACTGGTTTAGGGATTTTGGAAGCACAAGTAGTATTTCTACTTGGTGCTGAGAATTTGGCTAGCATGAGGGGGAAAGGCAAGCTCAACAAGTTAGAGGATCCATGACAACATACTTTATCTCAGATATAAGAAAGACATAACTCATGACGTTGTCTTCCTTGTCCAACATCAACTCTTTAGCATGTCATATTTTAACGAGTGCTCCCAATCATAAAAGATGTCAATGATAATATATCTATATGTGAAAACCTCTCTTTCCTTATTACTTCCTATTAATTGCAACAATGACCAAAACTATGTCTGCCAACTCCCAACAACTTTTAATCATCATACTCTTTCTATGTGAAGTCATTACTATCAATAAGATCAATATGAACTCTTTGTTTCTTTTTATTCTTTTCTCTTTTTCTTTTATTCACCCAAGATCATGGCAAAATAATCAAGCCCTTGACTCAACACTAATCTTTATTATATATAGCTCACGGACTCAATTACAAAAAGAGATCAAAAAGCAAAACTCAAAACTAGATCATGCCATAAACTTTATTCTACTAGATCAAGATACTAATAATAGGATCGAACTAAGAAAAACGATAAAGATACCGGGGCACCTCCCCCAAGCTTGGCAGTTGCCAAGGGGAGTGCCCATACCCATGTGATTATATCTCCTTGGTTGGTGAAGAAGGTGAAGGTGTTGTTGATGATGCCGGCTTGTCTTCCATCTTCCAAGGCATAGGTTCACCATCATAGAAGGATGATCGAGTCTCCGGAATCCTCGAATCTGTAGCCAAACTCATTCTTTTGAATCTATATTCATACTCACAGTTTTGGTTTTGCAGGTCATAGATTTGGGCTTGGAGGCGCTCGATCTTCTCATGTAGCTTGAAGATGGCCTCCTCGGTGTTCTTGGCATCCGGCTTGTAGTTATTAGTGAACTCCGCGAGCATCATGTGGCTAGCATTGATTCCACGCTCCACCATCCCCTGGCACTTGAAAATTTGTTGCTCCATTTCTTCGAGCCTCGTCTCCATGCTTCTGGTTCCCTTTGGTCCCTCAACATCGCGGTTGTGCAGCAACCCATCACGCATCTCAATGGTTTGAGGGTGTCGCAGCACCTCCGCGAGGTAAGGGTTGATGACCTTCTCGAAGAACTTGTCCTTGGAAGCACTTGGGGACGTCATGATAATCTAGATCTGTAAAAAAAACAGCTCGAAACAAAAACAAGAGATTTTTGCGTGATACAGGAGTCAAAACCTTCAGGAGAATATATAATGAATTTTTACCGACCAAAATACGTATCGTGCAAGAAAACAGAGTCCGGAAGGCACACGAGGTGCTCACGAGGTAGGGGGCGCGCCCAGGGGGGTAGGGCGCGCCCACCACCCTCGTGGGGCCCTCGTGTCCTTCCCGGACTGCTACTTATTTTTCTATTTTTCTAAATATTCCAAAACGGAGAAATATTGCCTTAAAAATTGTTTTGGAGTCGGTTTACTTACCGTACCACATACCTATTCCTTTTTCGAAGTCTGAAACGTTCCGAAAAGTGTCCCTTATGTATTCCTCCGGGGTTACGGTTTCAATAATATTGGTTTCAATATTTATGGGATTACCTGAGATATAATGTTTAATTCTTTGACCGTTTACCACCTTCAGATTTGTGCCCTCGAAATTGTTGGTTTTTATGGCACCGGAACGATAGACCTCCTCGATAACATAGGGGCCTTCCCATTTAGAGAGAAGTTTTCCTGCAAAAAATCTTAAACGAGAGTTGTATAGCAATACATAATCACCTACATTAAACTCACGATTTTGTATCCTTTTGTCATGCCATCTTTTAACTTTTTCTTTAAACAACTTGGCATTTTCATAAGCCTGGGTTCTCCATTCATCAAGTGAGCTAATATCTAATAACCTCTTATCATCGGCAAGTTTGAAATCATAGTTAAGCTCTTTAATAGCCCAATATGCCTTATGTTCCAGTTCGAGAGGTAAGTGACATGCTTTTCCATAAACCATTTTATACGGAGACATACCCATAGGATTTTTGTATGCAGTTCTATATGCCCATAATGCATCATCAAGTTTCTTAGATCAATTCTTTCTAGACCTATTAATAGTCTTTTGCAAAATTAATTTGAGCTATCTATTGCTCAACTCTACTTGACCACTAGACTGTGGGTGATAAGGAGATGCAATTCTATGATTAACATCATATTTAGCAAGCATTTTACGGAAGGCACCATGAATAAAGTATGAACCACCATCAGTCATTAAATATCTAGGGACTCCAAACCTCAGAAAAATAACTTCTTTAAGCATTTTAATAGAAGTGTTATGATCAGCACTACTAGTTGGAATAGCTTCTACCCACTTAATAACGTAATCAACAACAACTAGAATATGTGTGTATCCATTAGAGGCAGGAAAATGTCCCATATAATCAAAGCCCCAAACATCAAATGGCTCAATAACAAGTGAATAATTCATAGGCATTTCTTGACATTTACTAATATTACCAATTCTTTGACATTCATCACAAGACAAGACAAACTTACGGGTATCCTTGTAGAGAGTAGGCCAATAAAAGCCAGATTGCAGTACCTTATGTGCAGTTCTATCTCCAGTGTGGTGTCCTCCATAAGGCTCAGAATGACACTTGCGTAGAATCTGTTCCTGTTCATGCTCAGGTACACAATGTCTAATAACACCATCTACTCCTTCTTTATAAAAAAGTGGGTCATCCCAAAAGTAATGTCTCAAATCATAGAAGAACTTTTTCTTTTGCTGGTATGTGAAGCTAGGTGGTATAAACTTAGCAACAATATAGTTAGCATAATTAGCATACCATGGAGTACTATGAGAAGTACTTATAACATTTAATTGTTCATCAGGAAAGTTATCATTAATAGGTAGTGGGTCATCAAGAACATGCTCTAACCTAGACAAGTTGTCTGCAACGGGGTTCTCAGCTCCCTTTCTATCAACAATATACAAATCAAATTCTTGTAGCAAGAGAACCCATCTAATAAGTATAGGTTTAGCATCTTTCTTTTCCATAAGGTATTTAATAGCAGCATGATCAGTTTGAATAGTTACTTTAGAATCAACAATATAAGATCTGAACTTATCACAAGCAAATACAACTGCTAAAAGCTCTTTTTCAGTAGTAGCATAATTTCTTTGAGCATTGTCTAGAGTCTTACTAGCATAATGAATAACATTTAATTTCTTATCAACTATTTGCCCTAGAATAGCACCTACAGCATAATCACTAGCATCACACATAATTTCAAAGGGTAAATTCCAATCAGGTGGCTGAACAACAGGTGCAGAGACTAATGCTTTCTTAAGTATTTCAAATGCTTCTACACAATCATCATCAAAGACAAATGGTATATCTTTTTGCAATAAATTAGTAAGAGGCCGAGAAATTTTTGAGAAGTCCTTAATGAACCTCCTATAAAATCTAGCGTGACCAAGGAAACTTCTTATACCTTTGATGTCCTTGGGACATGGCATCTTTTCAATAGCATCAACCTTGGCTTTATCAACTTCAATACCTCTTTCAGAAACTTTGTGCCCCAAGACAATACCTTCATTAACCATAAAGTGGCACTTTTCCCAATTCAAGACAAGATTAGTTTCTTCACATCTCTGCAAAACTCGATCAAGATTGCTCAAGCAATCATCAAAAGAGGAACCATAGACGGAAAAGTCGTCCATGAAAACCTCACAAATCTTTTCACAAAAGTCAGAGAATATAGCCATCATGCATCTTTGAAAGGTAGCAGGTGCATTACATAAACCAAAAGACATACGTCTATAAGAAAAAGTACCAAAAGGGCATGTAAAAGTAGTCTTAGATTGATCTCTAGCCGACACAGGTATTTGAGAGAAACCAGAATAACCATCTAGAAAGTAATAGTGTGTATGTTTGCATAATCTTTCTAGAATTTGATCAATAAAAGGTAAGGGGTAATGATCTCTCTTAGTAGCTTTATTTAATTTGCGGAAATCAATTACCATCCTATAACCTGTGATAATTCTTTGTGGAATCAATTCATCTTTATCATTAGGAACAACAGTAATACCTCCCTTCTTAGGGACACAATGGACAGGACTTACCCACTCACTATCAGCAACGGGATAGATTATACCTGCCTCCAGAAGCTTAAGTATTTCTTTTCTTACCACTTCTTTCATTTTAGGATTCAGACGTCGCTGAGGATCACGAACTGGTTTGGCATCTGCTTCCAAATTTATTTTATGTTGACATAGAGTGGGACTAATGCCCTTAAGATCATCAAGAGTATATCCAATAGCAGCACGATGCTTCTTTAGAGTTTTCAATAATCTTTCTTCTTCATGCTCTGAAAGATTAGCACTAATAATAACAGGATATATCTTCTTTTCATCAAGATAAGCATATTTAAGATTATCAGGAAAAGGTTTAAGTTCAAAAACGGGATCACCCTTGGGTGGAGGAGGATCTCCTAAAATTTCAACAGGCAAATTGTGTTGCAGAATAGGTTCCTGTTTAAAGAATACTTCATCTATTTCCCTTCTTTCATTCATGAACATATTATTTTCATGGTCTAGTAAATAGTGTTCTAAAGGATCACTAGGAGGTACGGCAATAGAAGCAAGACCAATAATTTCATCCTTACTAGGCAATTCTTCCTCACGATGTTGTTTACTAAATTTAGAGAAATTAAACTCATGAACCATATCATCCAAGCCAATAGTAACAACATTCTTTTCGCAGTCTATCCTAGCATTAACAGTGTTCAAGAAGGGTCTACAAAATATAATGGGACAAAAGCTATCTTGCGGAGAAGTAAGAACAAGAAAATCAGCAGGATATTTAGTTTTCCCACACAAGACTTCAACATCTCCAACAATTCCAATTGGTGAAATAGTATCTCTATTAGCAAGTTTAATTGTGACATCAATATCTTCTAACTCAACAGGTGCAATATCATGCATAATTTCTTTGTATAAGTCATGAGGTATAAAACTAGCACTAGCACCCATATCACATAAGCCATGATAACAATGATCTCCTATTTTAATAGAAATAACAGACACGCCTACCACAGGTCTATGTTTATTTTTAGCACAAGGTTGAGCAATTCTAGCAGTTTCACCTTCGAACTGAATAACATGCCCATCAATATTATCAGACAAGAGATCTTTAACAATTGCAATATTAGGTTCTACTTTAACTTGCTCAGGGGGTGTATAAGTTCTAATATTGCTTTTATGAACAACAGTTGAAGCTTTAGCATGATCCTTTACTCTAACAGGGAAAGGTGGTTTCTCAACATAAGAAGTAGGAACAATAGGATCATTATAAGTGACAGTCTTTTCTTCAACTTTAATAGGTGCAGCTACTTTTACTTCTACGGGAGGATGATATTTAAACCACTTCTCCTTAGGGAGATCAACATAAGTAGCAAAAGATTCACAGAAAGAAGCTACTATCTCAGAGTCAAGGTCATATTTAGTGTTAAACTTACGGAAAATATCGGTGTCGATAAAAGATTTAACACAATCAAACTTAGGTGTCATACCTGACTCTTTACCTTCGTCGAGGTCCCAATCTTCAGAGTTACGTTTAATTCTATCCAATAAATTCCATCTGAATTCAATAGTCTTCATCATAAAAGAGCCAGCACAAGAAGTACCGAGCATGGTGCGATTGTTTTCAAAAAGCCGAGCATTTAAATTTTGCATAATTATTTCTCTCGGGAGCTCATGATTGGGGCATGAATATAACATTGATTTAAGCCTCCCCCAAGCTTGAGCGATGCTTTCTCCTTCGCGAGGCCAGAAATTATATATATAATTGCGATCACGGTGAACAAGATGCATAGGGTAATACTTTTGATGAAATTCCAATTTCAATCTTTTATAGTCCCATGATCTCATATCATCACATAGCCTATACCATATCAATACGTCTCCCTTCAAAGATAAAGGGAAGACCTTCTTCTTAGCAACATCATCGGGTATACCTGCAAGCTTAAATAATCCACAAACTTCATCCACATATATTAGGTGTTCATCAGGATGCTTTGTTCCATCTCCTGTAAAAGGATTAGCTAGCAGTTTTTCTATCATACCCGAAGGATACTCATAAAGAATTTCATTTTCAATAGGTTCGGTAGGTTGAGGAGCAACTCTTTGCTCTACTGGACGGGGTGAAGATACCCCGAACAACCCCCTCATAGAATTACTTTCCATAGTAACAAGTGACAGTAAATTTCAGCACACTATATAACCTTTTCCTTACCAAAGTCCACCTACCAAAGGCGCTACACTCCCCGGCAACGGCACCAGAAAAGAGTCTTGATGACCCACAATTTTAGGGGATCTATCGTAGTCCTTTCGATAAGTAAGAGTGTCGAACCCAACGAGGAGCAAAAGGAAATGATAAGCGGTTTTCAGCAAGGTATTCTCTGCAAGTACTGAAATAAGTGGTAGCAGATAGTTTTGTGATAAGATAAATTGTAACGAGCAACAAGTAACAAAAGTAAATAAAGTGCAGCAAGGTGGCCCAATACTTTTTGTAGTAAAGGATAAGCCGGAACAAACTCTTATAATAGGAAAAGCACTCCCGAGGACACATGGGAATATTGTCAAGCTAGTTTTCATCACGTTCATATGATTCGCGTTCGATACTTTGATAATTTGGTATGTGGGTGGACCGGTGCTTGGGTGTTGTTCTTACTTGAACAAGCATCCCACTTATGATTAACCTCTATTGCAAGCATCCGCAACTACAACAAAAGTATTAAGGTAAACCTAACCATAGCATGAAACATGTGGATCCAAATCAGCCCCTTACGAAGCAACGCATAAACTAGGGTTTAAGCTTCTGTCACTCTAGCAACCCATCATCTACTTATTACTTCCCAATGCCTTCCTCTAGGCCCAAATAATGGTGAAGTGTTATGTAGTCGACGTTCACATAACACCACTAGAGGCTAGACAACATACATCTTATCAAAATATCAAACGAATACCAAATTCACATGACTACTAATAGCAAGACTTCTCCCTTGTCCTCAGGAACAAACGTAATTACTCACAAAGCATATTCATGTTCATAATCAGAGGGGTAATAATATGCATATAGGATCTGAACATATGATCTTCCACCAAATAAACCAACTAGCATCAACTACAAGGAGTAATCAACAATACTAGCAACCTACTAGAACCAATCCCGGACTTTGAGACAAGAATTGGATACAAGAGATGAACTAGGGTTTGGAGATGAGATGGTGCTGGTGAAGATGTTGATGGAGATTGCCCTCTCCCGATGAGAGGAGCGTTGGTGATGACGATGGTGATGATTTCCCCCTCCGGGAGGGAAGTTTCCCCGGCAGAACAACTCTGTCGGAGCTCTAGATTGGATCCGCCAAGGTTCTGCCTCGTGGCGGCGGAGTCTCGTCCCGAAAAGTTCCTTCCTATTTTTTTCTCATCGAAAGACTTCATATAGGAGAAGATGGACGTCGGAGAGCCACCAGGGGGCCCACGAGGTAGGGGGCGTGCCCTAGGGGGGGGGCGCCCCCACCCTCGTGAGCAGGGTGTGGCCCCCCTGGCCTTCATCTTTGGCGAGGATTTTTCTTTATTTATTTTAAGACGTTTCGTGGAGTTTCAGGACTTTTGGAGTTGCGCAGAATAGGTCTCTAATATTTGCTCCTTTTCCAGCCCAGAATTCCAGCTGTGGCATTCTCCCTCCTTATGTAAACCTTGTAAAATAAGAGAGAATAGCCATAAGTGTTGTGACATAAAGTGAAATAACAGTCCATAATGCAATAAATATCGATATAAAAGCATGATGCAAAATGGACGTATCAGTGAGATGTGTAGGCCTCTTTGTTGTACTTATTATTTGGATCTTATTTGTTGGTTCTAAATCTTGCAAGCTAGGAATCAATGAGATGTGTAGGCATCTTTGTTGTACTTATTATTTGGATCTTACTTGTTGGTTCTGAATCTTGCAAGCTGGGAAACACGGCATGATGATGCAGAGGACAACAACAATAACAAACAGTTCAAACTCGGTAGTATTATCTTTTGTGAAAGTGCGACAAATGTGATGATCATGTGCGTCCTGAGAATAATAATTCTAATTGTTGTGCATGTTGATCCTGTGGCACTGATAGAACGAGCGAATGCATTGCTTGTTTTAAGTACAAATTTCTATTAAAGCTAATTAAATTTAAGTAAAGTGACCACTAACTCATGTTATTACAGTACCAATACAGACCCGCTCGTGAACCGACGTGTGGCCGAAGGTGCATCTTCTGACGGGCGTGCAGCGGACGAGGGAGGGGTAGTAACTGTTGTCGCCTGTACACACTCAGCTTACTGTTGAATCCAGTTCCCCAAGAGCTAAAGAACGAACTGCTGCCGCCGCCTACACACTCATTCACTCGAAGAGACTCCAATGGAGATCCGAGGGGTGAGCCTGCTGGATATGGACTTCAGCAAGGAGTTCCCCTTTGAGTTCATCGTTCAATCCTATGGCTGCACCAAGTTGAATGTGATGTACACCAATGATACAGACTCGGTGAAGCTCTGCCTCGCCTCACTCCTATGGCTGCACCAGGTTCTGGAGCATTCGCCCGTTTCATCGGCAGTGACGACTGCACCTTTGCTACGGTGGAGAGAAGGAAGAACGCGCCGATTCGGCCATCTGGTGCAACAAGCTTGTCGACATCCAGAAGCAATACAAGATCATCAGCAACGGGCAGGAGAAGGACTCCGTGGTTAACCTCGCTGAGACCATCATCGACCCCTGATACGCCAACATGAAAGAAGACGACCTGAACACGTGGGAGGTACCTCTGAATCTAGCCTACATAACCTACGCGGCCAAGGGCGCATACGCATGCTACGACATGTACATGCAGATCTTGGACATGAGGGCGTGTCTGCTTCTCGTAACCGACGAGTACACGGACAACCACAGCATCATGATCAAGCATGCCAGGAAGGTCTAGATGTTGTACTTTATCTGTTTATAAGAACCTTTATCATGTGAGTGTTTCATGCATTAGCCTATGTGTCGTAATTATCTGTTTTTCCCGAAATATTTCTTTTAAGAACCCATTAACCTGATTGCTTTTTTAGTGGCAATTTGCTTATGTATGTAAACTAGTTCACTTGTGCGTAAAAAAACCTAGTTCACTCGGCTGCCATGCTTTGAATCTCCTTCCTCCCAACATATTCCCCTCCTCAGGTGGACCCAGCAGGTCTCTGAATTTTCTCCCACTTTCTTTTTCGATGTAAACTGAGTTTTCTCCCAGTACTTTCCCCTAGAACCAACTCAACTGTCCCATGTCTAGCCTAAAAATTAATAATACCCCACGTACTATTAACTCATCAAATTAAAATGATATTTTATTTCGTAAGTTGAAAGTTCTTACAAAATAATAATAATAATTGTTTATATATAACTTGGCAAGTTAACTCCTAGTGATTGCGTACATAAGCTTGCAAAGATTTTACTGACGTGCAATCATGTGTTTATGTTTTTATAACATTTCTCCGTCTAGCCCAACATGATATTTTCACCCAGCCCAACAAGTCCGCGGCTTTCGAGAAAAATGCAAATGGGATTTAAATGGGCTGCATAGATACTACATCATTGTTTCACCCAGCCCACCAAATGGACTAAAAAAACAAATGGACTGACAGTTGGGTCCACGGCCACAACCCAGTCTTTTTGTGATTTTCCAAGTAAGTCGCTTTGTCAGGCCTGTTGGGCTGCAAATCTTTCAAGACGAGGAGAGCTTTCATTTGGCTGGCCGAGAAAATGGCCCATCAGTAAGGAGAAATGGGATGTACATTTTTAAAACACATCAAACCGGCAATTAGTTTCAAATATTTTTTTTTCATTTCGAGATTTTAAATTACATTAATTTTTATGCGTGGAGAATTTGTTGGATTTTATATTGATATACATTTATTTTTAAAATCAGTTTGAATGCGAGTCAAAATTTCGGGATTAAAAACAGTTCGGACCGCACCGAAATATGCAAAATTTCGTATAATTTTTTAACCGTGGCCACAATATGGGCTGTAATGCTAACAAAAAGAATATGAGCTCCAAAAAAACCTTAAGAATTAGCAAATGGGCTGTATGCTATTTTCCACAGATTTGAGGCTTTCCTAAAAAAAGGTTGACGCACAAGCAGTGACTGTTGGATGGCCATCCAACGGCCATCGTGCTTCTTCAATCTCTGCTCTTCCTACTCCAGCCGCTCAAACAGGCGCCGGCGGGACTGCCTGCTCCCTCCTCCCCGCGGTCGGCTCTGCTGCCGCGCAGGCCTCACCGCCCCACCGTACTCCCATCGCTGGCCTAGCCATCCCTCTACTCACCCACACCTGCTATTATTCTCCGGCGACGGCAGACAAACCAGTAAACCCTCGTACAGTCGTACTCCCCTCCGCGTGGGAAACAACTGCCGAGTCTTCCCTGCCCTCGTGTCGTTCCCTTCCTAGGCCTTGCCGTCGTCCACCGCCCTGGTGCTCTCGGCGCGACCTGGTCAACATGGTCAATGACCGACATGCATCTGAAGTGGACTTTACGTGGAGAGGCCAACAGCTGGGTCCATGGACGCACACAAGGAAATGCCTCCTTATTACGTGCAAAATAATGATTCCTCCACCTGACATCAGGGACCCACCAAAAGGGCCTCTGTATTTCACAAAAAAACGTTACCGCCACTGACAGCTCGGACCCACCAGCTATATCTTCGCACGCAAGGAAGTGCCTCCTTATTACGCACAAAAAAATGAATACCCCCCTGTTAGCTGGGACCTAGTATAGTGGCAGGCTGACTTGTGGGCCTACTAAGTTGACGGGGACGGAGGGCTTTGTCAACTTAGTCAATATGCACGATTCTAGCTCCCGTGACCGTACGATGCCCATCCAACGGCCGCAGTGCTTCTTCGACCTCTGGTCTTCTTGCTCCAGCCGCCCAAACCAGCACCGGTCGTGCCTCGTGCTCCTGCCTCCCATGGCCGGCTGCGATGCAGCGGAGGCCTCACCGCCCCCTACTACTCCCATCGCTGGCCAGGCCATCCCTCTACTCACCCACACCCCTTGTTATTCTGCGGCGACGGCAGCCTCACACCGCAGCGAACCAGTGAACCCTCGTACTCCTCTACGCGTGGGCATCCACTGCCGCGTCTTCCCCGGCTCCGCGTCGTCCCCTTCCTAGGCCTCGCCGTCGTCCACCACCCTGGTGCTCTCGGCGCGGCGTGGTCAACATGGTTAAGGAACGGCTTCCATCGGACGTGGACTATACGTGGAGAGGCTAACAGCTGGGTCCACGGCCGCAGCAAGGAAGTGCCTCCTTATTACATGCAAAATAATTATTCCTCCACCCGACAGCGGGATCCACCGGACGGGCCATCGTATTTCGCGAAAAAATGATTCCCGCTGACTGCTGGGACCCACCAGCTACATCTTCGCACGCAAGGAAGTGCGTCCGGGCAAAAAAAACAAAATGATTCGCCCCCTGACTGCTGGGACCGACCAACTACATCTTCGCAGGCAAGGAAGTGCCTGACAGTTGGGACCCACCTGGTCGAAGCATACATAGCATTGTCATTCTGGTCGCGAACGTGTACGTACATTCTGGTCGATGTAGAGGCGCGCACGTGTCGTAGTAGAGGCGTGCACGTAGCATTTACACGTACATACAACGGCCAGGGTGCAAGAAAGAAAACACGGCCACATATGTGTACATACGGGCGGGGTCTCGAACGCCTACTCGCGCATACGTACGGCGACGGCTCGTGTACATGGCTGGGTCGAAACGGAGAAACAGTGACGTCATCGTGGTCATGGGGAGGCAACGGAATGCGTCGTGTTCATCGGGAGGGCTTGGACGGAACAGGCGATGGAAACGAGGCTGGACGTACCGCAGAACGGAGGAAACGGCCTTGTGTTCGACCGGCCACATTCAAAACGGGATCCTGTTCATTGGGAGGGGTCTGGCATACCGAAAAACGGAGGAAACGGACCTCCTACGGTCGAAATAGGGGTCCTGTTGATCGGGAGGGGTGTGGCGTACCGCAAAACGAAGGAAACGGACTTGTGTTGGAGCGCTACGGTCGAAACGGGGGTCCTGTTCATCGGGAGGGGTGTGGCATGCCGCAAAACGAGACTCCACGGGATACTGTTCATCTCCACCGTCGACCTCCTCCAGCCTCCACGGGCTCCTGTTCATCCAGCCTCCACCGCGCGCTGCTCCACCGGCTACTGTTCAACCACCCCTCCACCGTCTACTGTTCATCCAGCCCTCCACACCACAGGGTCCTGTTCAACCACCCCTCCACGGGCACCCCTCCACCGTCTACTGTTCGTCCAGCCCTGCACACCACGGGGTCCTGTTCAACCACCCCTCCACCGTCTACTATTCATCCAGCCCTCCACACCACGGGGTCCTGTTCATCCACCCCTCCACGGGCACCCCTCCACCGTCTACTGTTCATCCAACCCTCCACCACACCATGGGGTCCTGTTCATCCAGAGGCAACGCCACCGCTCACTGTTCATCCACCCCCCCACAACGCTCACTGTTCATCCCATCGATCGGCTTCAGTTAGCAGCAGTAGCCAAGGAATCGCTCGATCGGGTTCAGTTAACAACCATCGATCGATCGCTCGTGTTCAGTAACGCGTAGCCTGCAGTGCAATCGCTCGGGTTTAGTTAGAGCCCAACGCCTCGCTCGGGTTCAGTTAGAGCCAACGCCTCGCACACACGCGCGTACGTGTACGAGAGAAACGCGCATTGCTCGGCCCCGACCTCCCACAATAACCGGGAACTCCCCGAAATTTCCTCCCCCTCGCTTCTACCACGGTTTTTTCCGTCATGGACGGCCCAAAGAATGTCATGCAGCTGCGTCTCCGGCCTGCACAGGACGAAAAGCCCATTTTCTGTCATGATTTTTTGTCATAGAAGTAGGAGCCCACCACATCTATGATGATACCAGGTTTTGTCACAATTATCGTCATAGAAGTGTCATATGTATGACAGAAAAAAATTTCATTCGGCCCAAAATGTCACGGATGTGTCTTTTTTTTTGTAGTGCTACCTAGCATAATCTTGATCATGTAATCTAATCATGGCATGAATATTAAGACACGAGTGATTCAAAGCAATAGTCTATCGTTTGACATTAAGATAATAATACTTCAAGCATACTAATAAAGCAATCATGTCTATTCAAAATAACCTGGCCAAAGAAAGTTATCCCTACAAAATCATATAGTCTGGCTATGCTCCATCTTCACCACACAAAATATTCAAATCATGCACAAACCCAATGACAAGCCAAGCAATTGTTTCATACTTTTGACGTTCTCAAACCTTTTCAACTTTCACGCAATACATGAGCATGAGCCATGGACATAGCACTATGGGTGGAATAGAATATGATGATGGAGGTTGTGTGGAGAAGACAAAAAGGAAGAAAGTCTCACATCGACGTGGCTAATCAATGGGCTATGGGGATGCCCATCAATTGATGTCAATGCGAGCAGTGGGGATTGCCATGCAACAGATGCACTAGATCTATAAGTGTATGAAAGCTCAAACTGAAATTAAGTGGGTGTGCATCCAACTTGCTTGCTCATGAAGACCTCGGGCATTTGAGGAAGCCCATCATCGGAATATACAAGCCAAGTTCTATAATGAAAAATTCCCACTAGTATATGAAAGTGATAACTCAAGAGAGTCTCTATATGAAGAACATGGTGCTACTCTAAAGCACAAGTGTAGTAAACGGATAGTAACATTGCCCCTTCTCTCTTTTTCTCTCATCATTTTTTTGTTTTTTTGGTGGGCTTCTTTGGCCTATTTTTTTATTTGGGCTTCTTTGGCCTCTTTTATTCTGATAACCTCACATGGGACAATGTTCTAATAATGATGAACATCACACTTTTATTTACTTACAACTCAAAATTACAACTCGATACTAGAATAAAGATATGACTCTATATGAATGCCTCTGGCAGTGTACTAGGATGTGTGATGATCTAGCATAGCAAAGATATCAAAAAATGGACAAGCCATGAAAATATCATGCTAGCTATCTTACGATCATGCAAAGCAATATGACAATGAATGCTCAAGTCATGTATATGATGATGATGGAAGTTACATGGCAATATATCTCGGAATGGCTATGGAAATGCCATAATAGGTAGGTATGGTGGCTGTTTTGAGGAAGATAAAAGGAGGCTTATATGTGATAGAGCGTATCGTATCATGGGGTTTAGATGCACCGGAGAAGTTTGCACCAACTCTCGAGGTGAGAAAGGGCAATGCACGGTACCGAAGAGGCTAGCAATGATGGAAGGGTGAGAGTGCGTATAATCCATGGACTCAACATTAGTCATAAAGAACTCACATACTTATTGCAAAAGTCTATTAGCTATCGAAACAAAGTACTATGCACATGCTCCTAGGGGGATAGATTGGTAGGAAAAGACCATCGCTCGTCCCTGACCGCCACTCCTAAGGAAGACAATCAATAAATAAATCATGCTCTGACTTCATCACATAACGGTTCACCATACGTGCATGCTACGGGAATCACAAACTTCAACACAAGTATTTTCTACAATCCACAACTACCCACTAGCACGACTCTAATATCACCATCTTTATATCGCAAAACTATTGCAAGGAATCAAACATATCATATTCAGTGATCTACAAGTTTTATGTAGGATTTTATGACTAACCACGTGAATGACCAGTTCTTGTCATCTCTCTAAATAGATATAAGTGAAGCAAGAGAGTTTAATTCTTTCTACAAAATATATGCCCACACTCTAACAAATATAAGTGAAGCAAAAGGGCATTCTACAAATGGCGGTTTTCTATGTGAAGAGAAACAGGCAATCCAAACTTAAAATGATATAAGTGAAGAACATGAAGCATTCTATAAAGCCATACTCAAAAGATATAAGTGAAGTGCAAAGAGCATTCTATAAATAAACCATGGAATATCTCATACCGGCATGGTGCATAAAAGAAAAGTGAAAACTAAATGCAAAAGATGCTCCAAGATTTGCACATATCACATGAACGAAACGAATCCGAAAACATACCGATACTTGTTGAAGAAAGATGGGATGCCTTCCGGGGCATCCCCAAGCTTAGACACTTGAGTCTCCTTGAATATTTACTTGGGGTGCCTTGGGCATCCCCAAGCTTGAGCTCTTGCCTCTCCTCCTTCTACTCACATCGAGACCTCCTCGATCTTCGAACACTTCATCCACACAAAACTCAACAGAAAACTCGGTAAGATCCGTTAGTATAATAAAGCAAATCACTACTCTAAGTACTGTTGCAAACCAATTCATATTTTGTTTTTTGCATTTTAGCTACTGTAATATAACTTTTCCATGGCTTAATCCACTGATAGAAATTGATAGTTTCATCAAAACAAGCAAACTATGCATCAAAAACAGAATCTGTCTTAAACAGGAAGTCTGTAGTAATCTGAACATTCACCATACTTCTGGTACTCCAAAAATTCTGAAATAATTATGAAAAATAAAAAAATTGTATAGAAAGACAGTGCAAAATGTTTTAGATCCGTTTGACGTTCCATTAAAAAAATGTAAAATCACGCACTATAGCCAAAGTTTCTGTCTTGCACCGCACAAACCAACAAGCAATCTAAATATCCTACAGGCAAACCTTGGCACATTATTTTTATAATACAATGGAATTGTACAAGGGGATAATTATTTTTGTTGAATTTTTTTTGTAATTAAGATTCACAAAGTTTCCGTGAGCGTGAACAAAGTTCAAGGAGCTCCCCCACTTCAACAATGCTTGTCTTTCTCACTTTCACTTTCGTTTTTGAAAAGTTTTGGGTTCCCTCTATATTTTTTGTTTTAAAACTTTATAAAATCACTCAATATAAATAAATGACTCTCTAAAACTTCCAGGTTGTCTCCCTGGCAGTGCTTTCTTTAAAGCCATTAAGCTAGGCAAATAGTGCTCAAGTAATGGATCCACCCGATCCCACGGTATATCAAAGCCAATTTTAATTAACAATGATTTGTGATTTAGTAATTAGTAGTGAGCACAAAGCAACATATATCAAGCAATGACGAAGTCTAACTCTCTTCCTATGCATCGACATGTCATAAAAGAACAATTCATGCACACATAGTAAAGGCCAATGCATAGTATAAACAGTTTCTTGCAGTTTTATCGTGTTGGAAACATGGAGAGGCGGAGATGTAGTTCCTCTCTCAAAATAATTGCAAGTAGTAGCAGCAAGCACATGCATATTATATCTATCAAAATTATCATGTGTAGTAGTGAAACGCAACCCATCAATATAATCCTTAATAAGGGCAAACTTCTCCGATATAGTGTAGTCGGGAGAATTCAAAAAGATAATAGGACTATAATGCGTGGGTGCAATAGCAACAATTTCATGTTTAACATAAGGAACTATAGCAAGTTCATCTCCATAAGCATAATTCATATTGGCATCTTGGCCACAAGCATAGCAAGCATCATCAAAAAGGGATATTTCAAAAGAATCAACGAGATCATAACAATCATCATAGCAATCATCCTTCGGTAAGCACGAAGGGAAATTAAACAATGTATGAGTTGAAGAGTTACTCTCATTGGAAGGTGGGAATGGGTGATCAATCCGCTCTTCCTCCTTTTGTTCTTCGCTCTCCTCCTCTTCTTTTTCATCCAGTGAGCTCACAATGTCATTAATTTCTTCTTCCATAGACTCCTGCAAAATATTAGTCTCTTCTTGGACAGCGGAGGATTCCTCAATATATGGTTTAATATAAGGATTAGAAGCATAATTATCATAGCAATATTTAAGTATGGACAAATTTTCAGATTTGGAGAGAGTAGTATCACACTCTTCAATAAAAGAAGCAATTTCACAAGTACCCCTAAAAGCAACAAATTCTTCAATTTTTTGAACATCATAGTAATTATAAACACCCTTAGTATACGAAGATACGATTCCATTATCACTAAACCTACATTGGTAAGTAAGGTGTTTCTTAGGGTCTTTAGAACAACAAGTACAATCATATATTTCACATAAATTCCAAGCATAGCACTGCAAACGATGAATTTGATCCAGTAAAAGTTTCCCTTTTTATATATGCGGTGTTGCACATAACAAGCATGCTCATATAAAGATTTTCCCTCAACTAAGCTAGTTGGGGTTTCAGCCCGAGCACATAGGGATCGAAGATGATACAAGTAAAAAGCTTCGGTAGTGTGATAGGTTTTGAGTGGTTCTTCAACCATTGGTTCAGTAGGTACCACTAATGTTCTTGGTATTTTGCGTTTCCTACCCATAACTAAAGATAGAAAACAAGAGCACAAAATAAAAACTACTTAGTGATAAAGCAAACAAGCACACACGAGAATATTCACCCCACGCTATAACTCCCCGGCAACGGCGCTAGAAAAAGGTATTGATAACCCACAAGTATACGGGATCAATTGTAGCCTCTTTCAATAAGTAAGAGTGTCGAACCCAACAAGGAGCTAAAGGTAGAACAAATATTCCCTCAAGTTCTATCGACCACCGATACAACTCTACGTACGCTTAATGTTCGCATTACTTAGAACAAGTATGAAACTAGAAGTACTTTGTAGGTGTTTTTGGATAGGTTTGAAAGATAATAAAGAGCGCATAAATAAAAACTAGGGGCTGTTTTAGGTAAAGAAGCAATAAACTTAGTATAGCGAGTGTGGAAAAGTGGTGGTAGGAGTTGCGAAATTGTCCCTAAGCAATTGACTACTTTACTAGACCGATAGGAAGTTTTATGTGGGAGAGGTCACTGCTAGCATGTCTCCCTGACTTGGAATTCTATGCACTTATGATTGGAACTATTAGCAAGCATCCAAAACTACTAATGTTCATTAAGGTAAAACCCAACCATAGCGTTAAGATACATTGGTCCCCCTTCAATCCCGTATGCATCAATTTCTATGCTAGGTTGAAGCTTCTGTCACTCTTGCCCTCCAATACATAGTCCTATCAACATACAACTAACCCTATGGTGTGATCCACGCACGCGCTCATATGATGGGCACCAAAGGACAACAACATAACCACAAGCAAATTAAATCAATCATAGCAATTCACCAACTACCGTAGGACAACGAATATCTACTCAGACATCATAGGATGGCAACACATCATTGGATAACAATATGAAGCATAAAGCACCATGTTCAAGTAGAGGGTACAGCGGGTTGCGGGAGAGTGGACCACTGTAGATAGATGGGGGAAGGTGATGGAGATGTTGGTGAAGATGACGGAGGTGTTGGTGTAGATTGCGGTGATGATGATGGCCCCGACGGCGTTCCGGCGCCACCAGGAGAGAGGGGGAGAGGGCCACCCTTCTTGTTCTTCTTGAACTTCTCCCTAGATGGGAGAAGGATTTCCCCTCTAGTCCATGGCCTCCATGGCGGTGGAGGGGCGAGAGCCCCTCCAAGATTGGATCTGTCTCTCTGTCTCTCTTTTTCTGCGCTCCCTGATTCTACCCTTTCACCGTTTCTTATATTCCTGGAGATCCGCAAGTCCGATTGGGCTGAAATTTGAACATGATTTCCATCCGGATATTGGCTTTCTTGCGGCGAAAGAAGGGCACCAACCGCCTTACGGGGTGGCCACGAGGGTCAGGGGCGCGCCCACCCCCTAGGATGCGCCCCTGCCTCGTGGGCCCCTCGAGCATCGTCTCGCGTTGATTCCACTTCCCAAAATTCACATATATTCCAAAAAAATCTCCGTCAGTTTTTATCCCGTTTGGACTCCATTGGATATGGATTTTCTGTGAAACAAAAAACATCCAACAAACAGGAACTGTGTCGAATCATGGGTTCCGGCAAAACCCTTAAGGTTCAAACATTGGGGTGCACGCGGAGATCTCCCCCCTATCGATCCACGTCCTAACTTAGCTAAGATCTCATGAACTAACTCGACGAACTCACAACACAAAAGACGCAAGATTTATACTGGTTCGGGCCACCGTTGTGGTGTAATACCCTGCTCCAGTGTGGTGGTGGTGGATTGCCTCTTGGGCTGAGGACGAACAGTACAAGGGGAAGAAAAACCTCCTGAGGTTGACGTGTTCTTGTGCTTGATGAACTTGTGTGGTTGAGGATGACCTTAATGATCCGTCCTTGCCTATGGTGGTGGCTAGTCCTATTTATAGAGGCCCTGGTCCTCTCCCCAAATATTGAGCGGGAAGGGAGCCAACAACGGCCAATTTGAAAGGGGACAACTAGTACAAGCTATCCTGACAAAAGGTGGTCTTCGCCTGCCAAAGGATCTGGTGGTGACGCCTTCCTAGGCTCCATCGTGACCTCCCTCTTGCCGTCCTTCTGGTCTTGGTCTCGTTGCACCAATATGGAAACCTTTGCTTGATGCCTCGGTACTCCGCGCCTGCGCTTGCCCCCTTAGCACCAAAGAGAAAACAAGGACACTGCACACGCTGGCGCCCGCATGGTCTCGATCGTCACGGCTTACGTCACGAGAACCTCACGAGGTTTGCCTGGCCTCGAACTCCCCGTCCCTCACGGGCCAGCCTGGTGAGGCCGCTCCTGAGAAAGTCTTGTGTCGTCCGCCTTGCGAGCCTTGGACCCTCGCGAGGGTCTTGATTCCTTGTTGATGAAGGTGGGCCGTACAGGCCAGCCAGCAAAGCCACGCCATGGGCCGCAGGCAGGCAAGTCTGGGGACCCCCGTTCCTAGAACACCGACAGTAGCCCCCGGGCCCAAGGCGCGCTCGGGCTTGGCTTCGAGGCGAAGCCAAGGGTCAAGTGTGGAGCGCTGCGGGCCCTAATAGCCTGCGGCCTCGGTCACGCGTGGCGGTTGATTGGACGTGGCCGTCTCCGCTTCCTCATGCTGCCTCGACAACTGCCTGACATGACAAGTCCCTGCGACATGCAAGGAAAATCATCATTACCTATGATCATGGGGGTGCTGGTTGGCCTTCTCCTGGTATAAATGGGAGGGGGCGGAGCCCCCATCGCCCATCCTTCCTCTTCCTCTCCCGCTTCTTCTCCTTCCTTGCTCCTCTCCTGCCACCAATGGCGCCGTCAAGGAGGTTCACCGCCGCGGAGAAGGGGAAGGCCCGTCGCGAGGGGCCCGGCTCTCCGGTGCCCAAGCGTGGACGCGGCCATCCCCACAAGCACACCGCAACCCCCACCGCGGCTTCACGCGGCCGTGGTGGTGCTACTTCGCGGGGAAGGGGTCGCTCCGGTTGTGGTGGTCCTGTCGATGAAGGAAGGCGTGCCATGGTCGCGCGGCCTCCCCGGCCACGCTTCCAGTCGGCGGAGATGCTGCCGGAGTTCGTCGTCTGGTTGGAGAACCCGGCCGACAACTGGCTTCAGCTCCCGCGCTTCCTCGCCGACGAGCTGCCGGCCGCAAGTCCTGGCGGGCTTTGGCTGTAGGCGGACGGTTGCTGCAGCAAGGCTTCCTGGGTTGCGTTCGAGGTCTCCGCCACAGGCAATGTAGCTCTGGCCCGCGGTTGGCAGACGTTCGCCCGCGCACGCGGCCTGGGCAGGCGGTGCACCCTTCACTTCAAGTATGACGGCGATGCGACCCTCTATGTGAGGGTGTTCGGGGAAGATGGTTGCCGCGTCGGGTGCTGCCCCGAGGTGAACGACGGTGAGGAGGTGCTCGGCCTTGGCGACGACCGCGACGAGGATGGGAGCGAACCTGCCCTTGGCGCCGACCGCATCTCGTCTGGCTATGGCAGCTCTTCCCCCAACGACAGCTCCAGCAGTGGAGGCTATGACCAGCCGCCACACTGCCGTGCCCGCTTCGAAGATGGTGGCGGGTGGTCTTGTTGCCGCGCCTCCGTGAAACGCGAGGAGGGGTCCGGCTGAGCTCAGGAGGGTGCTGGAGCCTGCGCTCGTGAACCGATGTAGGCGCCGCTTCTATTTTGTTCTTCTTTTCCTTCCTGCATCAGAAAGAAACCAGAATGGGCCCCGGAGGGGCGTGTATTGAACTATGATATCAACTATTATGTTATGTTTGTCGTTCCTGTGCCGTGTCGTAACATTATTGTTTTATGTAGGGATAACTTAGCTCGACTTGTTTTGAGAGACCTCCTCCTCATGAGGCACTCGCTTCCTAGTGCTTGTCGAGGCCTCCTTGACCTGATATGCGCTTAGGGATTGCAAAAAAATCGTAAGAGGTTTATCGCTCACCCAAGGTTTGGTTATAGGTGTCGCTGGCCTTGAATCAGTGCTTCGCATCGCGATGCCCGTGGGGCACGGACCAGGAGAGGTGCACCAGCTTGTGGGCTCGAACGAGGGTGCCTCGCGAAAAGACAGAAGGTGGAAGCTCACGAAGGTACCTGTCCAGCCCCCTCGCGAGGGACGCGAGGGAGAGTTTAGGTTGACCAAAGAGGCGAAGGCGGAAATAGAGGCAGAAAGCGATAAAACGGAACCAGCAAGAGACACCAGAAAGCAAATTTCGATTAAAAGAGGGGCGAGCCAACTTTGGAAAGCAAATGAAAAGCCGTGTCCGGCACCTAGTCTAGTCTTCGACGTCTTCTCACCAGCGCGAAGCTAAGTGCTGCCACTCGGCGTTGGAGGGAGCCCCCAGGCCCAAGGGCGGCTCTCCTGAGGCTCCAGGGCGTGTACAACCCCACTCATTATTACGTGAGAGTGTCACGGGCGGCGATTCTTCACAGGCACGAGGCCTTGCTTCACAGGCACTGGGCCTTTCTTCACAGGCACCGGGCCTTCTTCACAGGCACTGGGCCTTTCATCATAGGCATCGGGCCTTTTTCACAGGCATTGGGCCTTTCTTCATGGGTAGAACTTCCGGAGGTGTTGGATGTTCCAGGCATTCTAGACGGGTACCCCATCCTGTGTCTCCAAGCGCGCGGCGCCAGGCCTGGAGACGTGGACGACCTTGAATGGGCCCTCCCACATGGGCGAGAGCTTATGCAGCCCCTCCCTGGAGAGCACCCGCCTCAGGATGAGGTCACCTACCTCAAGAGTCCTGGAGAGGACGCTGCGGCAGTGGTACCGCCGCAGCGCCTGCTGGTATCTTGTCGCACGTAGTGCAACTTCATGGTGTCGTTCCTTCCCCAGCACGAGGTCCATATCCCGCATGGCGTCCTGCTGCGTCTCATCAAACGCCAGGACCCGTGCAGAGAGATGCTCGACCTCGTGAGGGGGGACTGCTTCTGCTCCATAGACGAGGAAGAATAGGGTTTCGCCCGTTGGCTTGGTGGCGGTGGTGCGGATCAACCACAACACAGACTGGAGCTCGTCGTGCCAGCCCCTGCCGCAGGCCTCGAGCTTTTTCTTGAAGGTCCTGGTCTTGAGGCCCTTCAGGACCTCCGCATTGGCGCATTCGGCCTAGCCATTGCTCCTGGGGGTGTGCTAATGAGGCGTAGCGGATCTGCGTTCCAAGGTTAGCACAATATGACTTGAAGAGATTACTAGTGAACTGCGAGCCGTTATCGGTGATGATGCGGTTGGGGACCCCAAAACGGCTCACGAGGCCCTTGATGAACTTGGCTGCAGAGCCAGCTAGGATGGCGTGGACGGCTTCAACCTCCGGCCACTTAGTGAACTTGTCGATGGCGACATAGAGGTATGATAGGCCCCAGGCGCCCGAGGGAATGGGGCTAGAATATCCAGCCCCCAGACCGTGAATGGCCATGATAGTGGGATGGTCTGGAGGCCCTGAGCTGGCTGATGGATCTGCTTGGCGTGGAATTGGCAGGCCTCGCAGGACTTCACCAGCTCGGCCGCGTCGTTGAGCGCCGTAGGCCAGTAGAATCCACTTCGGAATGCCTTGCCGACGAGGGTTCGCGACGACGAGTGGTGCCCATAGTATCCGCCGTGTATGTCAGCTATCAACTCTTTACCCTGTTCCCTGGAGATGCAACGTAGTGTAACGTCATTTGGTCGTTTTCTGCATAACCACTACAAAAAAAGACACACCCGTGACATTTTGGGCCGAACGAATTTTTTTCCTGTCATACATATGACACTTCTATGATGATAATTGTGACAAAACCCGGTATCATCATATATGTGGTGGGCTCCTACTTCTATGATAAAAAATCATGACAGAAAATGGGCTTTTCGTCCTGGGCAGGCCGGAGACGCAGCTGCATGACATTCTTTGGGCCATCCATGACGGAAAAAAACCGTGGTAGAAGCGAGGGGAGGAAAATTTCAGGGAGTTCCCGGTTACGGTGGGAGGTCGGGGGCCGAGCGATGCGCGTTTCTCTCGTACACGTACGCGCGTGTGTGCGAGGCGTTGGGCTCTAACTAAACCCGAGCGATTGCACTACAGGCTACGCGTTACTGAACCCGAGCGATCGATCGATGCCTGTTAACTGAACCCGATCGAGCGATTCCTTGGCTACTGCTGCTAACTGAAGCCGATCGATGGGATGAACAGTGAGCATTGCGGGGGGGTTGGATGAACAGTGAGCGGTGGCGTTGCCTCTGGATGAACAGGACCCCGTGGTGTGGTGGAGGGCTGGATGAACAGTAGACGGTGGAGGGGTGCCCGTGGAGGGGTGGATGAACAGGACCCCATGGTGTGGAGGGCAGGATGAACAATAGACGGTGGAGGGGTGCCCGTGGAGGGGTGGTTGAATAGGACCCCGTGGTGTGGAGGGCTGGATGAACAGTAGACGGTGGAGGGGTGGTTGAACAGTAGCCGGTGGAGTAGCGCGCGGTGGAGGCTGGATGAACAGGAGCCCGTGGAGGCTGGAGGAGGTCGACGGTGGATGAACAGTAGCTCGTGGAGGCTGAGGGGGTCGACGGTGGAGATGAACAGTATCCCATGGAGTCCTGTTTTGCGGTACGCCACACCCCTCCCGATGAACAGGACCCCCATTTCGACCGTAGCGCTCCAACGCAAGTCCTTTTCCTCTGTTTTGCGGTACGCCGCACCCCTCCTGATCAACATGACCCCCGTTTCGACCGAAGGAGGTCCATTTCCTTTGTTTTGCGGTACGCCACACCCCTCCCGATCAACAGGACCCCCGTTTCGACCGTAGGAGGTCCGTTTCCTCCGTTTTGCGGTACGCCACACCCCTCCCGATCAACAGGACCCCCGTTTCGACCGTAGGACGTCCGTTTCCTCCGTTGTGCGGTACGCCAGGCCTCGTTTCCATCGCCTCTTCCGTCCAAGCCCTCCTGATGAACAGGACCACGCATTCCGTTCCGACCCATGAACACGACGACGACGCTGTTTCTCCGTTCCGACCCAGCCATGTACACGAGCCCTCGCCGTACGTATGCGCGAGTAGGCGTTCGAGACCCCGCCCATATGTACACATACGTGGCCGTATTTTCTTTCTTGCACCCTGGCCGCCTCTACTCGACACGTGCGCGCCTCTACATCCACCAGTATATATGTACGTACACGTTCGCGACCAGAATGACAACGCTACGTACGCTTCGACCAGGTGGGTCCCGACTATCAGGCACTTCCTTGCGTGCGAAGGTGTAGCTGGTGGGTCCCAGCAGTCAGGGGGGAAACGTTTTTTTCGCGAAATACGGTGGCCCGTCCGGTGGGTCCCTGCTGTCAGGTGGAGGAATCATTATTTTCCGCGTAATAAGGAGGCACTTCCTTGCTGCCGCCGTGGACCCAGTTGTCAGCCTCTCCACATACAGTCCACATCCGATGGAAGTCGTTCCTTGACCACATTGACCACGCCGTGCCGAGAGCACCAGGGCGGTGGACGACGGTGAGGCCTAGGAAGGGGACGACGCGGAGCCGGTGAAGACGCGGCAGTGGATGCCCACGCGGAGAGGAGTATGAGGGTTCACTCGTTCGGTTGCGGTGTGAGGCTTCCATCGCCGCAGGGCCTGGCCAGCGGTGGGAATAGTAGGGGGCGGTGAGGCCTCCACGGCAGCACAGCCGGCCACGGGAGGCAGGAGCAGGCAGCATGACCGGCGCTGCTTTGGGCGGCTGGAGCAAGAAGACCAGAGGTTGAAGAAGCACTACGGCCATTGGATGGACATCGTACGGTCACTGGAGCTAAAATCGTGCATATTGACTAAGTTGACAAAGCCCTCCCTCCCCGTCAACTTATTAGGCCCACAAGTCAGCCTCCCACCAAGGTGGGTCCCAGCTAGCAGGGGGTATTCATTTTTTGTGCGTAATAAGGAGGCACTTCCAGTGGGTCCGAGCTGACAGTAGGAGGAACGTTTTTTCACGAAATACGGTGGCCCGTCGGGTAGGTCCGAGCAGTCAGGGGCAAACGTTTTTTTGTGATATACTAGTGGGCGTCCGGTGGGTCCCTGCTGTCAGGTGGAGGAATAATTGTTTTCCGCGTAATAAGGAGGCACTTCCTTGCGGCTGCCGTGGACCCAGCTGTCAGCCTCTCCACATACAGTATTCTTCCGATGGAATTCAGTCGTTGAGCACATTGACCACGCCGCGCCGACAGCACCACGGTGGTGGACGATGGCGAGGCCTAGGAAGGGGATGACGCGGAGCCGGGGAAGACGTGGCGGTGGATGCCCACGCGGAGAGGAGTACGAGGGTTCACTGGTTCGGCTGCGCTGCCGTCGCCGCAGAATAACAGGAGGTGTGGGTGAGTGGAGTGGAGGGATGGCCTGGCCAACGGTGGGAGTAGTATGGGGGCGGTGAGGCCTCCGCGGCAGCACAGCCGGCCACGGAAGGCAGGAGCAGGCAGCACGACCGGTGCTGCTTTGGGCGGCTGGAGCAAGAAGACCAGAGGTTGAAGAAGCACTACGGCCGTTGGATGGACATCGTACGGTCAGTCGAGCTAGAATCGTGCATATTGGCTAAGTTGACAAAGCCCTTCGTCCCCGTCAACTTAGTAGGCCCACTATACTGGGTCCCAGCTAGCAGGGGGTATTCATTTTTTTGTGCGTAATAAGGAGGCACTTCCTTGCATGCGAAGATATAGCTGGTGGGTCCGAGCTGTCAGTGGCGGTAATGTTTTTTTCGCGAAATACAGAGGCCGTTTCGGTGGGTCCCAGATGTCAGGTGGAGGAAATCATTATTTTGCGCGTAATAAGGAGGCATTTCCTTGCGTGCGGCCGTGGACCCAGCTGTCGGCCTCTCGACGTATAGTCCACTTCAGATGCATGTCGGTCGTTGACCATGCTAACCATGCCACGCCGAGAGCACCAGGGCGGTGGACAACGGCGAGGCCTAGGAAGGGAACGACACGGAGGCAGGGAAGACTCGACCATTGTTTTTGTTTCCCACACGGAGGGGAGTACGACTGTACGAGGGTTTACTGGTTCGTCTGCCGTCGCCGGAGAATAACAGCAGGTGTGGGTGAGTAGAGGGATGGCTAGGCCAACGATGGGAGTATGGTGGGGCAGTGAGGCCTGCGCGGCAGCACAACCAGCCGCGGGGAGGAGGGAGCAGGCAGTCCCGCCGGCGCTTGTTTGAGCGGCTGGAGCAGGAAGAGCAAAGATTGAAGAAGCACGATGGCCGTTGGATGGACATCCAACAGTCACCGCTTGTGCTTCAACCTTTTTTTAGGAAAGCCTCAAATATGTGGAAAACAGCATACATCCCATCTGCCATTATTTCTAATAATTTTCAGCCCATTTGCTAATTCTTAAGGTTTTTTTGGAGCCCATATTCTTTTTGTTAGCATTATAGCCCAAATTGTGGCCACGGTTAAAAAATTATACGAAATTTTGCATATTTCGGTGCGGTCCAAACTGTTTTTGATCCCGAAATTTCGACTCACATTCAAAACTGATTTTAAAAATAAATGTATATCAATATAAAATCCAACAAATTCTCCACGCATAAAAATTAATGTAATTTAAAATCTTGAAATGAAAAAAAAGATATTTGAAACTAATTGTCGGTTTGATGTGTTTTAAAAATGTACATCCCATTTCGCATTACTGATGGGCCATTTTCTCGGCCAGCCGAATGAAAGCTCTCCTCGTCTTGAAAGATTTGCAGCCCAACAGGCCTGACAAAGTGACTTGCTTGGCAAATCGCAAAAAACAGGGGTGTGGCCGTGGACCCAGCTGTCAGCCTCTCCATGTACAGTACTCTTCCGATGGAAGTTGTTCCTTGACCACGTTGACCACACCGCGCGGAGAGCACCACGGCGGTGGACGACGGCGAGGCCTAGGAAGGGGACGACGCAGCAGTGGAAGCCCGCGCGGAGAGGAGTACGAGTGTTCACTGGTTCGGCTGCGGTGTGAGGCTGCCGTCGCCGCAGGGCCTGGCCAGCGGTGGAAATAGTAGGGGGCGGTGAGGCCTCCGCGGCAGCACAGCCGGCCACGGGAGGCAGGAGCATGCGGCACGACCGACGCTGCTTTGGGCGGCTGTAGCAAGAAGACCAGAGGTTGAAGAAGCACTACGGGCGTTGGATGGACATTGTTATTTTGCGCGTAATAAGGAGGCACTTCCTTGTGTGCGAAGATATAGCTGGTGGGTCCGACCTGTCAGCGAGGGGAACGTTTTTTAGTCCATTTGGTGGGCTGGGTGAAACAATGATGTAGCATCTATGCAGCCCGTTTAAATCCCACTTGCATTTTTCTCGAAATCCGCGGACTTGCTAGGCTGGGTGAAAATATCATGTTGGGCTAGACGGAGAAATGTTATAAAAACATAAACACATGATTGCACATCAGTAAAATCTTTGCAAGCTTATGTACGCAATCACTAGGAGTTAACTTGCCAAGTTATATATAAACAATTATTATTATTATTTTGTAAGAACTTTCAACTTACGAAATAAAATGTCATTTTAATTTGATGAGTTAATAGTATGTGGGGTATTATTATTATTTAGGCTAGACGTGGGACAGTTGAGTTGGTTCTAGGGGAAAGTACTGGGAGAAAACTCAGTTTACATCGAAAAAGAAAGTGGGAGAAAATTCAGAGACCTGCTGGGTCCACCTGAGGAGGGGAATATGTTGGGAGGAAGGAGATTCAAAGCATGGCAGCCAAGTGAACTAGTTTTTTTACGGACAAGTGAAGTAGTTTACATACATAAGCAAATAGCCACTAACAAAGCAATCAGGTTAATGGGTTCTTAAAAGAAATATTTTGGACAAAACAGATAATTACGACACATAGGCTAATGCATGAAACACTCACATGATAAAGGTGCTTATAAACAGATAAAGTACAAAATCTAGACCTTCCTGGCACGCTTGATCATGACGCTGCGGCTGTCTGTGTACTCGTCGGTTACGGGAAGCAGACACGCCCTCATGTCCAAGATCTGCCTGTACATGTCGTAGCAGGCGTATGCGTCCTTGGCCGCGTAGGTTACGTAGGCTAGATTCAGAGGTACCTCCCATGTGTTCAGGTCGTCTTCTTTCATGTTGGCGTATCAGGGGTCGATGATGGTCTCAGCGAGGTCAACCATGGAGTCCTTCTCCTACCCGTTGATGATGATCTTGTATTGCTTCTGGATGTCGACAAGCTTGTTGCACCAGATGGCCGAATCGTCGCGTTCTTCCTTCTCTCCACCGTAGCGAAGGTGCAGTCGGCACTGCTGATGAAACGGGCGAATGCTCCAGAACCTGGTGCAGCCATAGGATTGAGGCGAGGCAGAGCTTCACCAGTCCGTATCATTGGTGTACATCACATTCAACTTGGTGCAGCCATAGGACTGAACGACGAACTCAAAGGGGAACTCCTTGCTGAAGTCCATATCCAGCAGGCTCACCCCTCGGATCACCATTGGACTCTCTTCGAGTGAACGAGTGTGTAGGTGGCGACGGCAGTTCGTTTTTCAGCTCCTGGGGAACTGGATTCAATAGTAAGCTGAGTGTGTACAGGCGACAACAGTTAATAGCCCTCCCTCGTCCGCTGCACGCCCGACAGAAGATGCACCCTCGGCCACACGTCGGTTCATGAGCGGGTCTGTATTGGTACTGTAATAACAGGAGTTAGTGGTCACTTTACTTAAATTTAATTAGCTCTAATAGAAATTTATACTTAAAACAAGCAATGCATTCGCTCGTTCTATCAGTGCCACAGGATCAACATGCACAAGAATTAGAATTATTATTCTCAGGACGCACACGATCAGCACATTTGTCGCACTTTCACAAAGATAATACTACCAAGTTTGAACTGTTTGTTATGGTTGTTGTCCTCTGCATCATCATGTCGTGTTTCCCAGCTTGCAAGATTCAGAACCAACAAATAAGATCCAAATAATAAGTACAACAAAGATGCCTACACATCTCATTGATTCCCAGCTTGCAAGATTCAGAACCAACAAATAAGATCCAAATAATAAGTACAACAAAGATGCCTACACATCTCATTGATTCCCAGCTTGCAAGATTCAGAACCAACAAATAAGATCCAAATAATAAGTACAACAAAGATGCCTACACATCTCATTGATTCCCAGCTTGCAAGATTCAGAACCAACAAATAAGATCCAAATAATAAGTACAACAAAGATGCCTACACATCTCATTGATTCCCAGCTTGCAAGATTCAGAACCAACAAATAAGATCCAAATAATAAGTACAACAAAGATGCCTACACATCTCATTGATTCCCAGCTTGCAAGATTCAGAACCAACAAATAAGATTCAAATAATAAGTACAACAAAGATGCGTACACATGTCACTGATTCCCAGCTTGCAAGATTCAGAACCAACCCATTAGAGCCTTTTGATAAAGTGAATATCGGGATTAAATCCATCTTCTCTAGCCATGTCATACAATTGAAGAACTTGGCGAATGCTCTTGACCGTCACAACATCTGTAGTTGAGTATTCTTGTTTGCATAGCACAAACCAGGAGAGCATGATTTCATTTTAATAGCGGCCTCCTTTACTCAACCTGCAGCTCCACTCGGATGAAGCCTGCCTGGACTTCCATGATTCAATTCATGTGCCTTTTTCTGCAGTTCACCTGAAATGAAGCAAAGATTGCATCATTCGGCTAGCAAGAAGTACTTGCTCTCATGAGCTGGCAGGTTCTTCTTTAGTAGTTGCACTAAAATTGAGGAACATTAAGGTTGGTTGTCCGGCTCATGTAAGGTGCAACTATAATTTTGTTATCCTTTTGTGCAGTTCCACTAAAATAAAGTGCCATTGTGGTGACAATGGCGGCTCATCTTGCAAAGGCTAATAAAATGTTGCACGAGATTACCAGCAGAACTAGACGGAGATTTTGGAAACTCCAATCACCATTTTGTGCAGTTCCACCAAAATTGAGAGATGTTGCCCATGTGACATTTTAGTTGAACTGCACAAGACACTCATTCCAAAAAAAGTGTTTTGTGCAGTTCACCAAAAGGTCACAATAGCAACAAGGTGAAATGGATATCCCTATCTGCATAAAAAGATAGAAGGTAAACAGTTGCTGGTCAATAAGAATATACGAAACATATACAAAATGAAAAGAAGCATCTTATTTATGTTCATGGCAATCACGCAAGGACAGTAGAAATTTTAAAACGTCAGCAATGCTTCATGTTACCAGAAGCATTACGATCAACAATGAGATTCCTCAAATATGGGATTACTTTAATGGTGGCATTGCTTGTTTACCAGACAGTAAATCAACAGCAGCTAAAGAGTTGGTTTAAGGGCATGGGACCATGGGGACACCAGGACACTTAGCAGCGTAAAGGAGCAACTTACTTATCATACTGGGGAAAACAGCAGGAGTGCCATTTGTAACACAGTTTAATTGCATCTTATCACTGGAGGCATTAGATTAATAATAACACTGGTTAGACATGTCCCTAAGGTAACAATGTGATCGCTTCATTTTACATGCGCCCTTACATTAACAACAACAAAAGGTTGGTATAAGGACATGCGACAGTGGACGCATCAGCACAATGTACCTACAAGGAGGCATAAAGTGGTACAGCAAACCTAATCCTGGAGACCTTGTACTATGTGAGGGCAGCAAATCTAATCCTGAAGACCTTTTACTATGTGAGGGCAGCAAATCTAATCCTGGAGACCTTTTACTATGTGAGGGAAGCAAATCTAATCCTAGAGACCTTTTACTATGTGAGGGCAGCAAATCTAATCCTGAGACCTTTTACTATGTGAGGGCAGCAAATCTAATCCTGAGACCTTTTACTATGTGAGGGCAGCAAATCTAATCCTAGAGACCTTTTACTATGTGATGGCAGCAAATCTAATCCTGGACATACTCTGTTGACTTGTCCACCAGCTGCCACTTCCTATCCTTTTTTTCAACCAATAATAGATTTGTTCCTTATCCAGTTTGTACTGCATTTTCCCATCATTTCCCTTTTCAGCCAAGAGACCGGTTGGGTATCCGGTCTCTACCACTTTCACCATATTATTTCCTCTTTGAATCAAGTCCTAGATTCATGCTACAACTTCCCCCCCTTTCTTCGTTGTTTGAACAAAGCCCTAGATTCGAATGCCTGAAGTAGCTTTACCTCTAATAATACTAAAAATTTAGGTGGCTTTGAAAGAGCTGATGGGAGTAGAAAAAGATGCACATGCAGACACGTGGGGAGTTGGGGCAGTAGAGCAAGGCCGCTTTCGAAGAACTTATACCCGAGGGTCGCCGAGATGTCGGCGGCGGCAGGTCGGATCTGCGGACAATACGGCAGGGAGGAAGAAGGGTCGGAGGACCTCCCGAGTCGGCGCTGTGTCGGAGAGAATGGCACGGGCAGAGGATCGGGCCCCTCCGGCAGCTATGGGTTTCCTCCCTCGGCGGCGATGACCGCGTGAATGATGCACCCTTTAGTCCTCTACACACACCGGCCGAAGGGATCTGGCCAGATCTGTGACCAGCGGTGAGCAGAGAGAAAATGTCGCTACCGCTGTCTTGTTTATATCTGGAGAGGATGAGAGAATGAAGAGAGCAACCCTAGTACTGCTTCTAAAGTGTCAAATCCACTCCTGCATGTCCGTCCACCGCGAGCAGGACGGATAGCTTGTTGTAGAAGTACTACTAAGTAAAAGTCTGTCCTCGTTTGCGAGCAACCGCGCGCATGGGTGAGGGAGAAGGAGTGTAGTAAAATCAAGCTTCTCCTTGTTGTACGAGTTGACGCAACACATCATAGCACTGGCCCCACATGGTTGCCTCTAAACTTGGCTGAAAGACCCACAGTGTACAATATATTTGCTGCAACCTCTAACATTTACCCACCACAAATTAAAATATATGTGGACGTATGCATCGTTCTGATGCAGAGGCCGGGGAGTCCCCCCTTTTCGAAGAAAAAACAAATTAAAATATATATTCCTGTCTTGACCAGATGAGCGTGCAAACTACAATCACCAGGGTGTCAGGTAGGGCCAGAAGACTATTTTAATTTTTTTTAAAACTTCGAGACGGCCACATAGCATGGAGCCGACCCCAACGATTTTAAGATTACAGGCACGGTACACGCTATCCTAGACTACTCTACACATGAAACTGCCACACGAGCGTCCGGGCTGCGCTTGGCTCTTCGCCTCTTTGGGAAGTCGAACAATGATGGAGTACTACTGCACTGGAGGAGTACTACAGTACGCTTCTGGCCATCTGACACCGATTGAACTGCTGCATGTCCACCGCGTGCGGGAGGGAGAGCGTGTAGAGAAAGCTTCTCCTAGTCTTGCCAGCCACCACGCTCATGGGCGAGGGAGGGACGCTCCTGCCTTTGCGTGTATGACAGGTGGGCCCGACAGATGTGTGGCCAACCTGTCATATAGCCAAAGGCAAGTGCAGTTAAGTCAGCGAGGGAGAGGATAATCAAACTTCTCGTTGATGTACGAGTTGACGCGACACATCAAAGCACTGCACTCGATATATTTCAATAATTTGCGTTTACTGATGCATTAATTACAACGCATGCATGCGTGCCATGACTCTCCTTTTGATACTTGCATGTGTTGATTTAATGCACCTTGAAGTAGTATAAAATGTGTGACGGTAAAGCTTTGTAATACCCCGACCCAAGTCAAGAGATGGTTGTGCACGAGGAGGGCGAGATCATGCAGACCGAATAGGACCCGATGATGGAGCTCTCTAAGGTCTCGATGGACCTCACCGTGCTCCACTGCCTCTTGTGCCTCCGCCCCTTGACGCCTCCAGTGTATGAGGTTCGAATACACCTCGTTCGTTCGGCTGATTGAGCAAGGTGCAGGTTTCTTGATTGATGTGCTGTTCGATTGATTTCTGCAGTGCAAGGGAGGGCACCTGGCCTGCGCGGACTGCCGCGTCGAGCGCCCCGGGAACCAGCGGCGGTGCCAGAAGTGCGAGCGCTGCGGTGGCTTCGACGTGCGGAACACGGCGGTGGACTCCGTCCTTTCGTCGGTGTGGGTGGAGTACCCGCACGAAGGCTGTGGGCTCTACGTCACTTACCACAAGCTCGCCGATCACCAAAGCGTGTGTCCGCTCGCGCCCTGCAAATGCCCCGTGCCCGTCTACGGCTACGAAGGCCCGCCGCCGGCGCTCTACCACCACATCAGCACCGCGCATCCCATGCCCGTGCACAGGATCCAGTACGGCAAGGTGCTCCAGCTGCAAGTGCCACTGTCGGAGCCACGGCTCTTTCTGTTCGCAGAGGAGGACCGCCGCGTGTTTTTCTTGGTCGGCGGCGTGCTCAACATCGGCGCGCCTATCGTCATGTCGGTCGTCTGCATCAAAGCGGGGGCGTCCCCACTGCCGCACTACGTGGGCAAGCTGTGGGCGAACGGCCCGCCGGGGGAGCCCAAAGGCACGACCGACGCCGTCAAGGTGGAAATGGAGGTGACAAGCAGCAAGGATCCCGGCGACGTCGACGTGCAGGAGCTGACCTTCTTGACAGTTCCGCCCAAGCTGCTGGCCGGGGCTAAGCTTGTGTCCCTCCACATTCAGATTAACAAGCTCACGTCCTAAATGTTTCTACAGTGCCTTCTGTTTATCTTAGTAATATGCTAATATAGAGATTACCTTGGTCTACTTTAGCTTAAGAAATGGTGGGTTTTGGTGGCGATAAAAAAATATGTTTACCAATGCATTAATTGCAATGCATGCATGCATAAAGTACATGCATTGGTCAATTTTCTCTTAATACTTGCATGCAATGATTTAATGCACCTTGGAATCTGAACATGTGTTGGGGAACAACCAAATTGAGCCTTATAAAATGGAAAAACTAAAATTTTGAGATAAGCCCTATAAAACCGGAAAGGAGAGAGTTGAAAAAGAAGTACTCTATCCGGGAATAGTGCCGCACTTCGAAACTTGAACCGTCAATAAATTTTGAGCTTGCGTCTCGTCACATTCCAAATTACTCCACGCTATATTGAATTGCAAACCTGTTCACACCGATCACAACCTAAACGGTTTCCCACTTAGGAGCGTATTAGTACTCGGTTATAAATACTAGTATGCCAAGATGACTGCGCATTCCTCCTCAACTCCTCATCCACAAAAACAAACAAGCCATTCAGCATCCTTCCCTTGCGTCTGCCATGGCCAGCGTGAGTTCTGGGTCGAGAGATTGCCACCAAGGAGAGGCGAGCATGGAAGCGGAAGCACGAGAGATGTCCCGCCTTGCTGCGAGAGAAGCTGACATGTCCCGCCGCGCGGAAGTAGCAGCACAGAGGTCCCGCCGCGCCGCTGAAGCAGCAAGGAGGTCCCTCCGCACCGTCGATGCAGCAGACTGGTATGGCCGTGCCGCGGAAGCAGCAGAGATGTCCCGCCGCGCCACGACTGTGGAAGAGATGTCCCGCCGCGCCATGGCGGCCTGGGAAAATTTCTCGCGTGCAGGCGACGACTGTTACAGGCGCATGCATGCGATCGTCCATGGCCAGATGGATCAGATCTCCCGTTTTGCGAGGTTGCAGGGCGACATGAAAGCCTCGTTTGAACAGGCTATCGGTGCACTAAGGGAGGGCAATGAGAGGCTCCGGGCCGAGCGCGACCTGCTGAGGGAGAAGATCGTCCGAAGTGCAGACCAGCAGGAGGAGACCAGTGCCTTGTTGAAGAGTACCGACGTCATCGTCAAGAAACTTATGGACGAGAATGACATGCTGCGCAACGAGCGCCAAAGGCTGGTGGAGGAATCCGTGGATGTTCTCAAGCAGCGTCCTGAGGACACGAAAGAGCTCATTGCCGCTCGCTGCGGAGACTAGTTTCCTGGTTTCTTTTGATGTAATAATCGGTTTAGGATGTGGATTGTGTCGTCGGTTGTGAAATGTTGGGTTCTAGCGCGGATGTTTGGCCTTTGTTGGCCTCTTGGGATGTTGCAATTTCAATCTGGTAGCTTTTAGTCCTTCGTGTTAGGCTGGAGTGGTGCTGAACTTCTTGTTAATTGTGGTGGTTTTCAGTAATGAAAATCGGAAGGGACAAGCCCTTCTTTGATCAATAAAAATTAATCGTCCTTATATATTCATCAGTCTTGCTATAAGTCGCAGTAGATGCTATATAGGTCCGTCGGATCTTACATCAAGATCCGTGCTTTCAGATTTTTTTCTCTCTCTTAAATTTCAGTCGAGTGAGACATAGCCACACCATTAAACAGAGGTTCGGGCGCCATTAATGGAGACCTTGGGAGAGAGGTGGACGGCAGATGGAGGTCAAAGGGCTCTCCTCCCGATAAGCACACGCAGGGGTCTGATCGCATGCCTCTCGTACTACTCAAATAGCTACCCTGCACGGCGCCTCGTAGCTAATAAAAAATGGGGACGTGTGGCGGCACGTAAATGGTACTAGTAAGTAGAACGCCCATGGTTTCAACAATACTTGTGTTTCCGATTGTAACGTGACAGCACTTGTTCCAAAATGACTTTGTTGATTGTTAATGTGTGCGCCTGCGCAAATCGGACTGCAAATTTACCACAGCATGTTGGTGCCATGTCATGGCACCAAGCCAAGTTTCATTATTTTCATGCGTGTTTTGGATTTACAGGAATTAAAAAACTAAGTTTCTCAATGTTTCCAACCCAGCCACGACGCCCAGAATTTTGAATTTCATTCCCATTTCTTGCATGTAACCTAGAAATTTACCCGAGGACACACATGTGATTTTTCAACCAACTTTGGTGCACTGGAACATGTGCTTGTATTTCAAATTTGAATTATGCACACAAAGGTGACACGTTCCCTCCCAGAACCACGAGCCTTCTTGAGAGAACCTCCGATTTGCAAGAAGCTTATACCAAAATTTGTTCCTATTCGGCCAATTTTTTTTTACCACGACATGGTACTACCATCACATGACACCATGCCAAGTTTCATGATTTTAAAACCAAGTTTCTCAATGTTCTCGACCGAGCCACGATGCCCAGATGTTTGAATTTGATTCTCATTTTTTGCATGGGACCTAGAAATTCACCCGAGGACACAAATGTGATTTTTCAACCAACTTTGGTGCACGGGAGCATGTGCTTGTAGTTCAAATTTGAATTATGCATATTAAATGACCAAAAACTCAATTAATGTGTAAATAAGGCCAAACGAAGCCGGAATAATTCCAAAATTTAACAGGGCACTCATGTAGTTCTATGTTGCCTTTGTAAATAAACTCAAGGGGGACAATGTATATCGTTTCGCACTCAAAGGTGGCACGTTCCCTCTTAGAACCACGAGCCTTCTTGAGAGAAGCTTGGGTTTGCAAGAAGCTTATACCAAAATCTGTTCCTATTCGGCCAATTTTTTTACCACAACATGGTAGTACCATGACATGACATCCACGCCAAGTTTCATGATTTTCAGACATGTTTTGGATTTACAAGAATTTTAAAACCAAGTTTCTCAATGTTCTCGGCCGAGCCACGATGCCCAGATGTTTGAATTTGATTCTCATTTCTTGCATGGGACCTAGAAATTCACCCGAGGACACAAATGTGATTTTTCAACCAACTTTGGTGCACGAGAGCATGTGCTTGTAGTTCAAATTTGACTTATGCACATTAAATGACCAGAAACTCAATTAATGTATAAAAAATGACAAATGAACCCGGAATAGTCCCAAAATTTAACAGGGCACTAATGTAGTTCTATGTTGCCTTTGTTAGACTCAAAGGGGGGAGGGCAGCGTATATCGTTTCACACTCAAAGGTGGCACGTTCCCTCTTAGAACCACGAGCTTCCAAATCGGCCCAATTTTTTACCACAACATGTTAGTGCCATGACATGACACCATGCCAAGTTTAATGATTTCCAGGCGAGTTTTGTATTTACATGAATTTAAAATCAAAGTTTCTCGATGTTCTCGGCCGAGTCATGACGCCCAGATGTTTGAATTTCATTCTCATTTCTTCCATGGGACCTAGAAATTCAACCAAGGACACACATGTGATTTTTCAACCCACTTTGGTGCACCGGAGAATGTGCATGCAATTCATATTTAGATTATGCACATTAAAAGTCCAGAAACTCAATTAATGTATAAAAAGGCCAAATGAACCCGAAATAATTCCAAAATTTAACAGGGCACTCATATAGTTCTATGTTGCCTCTGTAAATAAAATCAGGGGGAGGCAGCGTATATCGTTTCGCACACAAAGGTGACACGTTCCCTCTCGGAACCACGAGGCTTGTTGAGAGAATCTCTGGTTTTGCAAGAGGCTTATACGAAAACTTGTCCCAATTCAGCCAAAAATTATACGTATGAAAACAGGATTTAGATTATCCCAAACATCTCGCTACCTAGACCAATAATGTACTATGATTTGAATTCAACATAAAATGGATACAAATATTTGAATTGGAGAGCATATGGTACATGTAGTTCATAGTGAAATATGATTACTGCTATATGTATGTTTTTTGTTATCAAGATAATATTTAAAATTATTGTATAACTTGACAACAATCATATTCAAATAAGGAAAATTGATTCAAATTTAGTCCATATAGTAGACGACAATATATATGTTCACATGGTGGAGTAAAATGTTCATATATGATGGAAGATCAAAATGTACGACTACATCAATTATAAACCGCAAGGTACCTAACGATATATTCGAATTCAACATAACGTGGATTCAAAAATTGAAATTCGAGATCATGGCATCTGTAATCATATAAAAGGGACATTACTCTTTCTTTGGTGGGAATTGATTTGTTTTTTTTTCTTGTTGAGGGAAGTGCGAATCGATTTGGTACTGTGCAGGGTAATCTTGTTCTCCCGATTTTTTTACATTTTCTTGTAGTTTTTTCAATGGCATCTATAGCAATATAGTAAAAGGGGACATGACTCTCTCGTGTCTTGTATGAATTGTTTTTTTACACGTTAAGTTTGTTTTGCCGAACAAGGAATCCGCACCTTGTTATCCCGAAATTTTCAAGCTCGAGTATCTTTTGTCTCACCTGCTTTGAAACTCCCACTTCTTCAACCCGCGTCGCGCCTTGTTATCCCGAAATTTGGACGCGCGCGAGAACTCGCTCCTCATCCGAAATCGCTCCCGTAGCCCAGACACGCGAAATCCCCCTTCTACCCCTCAGCCGGAAATGAAGCTCCATGTCGCGGTGTCAAAACCGATGGGGGTACGCTGGTAACTTACCCTACATTTCGGACAAGCGCGTCCCTAAGCTTGGCTCCCCCTCCCCCTTCGCCCCCCCATTCGTACACCGAGGCCGCCAAATCCCGCGAAACCCCACGCTCCTCCATCGGCCTCCCGACCGCCGCCCATCAGGAGACTCTTCCCCGACTACGTCGTCCACCGCAACAGCTCGCCGTCCCTCATCCACCGCACCAGACGAGGATCCGTTGTCGATCTCGTCATCCCGTCGGATCAGCCGCCCCGTCCTCCACCTCCAAGGAGCTGCCCCGATGTTCGCCTCGTCTATCGCGCCACCTCAATCCCCACAGCGCCGTCTTGACCTACCCCACCAGAACCGCAGCACCCTCACCAATTCCTCCGATGAAGCCGAGGCCAACTCGGCGCAACCAAGGAGGTTCTGCACTCACCGCTGCATTTTATCTTTTATTCGATCTCACGGGGCTGCCGGTGCTCGATACCGAGCAAACATGGCGTGCCTCCATCGACGGCGCCGTCGCCGGCCACATCATCCACGGCGTCTCTCCCCCATGTCGTTGCTTCCTCGGCAGCGACTTCCACAACGGCACTAGCTGCAGCTGCTCCGGCTCTCGCTCGCGCTGCGGCTCTGTTCTTGCTATCGGTCGCGCTGCTGCACTGCTTCTGCTTTCGTTCGTGCCGCTGCTCTGCTCTTGCTCTCGCTTGCTCTGCTGCTGGTGCACGACCTCCGGCAGCTACAGGAGTTGCTAGTTTAGCACTCGCTCACGGTGCTACTACATGACTTGCTCTCTGCTAGTGCATTCCATGCTCGAGCGTCTGCTGATTTCGATCACTGCTTCTCTGCTACTAGTGCTCGAACGCCCTAAACATCTATTGCAATGCTCTGTTACTAGTTCAATCAGTTTCAATAGTAAAATTCAGTTTCGACTGTGAAGTTCATTTTCTTCAGTTAAGTTCAGAGTGAACAGTACTTACAGCGTCTGTCGGAGCGGCCGTGGCGCGGCTGATGCGTTTTACATCTAGCACTTTTTGGTGATGTATTTTACATCATCTATTGCAGATGATATTAGGGTCCCACTTCAGATTAACGTTGTATGTATTGTCATGCTTCATCCTCGTCGCCGTACACCTTAGCAGAGCTGCTCCAACGACGGAACCGTCCATCACAGCGGAGCAGTACCCTCGGCGCCGTTTCCAGAGGCCTCGGATCTTCTTCCCCACCTCCGACAGTCACACCAGCATCATCACCATCCTCCACGTCCAGCCAAATGACGCTGAGGTCCACAAGGCTATGCCAAAGAGGTTGTACACTCGTCGCATCACTTTGTTTCTCCATTCCTCTGTTCTTCCAATTCATGTGAGCCAAACACACAGGTTGACTGAAATCCTATGTTTCCAAATGCTCTGTTTTGCACGTGCATTCCTATCCTATTCCTGTGGTTTTCCTGTCCCTGCGTTTATAGAATCCTCCAATTTTAAGGAGCCCTTACAGATTTACTTCATTTTCAGATAGGTGTCAAAGAAAACTCTGTGTGTTATGTCCTGCTCCTGTTGTGTCGTCATCCACCCCACCTGAGGTGCACCATCGACAGAAGCGTTCACTGCAGTAGAGATCCCCCTGCAGACTTCCTTTCACCGCCTCAGATCATCTTCCCCATTGCCGGCAGCCACGCCAACCGCATTACCATCACCGGCTGAGCAGATGAACCTGAGGACTACACAGTTCCGAAAGAGAGGTCGCAGTCTTTCGTGTTTGCTTACGTTATACATCGGTTATTATTACCTGCTACTTTATCATTCAATCTTGAGTTTTGAATTTCCCATGGGTCTCATATCGAGCCAGCAACGAATAGTATCTGTGGTTCATGTTGGGTGGGCAACAAACAATAGATGATCCATTGTCTATCTTTTTAAATTGAAGCTATAATCTACCTGGTATCATTAGTTTTGGATCCATCCACTCGTTTGCTACCATCAGTCTTGATTTTTGCATGCACCCCTTAGGCCTTACAAAATCTAACTATTTTTTTATTATGCATGTCAGATATTGTACACAATCGTACTGAACATGTAGAGAAAAAGAGAAGGCCGTTGTGTGCGAATATAATGTCATGCAGACGCCGCTCCATGGTGGGCGAAGTTGTAACGCCCCAAGACCGGAGCTTCAGATGCCTTCCAGGGTTTCCGAGTTTCGTTGTGTGTTTTGTTTCGTCTGTTGCATTCATCTTTGCATCGTGTGCATTGCATCATCATGTTTTTAAAACTTGCATTCGCTCGGGTTCTCCGAGTTCTCTCCGTTGTCCGTTTTGAGCCAAGACACACTTGCACGCGCCCGCGGCATGTCCGAAATATTATTTTATAAGTGGCCGGAAAATGTTCTCGGAATGGGATGAGATTTGACGTGTGGTCTTATTATAGTGTAGATAGACCGCCTGTCAAGTTTCATTGCATTCGGAGATCGTTTGATGCCCCAACGGATAACTATAGCGACATTATAGTCGGTCAAAACGTCGGACGTTTTCGGTCTCCGAAAACAGTCGTCGGGCCTCTCCTCTTCTCTCTTCTCAGCCCTCTGCCTTCTGCACTACCTCTCACCGCCAGGCCCTACCTAACCTCTCTCGTCTGCCCGCGGACCTCCTCCCGCGCGCGTCCGAAAGTTGTCCCGGACCCAAACCGAGCTGTCGCCACCGTTGTATCCGGATCATCCCCAAACGTCTACAAAACGTCACCATTTTCTTATTTGGACTCCCTAGCTATTTTATTCGCGATCGTTCGATTTCGATCGGAGGGACGAGTTAGCCCCTAACCAAAAATTCATCTGATATAAATATCCGTCTAAACCCTAGAACCTAGCTGTCCCATCCATATTTTCCGCCCGCCGCCGCCGCCAGCCCACCCGGTCTCCTCCTTGTTTTCCTGCCCGAGCCAACCACCATTCATCTCGATCCACCTCCCTCCAACCAGAGCCTCCGACCACCTCTCGTGATTCCCGGGCCACCAAAAATCCCCAGCAGATCGCAGCCTCCTCTGCTTCCCCCGCGCGCCGTCGGCCAGCAGGACCGAGCCGCCGTCGTCCGTCATCCCCGCAGCCACCCATCTCTCCTCGTCGACGCAGGGAGACGAGCTCCTCCCAAAGTCCCGCAGGTCGCGGCCCCTCGCCTCCGTCAATCCAGCGGCTCCTCTTCGTTTTCCCCTCTGTCGCTAACCTCTCCCTCTGTGCTCCATGGACAGTACGCCATGGGTGGCTGCGTCCCGCGCCTGAGCTCCGTCCGCCGCCGCTGTTGCCGGGAACAAGCCCCTCTACCCCGGATCCAGCCGGCCTCCTCTCCAGTTTCGCGTCAAGTCCCGCCTCGCCGGAGTCTTCTCCTCGCCGCTGCATCCGTCCGCTGCTGCCACTGTTCTCTGTCGAACGAGCAGAGCGCAGCCGCCTCGCGTTGACCTGCCATCGCCAAGACCTAGCGCGCGCCTGGGCTGCCTCTCCTCTAGCCGCGCGCGAAGCCCAGCCCAGCCGCGCCAGGCTCCAGCTGGCCCAGCGCCCACCTCTGCCTCCCCTTCAAGCCGGCCTCCCTCTCTACAGATCCGGGCCGAAGCCCATGGTGAGCAGTCGCCTAGATCCCATGCACTGTTGGGCCGGCCTTTGTTGCGACCCATATCTGTTTTTTTCCAGGATCTGCGAATTTGTCTATTATTCCAGGGATTGCCAGTTTTACAGATTGGACTCTCATGTTCATGCATATAATAACTCACAATTGGTGCAACGGATTAAAATGTTTTATATATGAAACTTGTTCAGAATTTTGTGGAGATTAATAATATCCAACTTTCATCCTTGTTTAAAATGTTAAAATGTTGTTTGCATTAATTTGCTCCTATGCCATGCTAAAATGATTTAATTCATAACTAAATAACCGTAGCTCCGTTTTTAATAATCTTTATATGTAAATGGGGTAGAATTATGTCTAGTTTAACATGTTGCACTCATCTTGCATGTTTAACAACTCTAAAATAATGTTTAGGGCAGAACAGTACCAAACCTAATTTATGCTCATGAGGAGTTTCCGGAATTGTTGTTCGTTGTTTCCGGCCTCATTTAACCTTGACTAGATAGGTAGTTTTCATTAGCTTCACCCTCTTTCCATGCTTAACAACATTTAATATTGTTGGGTACATAAACGGGATCAAACTAAATAACTTATCGTGGTGTTTCGTCAATATGCAACTCGTTGCATATTGAGCTCCACTTAATTTGTAGGATTGCTTGTGCACTTTGCCATGCCATGTATCTTTAAACCGGACATGCATCATACTTGTTTGCACATCATGCCATGTCTATGTCGTGGTTGTTTACTATGTTGTGTGCTTCTTTTCCGGTGATTGCTTCTTCGGGTGGGTTCCGTTAACGTCGAGATGTGAGGACCCGTTCGTATACGTCCGTTTGTCTTCTTCATGGACTCGTTCTTCTTCCTTGCAGGATTTCAGGCAAGATGATCATACCCTCGAAATCACTACTATCTTTGCTATGCTATTTTGCTCGCTCTTTTGCTATGCCAATGCTACGATGCCTACCTTTTGCTTGCCAGCCTCCCAATTGCCATGTTGAACCTCTAACCCACCTTGTCCTAGCAAACCATTGATTGGCTATGTTAGCGCTTTGCTCAGCCCCTCTTATAGCGTTGCTAGTTGCAGGTGAAGATTGGAGGCCGTTCCTTGTTGGGGTATTTATTTACTTGTTGGGATATCATGATATATCTTATTTAATTAATGCATCTATATACTTGGTAAAGGGTGGAAGGCTCGGCCTTATGCCTGGCGTTTTGTTCCACTCTTGCCGCCCTAGTTTCCGTCATATCGGTGTTATGTTCCCGGATTTTGCGTCCCTTACGCAGTTGGGCTATTATGGGAACCCCTTGACAGTTCGCCTTAAGTAAAGCTCATCCAGCAATGCCCAACATTGGTTTTACCATTTGCCACCTAGCCTTTTCTTTTCCCTTGGGAGTCATGCTCCTGAGGGTCATCATTATTTTACCCCCCCGGGCCAGTGCTCCTCTGAGTGTTGGTCCAACTGAGCGATGTCCGAGGCTACCAGGGGCAACTCTGGGCTGGCTTACCCGACGTCTGGCTCATCTGAGTGTGCCCTGAGAAAGAGATATGTGCAGCTCCTATCGGGATTTGTCGGCACATTCGGGCGGTGTTGCTGGTTTAGTTTTACCCTGTCGAAATGTCTTGTTGTACCGGGATACCGAGTCTGATCGGAACGTCTCGGGTGGAGGTCTATTCCTTCGTTGACCGTGAGAGCTTGTCATGGGCTAAGTTGGGACACCCCTGCAGGGATTTGAACTTTCGAAAGTCGTGCCCGTGGTTATGGGCAGATGGGAATTTGTTAACGTCCGATTGTAGAAAACCTAAACTTGACCTTAATTAAAATGAATCAATAGCGTGTGTAACCGTGATGGTCTCTTTCCGGCGGTGTCCGGGAAGTGAACACGGTTGTTGGAGTTATGCTTGACGTAGGTTGCTATAGGATCACTTCTTGATCATAGTTTTATCGACCGTGCTTTGCCTTCTCTTCTCGCTCTCATTTGCGCATGTTAGCCACCATATATGCTAGTCGCTTGCTGCAACTCCACCTCATACCTTTACCTTACCCATAAGCTTAAATAGTCTTGATCGCGAGGGTGCGAGATTGCTGAGTCCCCGTGGCTCACAATTACTTCCAAAACCCGCTTGCAGGTGCCGATGAGTCCGTGCAGATGACGCAACCAAGCTCAGGAGGAGCTCGTTGAAGATCTTGTCCTCTGTGTTGTTTCCGTTCTAGTTGATCAGTAGTGGAGCCCAGTTGGGGTCGGTCGGGGACCTTTGTCGCATTTGGGGTTCTTCTTTTATTTTGGTTCCGTAGTCGGACCTTGATTGTATTTGGTTGATGTAATGCTTTATTCATGTAATTGTGTGAAGTGGCGATTGTAAGCCAACTATGTATCTCTTTCCTTTATATATTACATGGGTTGTGTGAAGATTACCTCAGTTGCGACATATGCCTTCAATGCGATTATGCCTCTAAGTCGTGCCTCGACACGTGGGAGATATAGTCGCATCGAGGGTGTTACAGAAGTGCCCCCCCTCCTGCATTTCCAGATTTTATTCCAGAGGAAGATAACTGTTCAGATGGAGATTTAGAAGGAGGCAACCACGCATGTTTACCACCTGAGGTGTTTGCTCTAACCTGGCATGCTGATGTTGGTCATATCATGCATATGGCGCCTTGCATTGCTTACATTATACATCTTATATGTCATCAGCTTAGTTTAGATTTTCTTTGTGTGAATGCCACCTGTTTGGTTTCTGTATCATACTCCCACCATTCCTAAATATTTGTCTTTTTAGAGATTTCAACAAGTGACTACATACAGAACAAAATGAGTGAATCTACACTCTAAAATATGTCTTTATACATCCGTATGTGGTAGTCCATTTGAAATCTCTAAAAAGACAATTATTTAGGAACGGAGGGAGTATATGGGAATTATGCAATGCCATCTTCTTTAGCCAGGCATCATATACGTGAATCATGCAATGCCATCCTGTTTAGCCAGTCATCGTATATGTGAATTGTATCATGCCATATTTTTTTCCATAATGTATTCCATTTGTCAACAATGTTTATACATTCATCTACTCTTCCTGTGCATCAGCCATTTGAGTCGGTCATTGGAAAATCTGGAGTGAAAACAAGGTCTTCTGAGCAGTCAATGCTACCTGTCGATGCAGATTTCCTGCTGGTTATAGATAGCTCCTCAGAGGAGGATTCAGAAAGAGATGACCAGTCGTATTCCCCTCCCCCCGAGGTGCATGCTCTAACTTGGCTGGGTTATATTGCTCATATCTTGCATATCTTGCATTGCCATGCCATCTGCTTAGATTAGACATGCTTTTTGTGAATGCCTCCTGTTTGCTTTCCATATCAGATATGTGAATTATGCAATGCCATGTTTTTCAGCCAGTTATCATATATGTGAATATGCACCGCCATGGAGCCAGGCATCATATATGTGAATTATCTCATGCCATCTTTTTTTCATTACATATTCCATTTGTCGACAATCTGTGTATATTGAACTACTCTTCATGTGTATCAGCCATTTGAGCCGGTTATGGAAAAATCTGGAGTGAAAACAAGGTCTTCAGAGCAGGCAATGGTAACTGTTGAAGCATATATCTCGATGGTTACAGGGAGCTCCTCAGAGGAGGATTCAGAGACAGATGACTAGTCCTATATCCCACGTGAGGTGTATGCTCTAAGTTGCAATATTTATATTTCTCATATGATGCATATGGTGTCTTGCATTGCTTAGTTTAGACATCATATGCACACTATTGAATTCTATCTGCTAGTTTAGAGATCGTACATGCGAGTGCCAGTTGCTTAGTATATGAATCAATTATGTCAATTATATCATGCCATCCTGTATACTTAGACAACATGTATGTGAATTATTTCATCCCAACCTATTTTAGAAAGACATCATATAGTTTTGTCATGTCATCCTGTTTAGGTACTCATCATATGTTGAATTATGCCATTATATCATGTTAAGTTATCCATCATATATCTGAAACTGTGTCATGCTATCCTGTTTAGTTAGGCATCATATATGTGAAATTGTGTCATGCTGTCCTATTTGGTTAGACAACATACATGGGAATTACCACATCTGTCTATCATACAATGTCTGTACGTTCAATTTCTTTTCTTGTTTATCAGCCATTTGAATTGGAGGGGGTGATGGTAGTATCTAAGGGAGCAAAAACACGTTCTTCACAAAAGACAGTGCTACCCGTTGATGCAGATAGAACCATGGTTGTACTGGCCCACAAACTAGCCCCGCCACACATAATCGAGACTCTTCCAGATTGCACACTTACACCGTTGGGCAGAGAACCAGCTACAACCCATCTAACCGCAACCCCAACGGATAGTAACCCACTTATAGTTGACAAAGCACCATGTCCACCATAGAGTACCCCCACACGAGCAGTTTGTAAAGCTACTGCAGTGCCCAAAGCACGAAGACCACCACAGCTAACCCAAACTCCACGTTTAAAGCAGAAGAGCAACTGTTCTCAGGTCAGATTCCGTAGCTATGGTCCATACTCCTTTGCTGTTGCATCACTGTATTTACTCATACCAACTACTTTCGAATTTGAAGGATCCAACTGAAACTCCAATGGCGCAACAGGTATGTTTTAAACCTATTTCTTTAACTGGATTGCTATTCTAACTTCTTGCTCTATGTTGATTTCAGTTTAAGTTGCATAAACAGTTATGTTCTCATGTGATGCACATTACAAGTGCTACCAATGCTGTGTAGTTTCTCACACTTATATTCTGTCTATGTTGTTGTGTCTTAAAAATATATGAGTTGAACTATGTCTCTATCTTGATTAGGGAACATAAACTAGAATGATATGGACAATACAGTGACCATAGTACATAGATATATGTTTGTTTCATGCTGTTATCCTGTCCAACTTACTACTGAACCGGTTTACCAAAATGAGTTTCGTATACTACAAGCTAAACATGTGATGTGTCTGCTTGTTTCTCTTGTAGTATGCAAACAGAATATTGGAGAAGAGCACCCCACTATGCAATGGTAGAGAAAGTAATGCAGATAAGGTTCAAGATAGTGAGACAACCCTATTAGTCTCCAAGAAAGGTGATAAAAACGATCTTGTAGACAGTGAGAAAACCCCACAGTCCTGCGTTGATGTAGTGTTCGAGTTACTGGCCAGTACCGCTGGCACAAGCTCTTCCAACTCGCTGCCTGAATCACTTTGGCTTCTTCAGTCTCAGCTACAAGCTGAAAGGCATCAGTCAGCTGTGCTGCGGCAAGAAGCCGAAGGACTGAGGAAGTCACTGCAGAATTCAGATGCGTACTTTCTTGTGCAACAGCAAGCGCTGGAAGATTTAAGCGCCAAACAAGAGAAAGTTAATAAGCTTGCTAAGCATCTTGCCAGCATTATGGGTACCCAGGATATTGTTTCTTGAGCTCTTCTGAAGTGGTTTCAGTTCTGGACTTGTTTTGCTGCGGCGTTTATATGCTGGTGTGTTCCCTATATTTGCACTGGTGGCGAACTTTGATGCCCAGTGGATGTAATAAGTGTAATAGCCGTGATAACCTAGCATAAGTTGCTCGCTTATTTATTTCCTTGTTTTGTTTATTTGTTTGCTTGTAGTCAGTGCAGTTCTTTTTCCGCGGTTTGCTAGTGGCTGCAATAACCTATTTTTTAAAACTAGGCCACAATAACCATGGGCTAATATTTACTGTAGTGACACTAGGCCTCCTACGGGCCGTAGAAACAATGGGCCTTCTACGGGCTGTAGAAACAGTAGGCCTTCTACGGGCCGTAGAAACAATGGGCCTTCTACGGGCCGTATCATCAATGGGCGTTATATGGGTCGTATGATCGATTGGCCAAACATGGGCCAATAACAGGCCTCATTATGACCGTAAACGGGCTAGAGTTGGAATCGTCCGTTCATGGGCCGACCATAACGGGCCATCGTTAATAGGTCGTATTTGATGAAACTATGAAAACGGCCCAACGAATTAACGGACCACAAATGGGCTGAATTTGGCCCACAAGCAGAAAATGACAGTAACAGGCCATAAGTAAACGAATGCTGGAAATGAGCCCAAGAATAAATGGGCTCTGAGAAGGCTGGAAGATAACATGGGCTGGAAACGGCCCAACGGAATAACGGGTCGTCAATGGGTATAAAGTGATACACTGTTCATTACGGGCCAGTTTCACCACGGGCCGTTAGTAGGCCAAGAGTTACATAGGGCCTCATATGGGCCAAAAGACGTCATGGGCCATACATGGGCCAGAAGTGAAAACGGGCTGGAATCATATTGGATGGCCCAGATGACGCTACTGGGCCTAATTCGGATAGGGCATAACGGGCCTTGGGTTAGCGGGCTGTAAATGGGCTATATTCGAACAGGCCGTTAACAGGCTTTCCATGGGCCGGCCCGCCAGCTTTTGACCAAGTCAAACGGGCCGGCCTTTACACAGGAATGGGCCTCTATTGGGCCGTGCCATGTGTCGATGTATCATAGGCGCCTATTTGACCCACTGACAAGCTGACACGTGTTTCGTCCGGCCATTAAGAATTTTACACGTGGAAATTTCCCATTGGTCGGGGCTGTTAACGGGTTATCAGATCCAAAACCCGACCTGATAGCTTAACGGCGTTCTGTTACGGTGGATGCCACGTGTCGGTCACCCTTGACGAAAGCACTTTTGTGACGCGCGATTTATCGTCATGGAAGTGGACACTTCCGTGATGATAATTTTGGTAATGTCATGGAACACTTCTACAACAGCACGGGTATGACTATCTTGATTCTGTCATAAATTTGTCATGGATGTACATGCATGACAAAAAAGCGACCTACTGTGACAAACACGTATCATCACGGAAGTGTATTTTTTTGTAGTGAACTCACCGTCCTGGATGCAGTATGTTGTGGCCTGACAGGCCACGCGCTCCGTGTCCTCCTCCTTCTCTAGCAACGCCCCTTGTATCAGGTATTCCTTGAATTCCTTGGTCCGACATCCCTCCTAGGGCTCGAGCGCCAGGAGTAGGCGCACTCCTGAGGTCGGGCCGCAGGCTGGGGCTCCTGAGGCTGGCGGCTGTGGGAGTTCCTCCCGAGGCTGAGTTGCTCTCGAAAGCTGCGGCGTTGCTGATGGCTTCAAGAGCCGCTCCTCGAAGACGCCATGCTCCTGGGGCTGTCGCTTGGATGCTCTTCTAGCGATGTCGTATGCTTCCTTGTTGGTGCCTCGGGGCACGTGCTACAATTCCAGGCCCAGAAATTGCTTCTCCATCTTGCGCACCTTCGTGAGGTATGCTTCCATGTGCTCGTTGATATGACCCGGTGTACCATAAATACCGAGGTCTTTGATGTTTTGCCTAAAGCTGGTACTGTTCGAAAATACACTTCATATACACCAGAGCATGTACGGCCAAGTCACAAAGATGAACATGCACTAGTAAATGCTATGATCATGCACACTGATGTGTTGGAGACCACGTACATTGAGGAAGGGAAGAAACACGTTCAAGTTGAGATGATAGTTTCTTCTGGGATAGACGTGCAAGCATCGGGAGTAAATGGATATTCTAACTATTTTGGTCAGAGATATGCTGGAGAGGGCCTCAAGGAGTCCATGTACGATTTTGGTCATCTACTTGCCAGGATTATTTACTACGCCAAGGTAATTAAAACAAGAGGAATATTTATGTTTCTTTTCCTTCCCCGCAAGGAAAAGATCAATAGGAGGATCCTACTTATCCGGAAACTATTCAGCTTGAAGGATATTGGGTGGGGCCTGCCAGCACAAGGACACAAGTCGGCGACGCATGCACCAGAAATAGTAGTTTTTGTTTTCCTAAATACTAGATCAAGTCGGTTTAGCTTATGCCTAGGAGTTATCTTTTTTAAGTATGTACATGTGCTTGCTTTCCAAGCTAGTTAGGACGTCTGACTATTATATAAAGTCAATTGAATCCTTTGTAAAATTCAGGTTATTTTTTATGAAATAGACACGATGTGTTTTTCAGGGTAGACACCCGTATCAAGTTTTAGAGGTATCTATAGAAAACCTCTGTGTTGCAATTTCTCTTCGTGGAAATTGTTTTGCGCGTGAGTACCTTCGTCAAGATTGGTTTCATGTGCTGGGCCGCAAGGTTCAAACCCTCTATTTCGTGTACATCGCGTGCGCGGGCGAGAGGTTGCTACTGCTGGTGGTGGAGTGTCGTGAATGATCGGGCCGCAATAACAGATCGGATCTCGCCATCGAGCTTCGGTGTCCTTCGGCCCGTATAACTTGTTGGAGAAGTTGACAAGGAGCTGTGAGTCGCCCCTGATGGTGAGACGCTTCACCCCCAGCGCTGCTGCAGCCTTCAGGCCGACTATGAGGCCCTCGTATTCTACAATGTTGTTGGAGACCTTCTCGCCCTGCTGGAAGCAGAGCTGCATGGCGTAGTAGAGCTTGTCCTGAGTGGGAGAGATGAGTACTGCTCCAGCCCCCGCGCCCTGACGCGCGAAGGCACCATCGAAATACATGACCCAGCCGTCAGGCGCCTCGCTTCCCGGCGAGAGGGACCGGTCTTCGCCTTCTTCAAACATCGGGGCATCTGTCCACTTTGCCATGAAATCAGCGAGCGCGGCCCCCTTGATGACCCTGGTGGTACTGAACTCCAGCTGGAATGCTTGCGACTCGATGTTCCATTCAGTGACTCTTCCGGCAGAGTTGGGGCTCCTGAGAACTCTGTCCAATGGGTAAGATGAGACGACCTTGATGGGGTGGCCCTAGGAGTAGTGCCGCAGCTTTCGCGAGGCCACTAGGAGTGCGAGTAGGAGCTTCTGAGGCATGGGGTATCATGCTCGTGCGTCCCTCAACACCGTGCTGACGAAGTATACCGGGTGCTCGACGAGGGTTGGTGTGCTGACGAGGTTTGCGTCTTCTGGAAGTTGGGGAGTCTCCTGAGAGGGTAGAGCCCCCGATGCTTGGTCGCTTGCCGAAGTCTTCACAGGTTTGGGGGCGTCGTCCTGCCGAGCCTGATCCTCTGCCACTACTGCTACGGCCCTTGTGGCGCCCTTCTGGTCTTTCATTGTCTCTACTGGAGGCGTGGCACGGCGCGATGCGCCCTTGGCTTGGTGTTCTTCCCGAACCGCCACCAGGGCCGCACTGGCTGAGTACGGGGTGACAGCAAGGTAGAGCACTAGTGGCTCGCGAGGTCGTGGCGCCACCATCACTGTAGGGCTGGTCAGGTATCTCTTGAGGTCTTGGAAAGCATGGTCGGCCTCCGGGGTCCACTCGAATGGGCCCTTCTTTTTCATCAGCTTGAAGAAGGGAAGGGCGCGCTCTCCCAGCTTGTACATGAAGCGCCCCAATGCAGTCACCCGACCAGCCAGCTTCCGCATTTCCTTGAGGGTCTGTGGTGGACTCATGTCTTCAATGGCCTTCACCTTTTTTGGGTTGGCCTCGATCCCCCTGTGGGACACCAGGAAACCCAGCAGCTTGCCGGAAGGGATGCCAAACACGCATTTCTCCGAATTGAGCCGCAAGTCCACCTGGTGAAGGCTTTCAAAGGTCTCCTCTAGGTCTTGGATCAAGGCCCCCGCCTCCCGATACTTCACCATGATGTCATCAACGTAGGTGAGGGAGTCCTAGATTAGGGGGTCTCCGGACAGCCGGACTATATCCTTTGGTCGGACTGTTGGACTATGAAGATACAAGATTGAATACTTCGTCTCGTGTCCGGATGGGACTCTACTTGGCGTGGAAGGCAAGCTAGGCAATACAGATATGTGTATCTCCTCCTTTGTAACCGACCTTGTGTAACCCTAACCCTCTCCGGTGTCTATATAAACCGGAGGGTTTTAGTCCGTAGGACAACATAGAATCATACCATAGGCTAGCTTCTAGGGTTTAGCCTCTCTGATCTCGTGGTAGATCTACTCTTGTACTACCCATATCATCAATATTAATCAAGCAGGACGTAGGGTTTTACCTCCATTAAGAGGGCCCGAACCTGGGTAAAACATCGTGTCCCCTGCCTCCTGTTACCATCCGCCTTAGACGCACAGTTCGGGACCCCCTATCCGAGATCCGCCGGTTTTGACACCGACATTGGTGCTTTCATTGAGAGTTCCACTGTGTTGTCGCCGTTAGGCTTGATGGCTCCTACTATCATCGATAGCGATGCAGTCCAGGGTGAGACTTTTCTCCCCAGACAGATCTTTGTGTTCGGCGGCTTTGCACTGCGGACCAATTCGCTTGGCCATCTGGAGCAGATTGAAAGTTACGCCCCTGGCCACCAGGTCAGGTTTGGAAGCTTAAACTACACGGCTGATATCCGCGGAGACTTGATCTTCGACGGATTCGAGCCTCTGCCTTGTGCGTCACGCAGTCACGATGAGTACGATTTAGCTCTACCATCAGGCAGTGTTAAGGAGATCGCACCGGCAGCCACTCCGACCCTCAATTCGGAGCCAGTTGCGCCGTCCACGGACGGGTGGATGGACCCTGCGATGGAGGCCTTACCCTCAGCGGTGATCGAGCCGAACATCGACCTTACCTTGCATGAGAGCCGTGTTGTTAAACCGTCGGATCCTTCTTCGGCCACGGACTCCGAACCGCCTGCGCCCGTTCCTATCGAATCTGGGTGGGCGCCGATCATGGGGTTTACCTCCGCGGATATCTTTCAGCACTCGCCCTTCGGCGATATACTGAACTCATTAAGGTCTCTCTCCTTGTCAGGAGGATCTTGGCTGAACTATGTCCGGCTGGACTGGGATGCGGACGACGAAGAAATTCGCGGCCCACCCACCACCCACTTAGTAGCCACTGCCGATGACTTAACCGACATGATCGACTTCGACTCCGAAGATATCGATGGTATGGACGATGATGCGGGAGACGAAGAGGAACCACTGCCCACAGGGCACTGGACAGCCACCTCATCATACGATATATACATGGTGGATACACCCAAAGAAGGCAATGGCGACGAGACAGCGGAGGATGACCCCTCCAAGAAGCAACCCAAGCACCGACGTCAGCGGCGCCGCTCTAAGTCCCGCCAAAGAAAAAATGGTGATACCGGCACAGGAGGTAATAACACTCTGGATAGTGCCGAAGACAACAACAACCCCCTCCAACAAGATTTAGAGCAGGAGGATGGAGGAGCCAGCCCTCCTGAGAGAGCGGCAGAAGGAGAGGCGGAGGATGATAATTACATGCCCCCCTCCGAAGACGAGGCAAGCCTCGGCGATGACGAATTTGCCGTACCAGAGGATCCCGTCGAACAAGAGCACTTCAAGCGCCGGCTTATGGACATGGCAAATAGCCTTAAGAAAAAGCAGCAGCAGCTTCAAGCTGATCAATATCTGCTAGCTGACAGATGGACTGAAGTCCTCACGGCCGAGGAATATAAACTCGAGCGCCCCTCCAAGAGTTACCCAAAATGCAGGTTGCTACCTCGACTGGAGGAAGAAGCATATGACGCGGCTGATCGGCCACCTCGTGGCCGTGATAGGGAGGCATTCCAGCCAAAACCTTAGCCTGCACCCCAACGCCATTCAAATAAAAAAGCATGGGGAAACACGCCAGACCTGCGAGACGTATTGGAGGACAAAGTAAAACATGCAAGATCGATCTACGGATCATGAGAGCGCGCCACTATGCGAGACGATAAACGTCACGCCGGATATAGTAAAAGTAAATCCGGCCGGGCCGAACACAGCGGGCAAGACCCATTCGAGCTGCGTTGCGATATAGCCCAATACAGAGGCGCCGCACGCCCCTTATGCTTCACAGACGAAGTAATGGATCATCAAATCCCAGAAGGTTTCAAACCTGTAAATATTGAATCATACAACGGCACAACAGATCCTGCAGTATGGATCGAGGATTTCCTCCTCCACATCCACATGGCCCGCGGTGATGACTTACACGCCATCAAATACCTCCCACTAAAGCTCAAAGGACTAGCGCGACATTGGCTTAACAGCTTGCCAGCAGAGTCCATTAGCTGTTGGGAAGATCTGGAAGCCACATTCCTCGACAACTTTCAGGGCACTTATGTGCGACCACCAGATGCCAATGACTTGAGCCACATAATTCAGCAGCTAGAAGAATCAGCCAGGCAATTCTGGACCCGGTTCCTAACAAAGAAAAATCAAACCGTCGACTGTCCGGATGCAGAGGCCCTAGCAGCTTTCAAACACAACATCCGCGATGAGTGGCTAGCCCGGCACCTTGGTCAGGAAAAGCCAAAATCTATGACAGCCCTCACGACACTCATGACCCGCTTTTGTTCGGGAGAAGACAGCTGGCTGGCTCGCAGTAACAATATGTCAAAGAACCATGGTACTTCGGATACCAAGGACGGCAATAGTAGGTCACGTCGCAACAAACATAAGCACCACATTAATAGCGATAATACTGAAGATACGACAGTCAATGCCGGATTCAAAGGCTCTAAACCCGGTCAGCGGAAAAAGCCATTCAAAAGAAGCACTCTGGGCCCGTCCAATTTGGACTGTATACTTGATTGCTCGTGTCAAATACACGGCACCCCCGACAAGCCAGCCAACCACACCAACAGGGATTGTTGGGTGTTCAAGCAGGCCGGCAAGCTAATTGCCGAAGACAAAGATAAGGGGCCACATAGCGATGACGAGGAAGAGCCCCGGCAGCCGAACACCGGAGGACAGAAGAGGTTCCCCCCACAAGTGCGGACGGTGAACATGATATACGCAACCCACATCCCCAAGAGGGAGCGGAAGCGTGCGCTCAGGGACGTATATGCGTTGGAGCCAGTCGCCCCAAAGTTCAACCCATGGTCCTCCTATCCGATCACCTTCGATCGCAGGGACCACCCCACTAGTATTCGTCATGGCGGATTCGCCGCACTGGTCCTCGATCCAATCACTGACGGATTTCACCTCACTCGAGTCCTTATGGATGGCGACAGCAGCCTGAACCTGCTTTATTAGGACACAGTGCGCAAAATGGGTATAGACCCCTCAAGGATCAAACCCACAAAAACGACCTTTAAAGGCGTTATTCCAGGCGTAGAGGCCCATTGCACAGGCTCAATTACACTGGAAGTGGTCTTCGGATCCCCGGATAACTTCTGAAGCGAAGAATTAATCTTCGATATAGTCTCGTTCCGTAGTGGTTATCATGCACTGCTCGGGCGAACCGCATTTGCGAGATTCAATGCGGTACCGCATTATGCATACCTCAAGCTCAAGATGCCAGGACCTCGTGGGGTCATTACAGTTAATGGAAACACAGAGTGCTCTCTCCAAACGGAGGAGCACAATGCGGCCCTCGCAGCAGAAGCGCAAAGCAGCCTCTCAAGGCAATCCACCAGTTCGGCGTTTCAAGACCCGGACACCTTCAAGCACGCTCGGAATAATCGGCAACTAGACCGCCTGGCATGATCTGAGCTCGCGTAACAATGCGGCCCCCACCCCAGTCCCAGCCAAACGGCGAAATCCGTGCCACGCGTACATAATTACGCATTAAAATACCATGGGCACAGGTGGGGAGGGGGGCACAACTACGGCACGCCCCAAGACGCGGCTTAAACCGCACTAGGGGCTTCCCGCTTTGTTATTTTTCTCTTTTTCAGGACTTTAATCTCTGGAAACCCTGTCTGGTAGCATGATTGCCGAACACATGATGCAGCAACCAAGCAGGCAGAAAAGCTACGTCACACCACGGAATTCCCAGGTGGATTACGATAACGAGTGAAATACTTGCTTTAAATCTATTCCTCAGCTAGCCCTTGGAAGGGACATAGTCCTACTTTTTGCTTATCGCACTATCTGTATCATTCTGCTTTAACGCACCTTTTTGAATAAACAATGCATAACATTACGGCTATTATTGCATTCTTGTTTTATATATATGTGTTCATTAATGACGCCTTGCAACCGTACACTTTGGTACGGCCAATACACTAGGGGCTTACGTACCCCACAAAATGGTGTGAGAAGTCCGAACACTTTCACAAGTGTGGCACCCCGAACTTATAGCATTATATGCATCAGCTCCGAATCATGTCTTTGGTCAAATGTTGGGTTTGCCCGGCTCCTATGTTTTGGTACCTTACATTCCGCTCTATCGGCTAAGGTAGCGCTAGGAGAACTACTGCAATTGTACCCCGGTTCTGCTGGGCTAAGCACCTCCGTAGAGAAAGCTAAAACTGACTGTCATGATAAGGCGAGAGACTGGTCGCTGTTCAGCGAGGTTTCGAGTCCCTAAAGACTTATGCCACTTAGAGCGAGGGGTCGGCCCTGTCTGGCTTAAAGGCGTGTATCGCGCCCCGAATTCGGCCTTCCGAATACCAGGGGCTTCGCCAAAATTTAAAATTATAGAATTCTATGGCTAAGTGAGAGTGATAAAGCATTATTAGTCCGGTTGCCTTGTTCGTTGTGCTGAGCACCTCCCTCGAAGGACCCAAAAATGGGAACAAGAGTGCTCAGGTTTATCCCGAACACCCTAGCACTCGCGGCATGGGGGCAGAAGCCGAGGACTAGCCATCTCTCAGATTGGATAAACAGCCAAATAGAAGGTAATATTTTAAATTCAAACAAGAGTTGCATAACGCATATGAACAAGTTTTCATAAATACAGGATCACACGAGCAAGTTTCACTCAAATATTACATCCTTCGTGCACTCGTCCGCTATGAGACAGGCGCCCTTGAGAACACCCTAGTAGTACATCTCGGGGTGGCGATGCTCCTTGCCCTCCGGTGGCCCTTCCTTGATCAGCTTCACGGCGTCTAGCTTGACCCATTGCAACTTCACACGGGCGAAAGCCCGGTGTGCACCTTCAATGCAGACGGATCGCTTGACGACCTCCAGCCGCGGGCAGGCATCCACAAGCCGCTTCACCAGGCCGAACTAGCTGTTCGAAAGGGAGTCTCTAGGCCACAGCCGGACTATAAAGCCCTTCATGGCCTGTTCAGCCGCCTTGTGTAGGTCGACCAGCTGCTTTAGCTGGTCGCTCATTGGCACCGGGTGTTCGGTCCCAGTATACTGAGACCAGAACAGCTTCTCTGTTGAGCTTCCCTCCTCGGCCTGGTAAAATTGTGCGGCATCGGACACGCTGCGGGGCAAATCTGCGAATGCTCCTGGAGAGCTCCGGATTCGGGTAAGTAACAGGTAATTTACTTTCACATGCTTGCTTTGCATATAGAATGCCTTACCCGCCACTATCTTCTTCATCGCATCAATCTCCTAGAGGGCCCTTTGGGCTTCGGCCTTGGCATTGTTCGTGCTCTCAAGGGCCACGACAAGCTCAGACTCCCGCGTCTTCGAGTCAAGCTCCAACGCCTCGTGCTTCGTCACGAGAGCTTGGAGCTCTTGTTGCACCTCGCCCACTCGTGCCTCCTGCTTTTCTCGCTCGGTGCGCTCCTTGGCCGCTTTATTTTCGGCCTCGGACAGCGCTTGCTTTAGGGTCGCCACTTCGGCTGTGGCCCCTGGCAAATTCATGGTGATCCTGTCATTTTGAAATCGCATTCTCTTTATACATAGCCATAGACTAGGTATTACTTACCTTTTTTCTCCTCGAGCTGCCTCTTGGCAAGGCCGAGCTTGTCCTGGGACCCTTTAAGGTCCTGCTTCAGTATGGCGACCTCCGCAGTCAGTGCGGCAGATGCCAGCAGCGAAGCCTACATATGCATATTGACATACTTATATTAGACTCCTCGATATTGTTTGATCCTCTGTTCGGCTTTTCTTTGTGAACACCGAACAGAGCATCACGGGCTATTGTCTATGCGGTAATATTTTTCCTATATTTTAAACACTCACCTCAAAGCCTGTTAGAAGGCTGGCACAGGCTTCAGTCAGTCCGCTCTTGGCGGACTAAACCTTCTGGCCCACCGCACTCATAATAGTACGGTGCTCCTCGTCGATGGCAGCGCTGTGAAGCGCTTCCAGCAGACTGTCCGGCGCCTCTGGATGGACAGAGGTCACCGACACAGGCGTCTTTCCCCCCTTGGAAGGAGGCCGCCTGCCCGAGTCCGGAACCACTAGAGGTTCCGGCGCGGTGTTCGGCTGAGGGCCGAACTCGGAGCCCTCAGGGGCCTTGTCCCCTCTGCTCCCGGAGTCCGGAAGGCCGCCTTGAGGCGCCTCCGGCACTGTCTCCCCTCGACCCGGTGCCTCTTGAGACAATACCTCGGCGTCGTCCACAGGGTGAGGGGAGGTGGCGGTCGGAACTGGATCGCTATCCATATCCGACTAGCCCAGGGAGCCGTCCGACGACACATTGATACGGGCTCGTGGCGGCCTGCATAATCATATTCGGCGTTAGGTAAAGCAGTGCGACAAAGGAATGCCATGAGTTACTCTGGTATCCGAATACTTATGACTTCCCCAGGGGCTTGGCCCTGGGCAGCCACTCGTCTTCGCCGTCGGCGGCGGTGGTAGAACTGTCCGGAAGGAGAGTCCTTCCCTTCTTGGACCCTTCGGCCTCCCCAATTGGGGCGACCTTCCTTTTCTTGTCTCCCCCGTCTGGAGGGGGAGCATCTTCTTCTGCCTCCTTGTCTTCAGGGGAGGAGTGCGCCGTAGAGTCATCAGACGATGAGTCCGATGACGCCTGGCGTCGGGAACTCTTTCGGGTTCCCTTGGCCTTCTTGGTCTTCTCCGGCACCGTGTAAGGATCCAGAGTCAGCATCTTCGCCAGGAGAGCGTTTGCTGGGCCTTCGGGCAAAGGAGCCGGACAGTCGATCTGTCCGGCCGTCTCCTGTCAGTCCTGTCAAAGGTACGAGAGTTTAGATCCCGCATGGAGTCAAACTATGAAAAACAAGTATCCTGTAAGAGGTAAAACAGCTTACCACGCTGGCTTGGCGCTTCGCGCTGAATCCGCGATCCTCAGTAGTGGGAGGGGGAACCTCGGTGCTCTTGAATAGCACCTTCCAGGCATCTTCGTGAGTTGTGTCAAAGAGCCTGCTCAAAGTTCAATGTTGCGCCGGGTCAAACTCCCACAAGTTGAAAGCCTATTGTTGGCACGGGAGGATCCGGCGGTTGAGCATGACCTGGACTACGTTGACGAGTTTGAGCTTCTTGTTCACCATGTTTTGAATACATGTTTGGAGTCCGGTCAGCTCTCCCGAACTACCCCAGGACAGGCCCTTCTCTTGCCAGGAGGTGAGCCGCATGGGGAAGCCAGATCGGAACTCGGGGGCCGCTGCCCATTTAGGGTCGCGCGGTTCGGTGATGTAGAACCACCCCGATTGCCACCCCTTTATGGTCTCCACGAAGGAGCCCTCGAGCCATGTGACGTTGGGCATTTTGCCCACCATGGCGCCTCCGCACTCCGCCTGGTGGCCGCTCACTACCTTCGGCTTGACATTGAAAGTCTTCAGCCATAAGCCGAAGTGGGGCTTGATGCGGAGGAAGGCCTCGCACACGACGATAAACGCCGAGATGTTGAGGATGAAGTTCGGGGCCAGATCATGGAAATCCAGGCCATAGTAGAACATGAGCCCCCGGACGAATGGGTGGAGAGGGAATCCCAGTCCGCGGAGGAAATGGGTAAGGAACACTACCCTCTCATGGGGCCTGGGGGTGGGGATGAGCTGCCCCTTGTCTGGGAGCCGGTGCGCGATGTCGTCGGGCAGGTATCCGGCTCTCCTCAGCTTCTTGATGTGTCCCTCCGTGACGGAGGAGACCATCCACCTGCCTCCCGCTCCGGACATGGTTGGAGAAGGTCGAGGTGGGAAATGCGAACTTGGGCGCTGGAGCTCGAGTGTGCGAAAATGGATGAGCAAAGGAGGAAGAAGGCGTGGATGAAAAGGTAAATCCTTATCCCTTTATATGGGCGGACGAAACTATGCGTCCCTGCTAGCCTAGTAAAACTCGCTTATCCCCCAAGCGCCATAATTGATGGCGCGGTTGGGTTACCCACACCCGTATTGATGAGAATCCCGTGATAAGGGGACATGATCTCTGCTTTAACAAGACGTGTCAAAAAACTGCCTCGCGTTATGTGCGGGGCTAGTTAAAGGAAACGGTTCGAATAATCACCAGGCCGTGACATAATATCGTGTTGCCAAAACAAGTCAGCAAATTGGATTTGTGGAAATATTATTCTCTCTACGGTGGTATGTGGAACTTATTTTGCAGGGTCGGACACTATCCGTGTATTCAAATTCTTCTGTGGTGTATTCGGAGGAGGAACCCGCCTTGCAATGCCGAAGACAATACTGCGCGCCGGACTCATCGTCATTGAAAGCCTGGTTCAGGGGCTACTGAGGAGTCCTGGATTAGGGGATCTCCGGACAGCTGGACTATATCCTTTGGTCGGACTATTGGACTATGAAGATACAAGATTGAAGACTTCGTCTCGTGTCCGGATGGGACTCTACTTGGCATGGAAGGCAAGCTAGGCAATATGGATATGTGTATCTCCTCCTTTGTAACCGACCTTGTGTAACCCTAACCCTCTCCGGTGTCTATATAAACCGGAGGGTTTTAGTCCGTAGGACAACATACAATCATACCATAGGCTAGCTTCTAGGGTTTAGCCTCTCTGATCTCGTGGTAGATCTACTCTTGTACTACCCATATCATCAGTATTAATCAAGCAGGACGTAGGGTTTTACCTCCATTAAGAGGGCCCGAACCTGGGTAAAACATCGTGTCCCCTGCCTCCTGTTACCATCCGCCTTAGACGCACAGTTCGGGACCCCTACCCGAGATCCGCCGGTTTTGACACCGATAGTAGGCTTCAGCGTTTCTCCTGAGCTGTCACCCTAAGGCGGTGTGCATGAGTCGCTGGAAGGTTGTGCCCACGTTGCGCAGTCCAAACGGCATGCGGGGGTAGCAGTACACCCCACATGGGGTCAGGAAGGCCGTCTTCTCCACATCTTCTACCATCATCTTGATCTGGTGATATCCTGAGAATGCATCCAGGAAGCATAGCAAATCGCACTCGGCGGTGGAGTCAGTGATCTGGTCGATGCGTGGAAGCGGGAACGGATCTTGGGGGTAGGCCTTGTTGAGGTTGGTGAAGTCGACGCACATCTTGGGGTCGACGACGGGGTTCGCCAGCCACTCGGGGTAACGAACCTCGCGAATGACACTCGCAGCCTCCAACATGCGGGTTTCTTGGACGATGAAAGCTTGCTTCTCCGTGGACTGCCGCCTTGCCTTCTGCTTCACAGGGTGTACGTTGGGGCACACCTTCAAGTGGTGCTCTATTACCTCTCTTGGGACCCCTACCAGCTGATCGGGCTCCCAGGCGAACACTTCCTTGTTTGCACGCAAAAACTTCACTAGCGCCTCCTCCTGAGTGGGCTCGAGGTTGGCGCCTATGGCAAATGTTGCCCCTGAGGACCCGTCCTCCTCGACCAACACTTGCTTGGTTTCTGCCTTGGCCTGAGTGAAGAACTGGTTCTTCTTGGTTGGTACGTCTCCCTTGGCCTTGGAGGTATCCGCGTCGGTGGGTCGTGCTGTCGCGGCGGCCTTGAGGGCGAGCTTGAGCACCGCCAGGCCCTCCTTGGCGCCCCCCTTGATGGTTAGTACACCCTGGCTCCCCGGCATCTTCATGAGATTGTAAGTAGGATGGGTTGCTGCCATGAACTGGGCCAAAGCTGGGTACCCGAGGATGGCATTGTATGGAAGGCCAATGCGGGCGATGTCGAAGTCGATGAGCTCGGTGCGGTAGTTGTCGCGCGTGCCGAAGGTCACGGGGAGGCGGATCTGCCCCAGGGAGTGGGCGAGGCCCCCGCCAACTCCCGAGAAGGGCTTGCTGGGGCGGAGTCACTCGAACGGTACATGAAGGAGGCTGAAGGCCTCGACGGAGAGCACATTGAGGCCGGCGCCGTCGTCGACGAGTGTCTTGGTGATGGATACGTGGTAGATGGTGGGTGCGCACAGCATCGGGAGCGCACCCGAACCAACGGTGGAGGCGGGATGGTCCTCCGAGTCGAAGGTGAGGTTGGCCTCAGGCGTGGCCCAGCCGGGCGGAGCGCCCGGGCGCTTGGAAGCGACGCCGATCTGGCGAAGGTACGGCTTGACGTGCCGATCTGAGGGTGGTGCTTGCGAACCGCCGAGAAGAGCTGCAACGACGGGGGCCGCCGATTCCCCTAAACGAGTGACGAAGAGGCTGCGCGGGTCCTCCCAGGTGGCAACAGAAGACTCTGGCAAGTGGAGGAGCCAGGCGCGCGGCGCGCCCACGAGGGCCATTGGGAACCAGTTGGCCATGATCTTGTCGTCGCCCCCGGCTTTCAGGATGGCCTCCTCATATGCTAGCAGGAAAGCCGATGGGTCCGTGATACGTCCATTTTGCATCATGCTTTTATATCAATATTTATTGCATTATGGGCTATTATTACACATTATGTCACAATACTTATGCCTATTCTCTCTTATTTTACAAGGTTTACATAAAGAGGGAGAATGTCGGCAGCTGGGATTCTGGGCTGGAAAAGGAGCAAATATTAGAGACCTATTCTGCACAACTCCAAAAGTCCTAAAACTTCACGGAAGATGTTTTCCAAATATATAAAAAATACTGAGAGCAAGAACTTCACCAGGGGGCCACACCCTGCACACGAGGGTGGGGGGGCGCGCCCCTACCTCGTGGGCCCCCTGGTGGCCCTCTGGTGGCCATCTTCTGCTATATGGAGTCTTTCGATGGGAAAAAAATCATAAGCCGTCTTCTCGGACGAAACTCCGCCGCCACGAGGCGGAACCTTGGCGAAACCAATCTAGGGCTCTGGCGGAGTTGTTCTGTCGGGGAATCTTCCCTCCCGGAGGGGGAAATCATCGCCATCGTCATCCCCAACGCTCCTTTCATCGGGAGAGGGCAATCTCCATCAACATCTTCATCAGCGCCATCTCATCTCCAAACCCTAGTTCATCTCTTATATCCAATTCTTGTCTCCAAGTCCGGGATTGGTGCTAGTAGGTTGCTAGTAGTGTTAATTACTCCTTGTAGTTGATGCTAGTTGGTTTAATTGGTGGAAGATCATATGTTCAGATCCTATATGCATATTAATACCCCTCTGATTATGAACATGTTTATGCTTTGTGAGTAGTTACTTTTGTTCCTGAGGACATGGGAGAAGTCTTGCTATTAGTAGTCATGTGAATTTGGTATTCGTTTGATATTTTGATGAGATGTATGTTGTCTCTCCTCTAGTGATGTTATGTGAACGTCGACTACATGACACTTCACCATTATTTGGGCCTAGAGGAAGGCACTGGGAAGTAATAAGTAGATGATGGGTTGCTAGAGTGACATAAGCTTAAACCCTAGTTTATGTGTTGCTTTGTAAGGGGCTGATTTGGATCCATATTTTTCATGTTGTGGTTAGGTTTACCTTAATACTTTTGTTGTAGTTGTGGATGCTTGCAATAGAGGTTCATCATAAGTGGTATGCTTGTCCAAGTAAGGGCAGCACCCAAGCACCGGTCCACCCACATACCAAATTATCAAAGTACCGAACGTGAATCATATGAACGTGATGAAAACTAGCTTGACGATATTCCCATGTGTCCTCAGGAGCGCTTTACATCATATAAGAGTTTGTCTAGGCTTGTCCTTTGCTACAAAAAGGATTGGGCCACCTTGCTGCACCTTATTTTCTTTTGTTACTTGTTGCTCGTTACAAATTATCTTATCACAAAACTATCTGTTACCACTTATTTCAGTACTTGCAGAGAATACCTTGCTGGAAACCGCTTATCATTTCCTTCTGCTCCTCGTTGGGTTCGACACTCTTACTTATTGAAAGGACTACGATAGATCCCCTATACTTGTGGGTCATCAAGACTCTTTTCTGGCACCGTTGCCGGGGAGTGAAGCGCATTTGGTAGGTGGAATTAGGTAAGGAAAAAATTTATATAGTGTGCTGAAATTTACTATCACTTGTTACCATGGAAGGTAATCCTCTGAGGGGCTTGTTCGGGGTATCTTCACCTGGACCAGTAGAGCAAAGATTTGCTCCTCAACCTACTGAACCTACTGAAAATGAAAATGAAAATGCTTGCTTTGAAGTTCCTTCGGGTATGATAGAAAAACTGCTAGCTAATCCTTTTTTAGGAGATGGAACAAAACATCCTGATGAACATCTGATATATGTGGATGAAGTTTGTGGATTATTTAAGCTTGCAGGTGTACCCGGAGATGTTGTTAAGAAGAAGGTTTTCCCTTTATCTTTGAGGGGAGATGCATCGACATGGTATAGGCCATGTGATGATATGAGGTCTTGGAATTACAAATGATTGAAATTGAAATTTCATCAGAAGTTTTATCCTATGCACCTTGTTCATCATGATCACAATTACATATATAATTTTTGGCCTCGCGAAGGAGAAAGCATCGCTCAAGCTTGGGGGAGTTTTAAATCAATGTTATATTCATGCCCCAATCATGAGCTCTCAAGGGAAATGATTATTCAAAAAATTTATGCTCAGCTTTCTGGTAACAATCGCACCATGCTTGATACTTCTTATGTTGGCTCTTTTATGATGAAGACTATTGAATTGAAATGGAATTTATTGGAAAGAATTAAACGCAACTCTGAAGATTGGGACCTCGACAATGGTAAGGAGTCAGATATGACACCTAGTTTTGATTGTGTTAAATCTTTTATGGATATCGATATTTTTCGAAAATTTAGCACTAAATATGGACTTGACTCTGAGATAGTAGCTTCTTTCTGTGAATCTTTTGCTGCCTATGTTGATCTCCCCAAGGAGAAGTGGTTTAAATGTCATCCTCCCATAGAAGTAAAAGTAGTTGCACCTATTAAAGTTGAAGAAAAGACTATCACTTATAATGATTCTATTGTTCCTACTTCTTATGTTGAGAAACCACCTTTCCCTGTTAGGATAAAGGATCATGCTAAAGCTTCAACTGTGGTTCGTAAAAGCAATATTAAAACATATACACCTCCTGAGCAAGTTAAAGTTGAACCTAATATTGCTATTGTTAAAGATCTCTTATCTGATAATATAGATGGGCATGTTATTTATTTCTATGATGAAACTGCTAGAATTGCTAAACCCCGTGATAAACATAAACATAGACCTCTGTTAGGCATGCCTGTTATTTCTGTTAAAATAGGAGATCATTGTTATCATGGCTTATGTGATATGGGTGCTAGTGCTAGTGCAATACCTTATTCCTTATACAAAGAAGTTATGCATGATATTGCACCTGCTGAGATGGAAGATACTGATGTCACAATTAAACTTGCCAATAGAGATACTATTTCACCAATGGGAATTGTTAGAGATGTTGAAGGATTGTGTGGGAAAACTAAATATCCTGCTGATTTTCTTGTTCTTGGTTCCCCACAAGATAGCTTTTGTCCTATTATATTTGGTAGACCCTTATTAAATACTGTTAATGCTACCATAGATTGCAAAAGAGATGTTGTTACTATCGGTTTAGATGATATGACTCATGAATTTAATTTTTCTAAATTTAGTAGACAACACCGTGAAGAAGAATTACCTAGTAAGGATGAAATTATTGGCCTTGCTTCTATTGTCGTACCTCCTAGTGATCCTTTAGAACAATATTTGCTAGACCATGAAAATGACATGTTTATGAATGAAAGAAAGAAGGGAATTATATGAAGTATTCTTTAAACAGGAACCTATTCTGAAAAACAATTTATCTGTTGAAATCCTAGGGGATCCTCCTCCACCCAAGGGTGATCCCGTGTTTGAGCTTAAACCGTTACCTGATACTCTTAAATATGCTTATCTTGATGAGAAAAAGATATATCATGTTATTATTAGTGCTAACCTTTCAGAGCATGAGGAAGAGAGATTATTGAAAACTCTGAAGAAGCACCGCGCTGCTATTGGGTATACTCTTGATGATCTTAAGGGCATTAGTCCCACTCTATGTCAACATAAAATTAATTTGGAAGAAGATGCTAAACCGGTTCGTGATCATCAACATCGGCTGAATCCTAAAATGAAAGAAGTGGTAAGAAAGGAGATACTAAAGCTCCTTGAGGTAGGTATAATTTATCCCGTTGCTGATAGTCAGTGGGTAAGCCCTGTCCATTGTGTCCCTAAGAAGGGAGGTATTACTGTTGTTCCTAATGATAAAGATGAATTGATTCCTCAAAGAATTATTACAGGTTATAGGATGGTAATTGATTTCCGCAAATTAAATAAGGCTACTAAAAAGATCATTATCCCTTACCTTTTATAGATAAAATGCTAGAAAGATTGTCCAAACATACGCATTTTTGCTTTCTAGATGGTTATTCTGGTTTCTCTCAAATACCTGTGTCGGCTAGAGATCAATCTAAGACTACTTTTAGATGCCCTTTTGGTACTTTTTCTTATAGAGGTATGCCTTTTGGTTTATGTAATGCACCTGCTACCTTTCAAAGATGCATGATGGCTATATTCTCTAACTTTTGTGAAAAGATTTGTGAGGTTTTCATGGACGACTTTTCCGTCTATGGGTCTTATTTTGATGATTGCTTGAGCAACCTTGATCGAGTTTTGCAGAGATGTGAAGAAACTAATATTGTCTTGAATTGGGAAAAGTGCCACTTTATGGTTAATGAAGGTATTGTCTTGGGGCATAAAGTTTCTAAAAGAGGTATTGAAGTTGATAAAGCCAAGGTTGATGCTATTGAAAAGATTCCATGTCCCAAGGACATCAAAGGTATAAGAAGTTTCCTTGGTCATGTCGGTTTTTATAGGAGGTTCATTAAAGACTTCTCAAAAAATTCTCGGCCTCTGACTAATTTATTACAAAAAGATATACCATTTGTCTTTGATGATGATTGTGTAGAAGCATTTGAAATACTTAAGAAAGCATTGATCTCTGCACCTATTGTTCAGCCACCTGATTGGAATTTACCCTTTGAAATTATGTGTGATGCTAGTTATTATGTTGTAGGTGTTGTTCTAGGACAAAGAGTTGATAAGAAACTAAATGTTATTCAATATGCTAGTAAAACTCTAGACAATGCTCAAAGAAATTATGCTACCACTGAAAAAGAATTCTTAGCAGTTGTATTTGCTTGTGATAAGTTTAGATCTTATATTGTTGATTCTAAAGTAACTATTCACATTGATCATGCTGCTATTAAATATCTTATGGAAAAGAAAGATGCTAAACCTAGACTTATTAGATGGGTTCTCTTACTACAAGAATTTGATTTGCATATTGTTGATAGATAAGGAGCTGAGAACCCCGTTGCAGAACTTGTGTATGTTAGAAAATGTGCTTGATGACCCACTACCTATTGATGATAGCTTTCCTGATGAGCAACTAAATGTCATAAATGCTTCTCATACTGCTCCATGGTATGCTGATTATGCTAATTACATTGTTGCTAAGTTTATACCACCTAGTTTCACATATCAGCAAAAGAAAAAGTTCTTCTATGATTTGAGGCATTACTTTTGGGATGACCCACATCTTTATAAAGAAGGAGTAGATGGTGTTATTAGACGTTGTGTACCTGAGTATGAACAGGAACAGATCCTACGCAAGTGTCACTCCGAAGCTTATGGAGGACACCATGCTGGAGATAGGACTGCACATAAGGTATTGCAATCTGGTTTTTATTGGCCTACTCTCTTCAAGGATGCCCGTAAGTTTGTCTTATCTTGTGATGAATGTCAAAGAATTGGTAATATTAGTAGACGTCAAGAAATGCCTATGAATTATTCACTTGTTATTGAACCATTTGATGTTTGGGGCTTTGACTATATGGGACCTTTTCCTTCCTCTAATGGTTATTCACATATTTTAGTTGCCGTTGATTACGTTACTAAGTGGGTAGAAGCTATTCCAACTAGTAGTGCTGATCATAACACTTCTATTAAAATGCTTAATACTTCTTCCAAGATTTGGAGTCCCTAGATATTTAATGACTGATGGTAGTTCATATTTTATTCATGGTGCTTTCCGTAAAATGCTTGCTAAATATGATGTTAATCATATAATTGCATTTCCTTATCACCCTCAGTCTAGTGGTCAAGTAGAATTGAGTAATAGAGAACTCAAATTAATTTTGCAAAAGACTGTTAATAGGTCTAGAAAGAATTGGTCCAAGAAACTTGATGATACATTATGGGCCTATAGAACTGCATATAAAAATCCTATGGGTATGTCTCCATATAAAATGGTCTATGGAAAAGCATGTCACTTACCTCTCGAACTAGAACACAAGGCTTATTGGGCTATTAAAGAACTTAATTATGATTTTAAACTTGCCGGTGAGAAGAGGTTATTTGATATTAGCTCACTTGATGAATGGAGAACCCAAGCCTACGAAAATGCCAAGTTGTTTAAAGAAAAAGTTAAAAGATGGCATGACAAAAGGATACAAAAGCGTGAGTTTAATGTGGGTGATTATGTATTGCTATACAACTCTCGTTTAAGATTTTTTGCAGGAAAACCTCAATCTAAATGGGAAGGTCCTTACGTTATCGAGGAGGTCTACCGTTCCGGTGCCATAAAAATCAACAACTTCGAAGGCACCAATCCGAAGGTGGTGAACGGTCAAAGAATCAAACATTATATCTCAGGTAATCCCATAAATGTTGAAACCAATGTTATTGAAACCGTAACCCCGGAGAAATACATAAGGGACACTTTTCGGAACGTTTCAGACTCCGAAAAGGAATAGGTATGTGGTGCGGTAAGTAAACCGACTCCAAAACAGTTTTTAAGGCAATATTTCTCCGTTTTGGAATATTTAGAAAAATAGAAAAGATAAGCAGCAGTCCGGGAAGGACACGAGGGCTCCACGAGGGTGGAGGGTGTGCCCTACCTCGTGGGCACCTCGTGTGCTCTCTGGACTCCGTTTTCATACATGACATGTATTTTGGTCGGTAAAAATTCATTATATAAACTCCCGGGGGTTTTGATTCCCGTACCACGCAAAAATCTCCTGTCTTTGTTTCGAGCTATTTTCTGTCAGGGTTGTCAAGGCCAGGCACTATGTCATCTCCCTCCTCCTCCAACCATGAGGGCAACGATGCTTGGCTAATGAAGATAGAGCTGGAGAGAGAAGAACCCATGGAGATCAACAAGGATGAAGGGATCAAGAAGGCCATGGAGGACCAAGTTCTGGCAGCAGAAGACACCCTTCAACTGGATCACAATCTTCTTACTCCAATCGAAATCGAAGCTTTCAAGATGATTGAGTTAGCTCGTATACAAAATAAGTATCTCACACGTGAAAATATTTTGTTGAAGGAGCATATCATCGCACTCAAGGGCATTATCCGCAAGTTAGAAGACCTCCTACGCTCGATGTACAACTATCCATCATCAACATCCCCACCTTCCTCACCAACAAAGGAGACATAATCACATGGGTATGGGCACTCCACTTGGAAACTGCCAAGCTTGGGGGAGTGCCCCGGTATCGTATCACCATCACTTTATCTTTACCGTTTTTCTTAGTTCGATCCTTTTGGTAATATCTTGATCTAGTAGAATAAAAGTTCTTAGTGCGATCTAGTTGTGAGTTTTGCTTTATTATTCTTCTATGTAATCGAGTCCGTGAGCTATATAATAAAGATTAGTGTTGAGGCAAGGGCTTGATTATTTTGTCATAATCCTAAGTGAATAAAAGAAAAGAGAAAGAAATATAAAAAAACAAAGAGATCATGCGAGTCTTATGGAGAGTAATGAGATCACACAGAAAGAGTATGATGAATAAAGGTTGTTGAGGGTTGACAAACACAGTTTTGGTCATCGTTGCAATTAATAGGAAGTAATAAAGAAAGAGAGGTCTTCACATATAAATATACTATCTTGGACATCTTTTATGATTGTGAGCACTCATTAAAATATGACATGCTAAAGAGTTGACATTGGACAAGAAAGACAACGTAATGGGTTGTGTTTTCTTACATCTAAGATGAATTATATTGTCTTGGATATTCCAACATGATGAGCTTGCCTTTCCCCCTCATGCTAGCCGAATTCATTGCACCAAGTAGAGATACTACTTGTGCTTCCAAATACCCTTAAACCAGTGTTGTCATAAGAGTCCACCATATCTACCTATGGATTGAGTAAGATCCATCAAGTGAGTTGTCATCGGTGCAAGCAATAAAAATTGCTCTCTAAATATGTATGATTGATTGGTGTGGTGGAAATAAGCTTTATACGATCGTGTGATATGGAAGTAATAAAAGCGACAGACTGCATAATAAAGGTCCATATCTCAAGTGGCAATATAAAGTGACGTTCGTTCGCATTAAGATTTTGTGCATCCAACCATAAAAGTGCATGACAACCTCTGCTTCCCTCTGCGAAGGGCCTATCTTTTACTTTTATCTCCTACATTGCATAAGAGTCATGGTGATTTTCACCCTTCCTTTTTACACTTTATTCTTTGGCAAGCACAATATGTTGGAAAGATCCTGGTATATATGGCTAATTGGATGTGAGTTTTCATGAATTGTTACTATTGACATTACCCTTGAGGTAAAACGTTGGGAGGCAAAACTATAAGCCCCTATCTCTCTCTGTGTCCGATTAAAACTCCATACCCATGAGTATTGCGTGAGTGTCAGCAATTGTGAAAGATTATATGATAGTTGAGTATGTGGACTTGCTGAAAAGCTCTTATACGTTGACTCTTTCCTATGTTATGATAAATTGCAATTGCTTCAATGACTGAGATTGTAGTTTGTTAGTTTTTGATGAAGTTTAAGATTCATACTTGATATTGTGATTGAATTATTACTCTAGCATTAGAGATTATATGACAAGAATTATATAAGTTGTTGTTCTAAGAATGATCATGATGCCCTCATGTCCGTATTTTATTTTTCTCGACACCTCTATCTCTAAACATGTGGACATATTTTTCGATTTCAGCTTTTCGCTTGAGGACAAGCGAGGTCTAAGCTTGGGGGAGTTGATACGTCCATTTTGCATCATGATTTTATATCTATAATTATTGCATTATGGGCTGTTATTACACATTATGTCACAATACTTATGCCTATTCTCTCTTATTTTACAAGGTTTACATAAAGAGGGAGAATGCCGGCAGCTGGGATTCTAGGCTGGAAAAGGAGCAAATATTACAGACCTATTTTGCACAACTCCAAAAGTCCTGAAACTTCACGGAAGATGTTTTCCAAATATATAAAAAATATTGAGAGCAAGAACTTCACCAGGGGGGCCACACCCTGCCCACGAGGGTGGGGGCGCGCCCTACCCCCTGGGCACGCCCCCTACCTCATGGGCCCCCTGGTGGCCCTCCGGTGGCCATCTTCTGCTATATGGAGTCTTTTAATGGGAAAAAAATCATAAGCCATCTTCTTGGACGAAACTCTGCCGCCATGAGGCGGAACCTTGGCGGAACCAATCTAGGGCTCTGGCGGAGCTGTTCTGCCGGGGAAACTTCCCTCCCGGAGGGGGAAATCATCGCCATCGTCATCACCAATGCTCCTCTCATCGGGAGAGGGCAATCTCCATCAACATCCTCATCAGCACCATCTCATCTCAAAACCCTAGTTCATCTCTTGTATCCAATTCTTGTCTCCAAGTCCGGGATTGGTGCTAGTAGGTTGCTAGTAGTGTTAATTACTCCTTGTAGTTGATGCTAGTTGGTTTAATTGGTGGAAGATCATATGTTCAGATCCAATATGCATATTAATACCCCTCTGATTATGAACATGTTTATGCTTTGTGAGTAGTTACTTTTGTTCCTGAGGACATGGGAGAAGTCTTGCTATTATTAGTCATGTGAATTTGGTATTCGTTCGATATTTTGATGAGATGTATGTTGTCTCTCCTCTAGTGGTGTTATGTGAACGTCGACTACATGACATTTCACCATTATTTGGGCCTAGAGGAAGGCATTGGGAAGTAATAAGTAGATGATGGGTTGCTAGAGTGACAGAAGCTTAAACCCTAGTTTATGCGTTGCTTCGTAAGGGGCTGATTTGGATCCATATTTTTCATGTTGTGGTTAGGTTTACCTTAATACTTTTGTTGTAGTTGTGGATGCTTGCAATAGAGGTTAATCATAAGTGGGATGCTTGTCCAAGTAAGGGCAGCACCCAAGCACCGGTCCACCCACATACCAAATTATCAAAGTACCGAACGTGAATCATATGAACGTGATGAAAACTAGCTTGACGATATTCCCATGTGTCCTCGGGGGCGCTTTACATCATATAAGAGTTTGTCCAGGCTTGTCCTTTGCTACAAAAAGGATTGGGCCACCTTGCTGTACCTTATTTACTTTTGTTACTTGTTGCTCGTTACAAATTATCTTATCACAAAACTATCTGTTACCACTTATTTCAGTACTTGCAGAGAATACCTTGTTGGAAACCGCGTATCATTTCCTTCTGCTCCTCGTTGGGTTCGACACTCTTACTTATCGAAAGGACTACGATAGATCCCCTATACTTGTGGGTCATCAGTCCGCCACGCCACAGATCCCCTGAACTTGGGTGGCCACTGCACCTGCCGCAAGGCGGGGGCAAGGGCTCAGAGCCTCCAAGCGCCGCCGTGGGCACCGGTAGATCTAGCTGGAGGGGTGTCCGCCACGGGGAGCGGGCGTGGAGATGGTGGAGCGAGAGCCGACGAAAGGAAGTCTTCGGTGCACCCCTACCTGGCGCGCCAAATGTCGGATCATGGGTTCCGGCAAAACCCTTAAGGTTCGAACACTGGGGTGCGCGCGAAGATCTCCCCCCTATCGATCCACATACTAACTTAGCAAAGATCTCATGAACTAACTCGACGAACTCACAACACAAAGGACGCAAGATTTATACTGGTTCGGGCCACCGTTGTGGTGTAATACCCTACTCAAGTGTGGTGGTGGTGGATTGCCTCTTAGACTGATGACGAACAGTACAATGGGAAGAACAGACTCCTGAGGTCGAGGTGTTCTTGTGCTTGGTGAACTTGTGTGGTTGAGGATGACCTTAATGATCCGTCCCTGCCTATGGTGGTGGCTAGTCTTATTTATAGAGGCCCTGGTCCTCTCCCCAAATATTGAGCGGGAAGGGAGCCAACAACGGCCAATTTGAAAGGGGACAACTAGTACAAGCTATCCTGACAAAAGGTGGTCTTCGCCTGCTAAAGGTTGTGGTGGTGACACCGTCTTGGGATCCATGGTGACCTCTGTCTTGCCGTCCTTCTGGTCTTGGTCTCATTGCACCAATATGGAAACCTTTGCTTGATGCCTCGGTACTCCGCGCCTGCGCTTGCCCCCTTAGCACCAAAGAGGAAACAAGGATGTTGCACGCGCTGGCGCCCGCCTGGTCTCGATCGCCATGGCTTACGTCATGAGAACCTCGCGAGGTTTGCCCGGCCTCGAACTCCCCGTCCCTCGCGAGCCAGCCTGGTGAGGCCGCTCCTGAGGAAGTCTTGTGTCGTCCGCCTCGCGAGGCTTGGCCCCTCGCGATGGTATTGATTCCTTGTTGATGAAGATGGGACGTACAGGCCTGCCAACAAAGCCACGCCGTGGGCCGCAGGAAGGCAAGTCTAGGGACCCTCGTTCCCAGAACACCGACAAATTGGCACTGGGCACTGGCTCAATATGTTTGTCCCAAAAATAGTATAAAAAGTTGACAAAAGTATATGAAAGTTGTATAATATAGGCATGGAACAATCAAAAATTATAGATACGACGGAGACGTATCATGTACCTCCTCCCAAATTGAAAAGTAGTCCATCACAGAAATTAGTTCTAGTGATTCCTACACCAATTAGTGAGGAAGCTAATGATGATGATCATGAAACTTCAGATCAAGTTACTACCGAACCTCGTAGGTTAACCAGAGTACGATCCGCACCAGAGTGGTACGGTAATCTTGTTCTGGAGATCATGTTACTTGACCATGACGAACCTACGAACTATGAGGAAGCGATAATGAGCCCAGATTCCGCAAAATGGATTGAAGCCATGAAATCTGAGATGGGATCCATGTATGAGAACAAAGTGTGGACTTTGATTGACTTGCCCGATGATCGGTGAGCCATTGAGAATAAATGGATCTTCAAGAGGAAGACGGGCGCTGATAGTAGTGTCACTATCTACAAAGCTTGAATTGTTGCAAAAGGTTTTCGACAAGTTCAAGGTGTTGACTATGATGAGATTTTCTTACTCGTATCGATGCTTAAAAGTCTATCCGACTCATGTTAGCAGTTGTCGCATTTTATGAAATTTGGCAAATGGATATCAAAACTACATTCCTTAGTGGATTTATTAAAAAAGAGTTGTATATGATGCAACCAGAAGGTTTTTTCAATCCTAAAGGTGTTAACAAAGTGTGCAAGCTCCAGCGATCCATCTATGGACTGGTGCAAGCATCTCGGAGTTGGAATATACGCTTTGATGAGTTGATCAAAGCATATGGTTTTATACAAACTTGCGGTGAAGCCTGTATTTACAACAAAGTGAGTGGGAGCACTACAGCCTTTCTGATAAGTATATGTGAATGACATGTTGTTGATCGGAAATGATGTAGAATTTTCTGGAAAGCATAAACGAGAATTTGAAAGGAGTTTTTCAAAGAAAGAATTGCCTGTAAAGCTACTTACATATTGGGCATCAAGATCTATAAGATAGATCAAGACGCTTGATAAGACTTTCGAAGAGTACATACCTTGATAGTTGAAGGAGTTTAAAATGGATCAGTCAAAGAAGGAGTTCTTGCCTGAGTTGTAAGGTGTGAAATTGAGTAAAGACTCAAAACCCGGCCACGGCAGAAAATAAAAAGAGAATGAAAATCATTCCCTATGCCTCAGTCATAGGTTATATAAAGTGTGCTATGCTGTGTACTAGACCTATTGTATACCTTAGCATGATTTTGGCAAGGGAGTACAATAGTGATCTAGGAGTAGATCACTGGACAGTGGTCAAAAGTATCCTTAGAGGGCTAAGGAAATATTTCTTGGTTATGGAGGTGATAAAAAAGTTCATCGTAAAGAGTTACGTCGATGCAAGCTTTTTACACCGATCTAGATGACTTGTCGTGGGTTGGGTGCGACATATGCCAACGGATGGCTTATCATGGTGGGAGCGAGTAGAATGTCGCCGGTGCCTGGAAGCGGGATGAGGCGTAGACACGAACGCCGGCGTACTTTACCCAGGTCCGGGGCTCTCCTAGGAGATAACACCCCTAGTCCTGCTCTGCGGGATCTCCGCATGGTCACTAAGGCACTAGTGAATACAATCGTGCTCCTCGAGCTGTATGCTAGACGTAGAAGAAGGAAGGGCTTGATCTCCTCTCCCCCTAGGGGTGAGTCTAATCCTAACAGGTTCGAACCCTTTGCATGGGTGCCCTGGGGGGTTTATATAGGCCTACCCCCCAAGGGTAGAATGGTAATATGGCCGGGTGTAGGACCCGACTGCCAGTCTCTCTGGTCGCCGGCTTCTCCGCCGGCTGCTGGGGCCCGCCGACTGGTCTGGTACGGAGCCGATAGGCCGCTCCCGCCGCTCGCGGGTCTTGCCGGCTGCCGATTACTGTAGCCGTGATGCTAATGACGCTTGCTTGGTCAAGGGAGCGTGGCTACAGTCCCGCCACCTAGCGGGAGATCACTGTAGCCACTCCGAGTCTCATCTAGTTAATGGCGCGTGGGCCCCGAGGAAGGAATGGGCCGCCTGCTAGAAGCCGGCCTTCCCCTGGTCCGACTGGTGAGGCTCCCGCCGTCTTCCGGGCCCTCGCTGACCGGTAGGGCCCGTCGTCTTCAGGCTGTACCGATAGGCGGTCGTCGGAGTAGGGCTTCGCCTGACAGGAGTGATGTCAGGGGTGGAGTGACAATAGTGTCGCGCCGGGCGGAGATCTCCGCTTGTACGGAGCACTGTGGCCACGCCTGGCCCAGGGTACGGGGGTGATGGGCTACACTATAGCCTCACCCGTCTTGTCTTCTTAATGGGGTGCAAACTTTGAGGGCACCGTGGGCCGACTGCTGGGAGCCAACCTCTCTGGAGGCCGCCTGCCAGGAGTCGGCCCGTCTTGGAGCCGCCTTCCTGAGCTTGGTCGTCTTCTGGCAGTCAGACATTCAGCCAACCGGCCACCAGAAGGCGGCGCTTCATCTTGACGTCTTGAGGGACGCAACCGGCCCAATGTCTTGAAAGGTCCTGGGACTCGGGCTAGGCTACCCGTGGCCCATTACTCCGACAGTAGTCCCCGAAGCTGGTGAGGAGCCGCGGCTGAAGAGCCGATGGGCCTCAAGAGTTTCCCCCTTCGGGCGCTCTGGAAGGAAGCTTCATCCGACTCCTGGCGAGTCGGACGGTAGGAGTCGGCCACGACCAGTCGGATTTGTCAGAAACTTCAAACATTACGACGGGAACTGGGTGGCGTGCTAGCTAAGCTTCCTGGCCCGCCGCTCGTCGCCGGCGCGCCACGTGGTGTCAGCCAGCCGGGCCAGACGGCGAGCCCATGCGTGTGATGGGACGCGATTACAGGCTGGGCCCGCCACCACCGAGCCTTGGCACGCGAACGGATCCGCCGCGGCCGAGGCGGGCGGTTGAGTTTCCCCGCGGAGTTGCTGCGTGCAGTAACCCGCGCGATAAAGGTGGGAACATGGGGTCGTGGGCACAGCTAATCCCACGATCCCACACCCACCTCCTCGGCTTCATAGCCTGCAGGCTATAAGTAGGGGGGAGAGGGAGCGGTGGAGAACACGCGCCCCCTCACCCTGCTCTTGCCTTCCCCTTCTTCTTCCTGTCGCAGCGCCCCCGAGCCACGCCGAAGCGCCGCCGCCGCTCGTTTCCGTCGAGATCGTCCGCCCCAAGCCCTCTGGGCTCCGCCCCATTCTCTGCTCCTTGCCGTGTCGTTTTCTTCGTCGAGCTTCTCCATGGCACGCGAGCGAGGAGGAGACTGGGATGGGTCGAATGTCAATGAAGACCATATCACTTTCCTCTGCGAGACGCGGCGTCTCCCCGGTGCGGACCACGTGAAGGCGCACATGCCGCCGGAGGGAGAGATCTCACCGGTGCCGGGGGAGGGCGAGCGGTCGTCTTCCGCTCGCACTTCACCGGTGGCTTCGGCCTGCCGGCGAGCGGCTTCCTCCGCTCGTTCCTAGAGTTTTATCACCTCCAGCCTCATCACCTCACGCCCAACACCGTGATGCTCCTCGCCGCCTTCGTCACGATGTGCGAGGGCTATCTCGGCATCCTCCCCACCATCGAGCTGTGGGGAGCATTCTTCTACACCAAGTTGGGCACCTCCGTTCGGGAGGTGGCTACCCAGTGTGGTGCCGTCATCGCGGTTCGCCAGCCGTCACCGAAGAACGTCTTCCCCACCATCAAGCTGCCGCAATCGGTCAAGAGGTGGCAGCAATCTTACTTCTACATGGAGAATGTGGACCCAGCCGCCGACTTCATCAACCTGCCGGCTTATGAAGCCGGCCCGCCGGCTGAGCCTCGGGCCAGCTGGGGCTACAAGCCGAAACCGGTATCAGCAGACGGCGCCGCCACCATCCAACGACTCCGGGAGCTAACCAACACTGAAGACCTCAGGGCGTCCGACTTGTTGGTTGCCTTCGTCATGCGCCGGGTTCTCCCGCTCCAAGGCCAGCCTCACCTGATCAGCCGGATGAGCGGGCATCGCGACCCGTGCCGGCTGAGTACCAAGGAGATGCCGGCTGCCGAGGTTGCAAACTTGGTGAACGATATCTCCGGCTTCAAGCTGGAGGGGTCTTGGCGCTTCGGCAAGCGGCCATATTCCCGCGCTGACCCACCTCCTACGGTAAGTTTTCCAATTCTTTCTTTTTGATACTCGTCTTGGCCTTGAACTTAGTCTTGACCAGCTGGCCTCTCCCCACTTGAAATAGATCTACATGTCGGAATCGACGGCAGCCATCGTAGGGGCAGACGGCGACTATGAGCCAGACCGGGCGGTGAGCGACGTGGACGACCCCGACTTGGGGGCGGCCGCCTTGGAGGATACCACGACAGGCGGCGTCTATGAAGCAGGTGGCTTCGAAGAAGGCGGCATCGAGACTTGGCCTCACGATGATGAGGAGGAAGACGAGCCCGGTCCTGCGCGGGGTGCTGGCAGGGTAGACGCGGGGCCCTCTGTCAAGCCGACCGCCCGAGGCGGCACGCGTAAGCATAAGCAAGGCGCCGCCTTGTTCGGCAGCGCGCCTAAGAAAGCCAAGAATCCGACCGCCGCGACCAGGCGGAAAGAGGCCGCGGCGAAGGCGGCCAAGTACCAGAAGCTCCCAAAGGTGCCTCCTACGGTGTCGGCGTAAGTATCTTTTCCTTGCATTCTTCTTTCTCGTCGATTCCTTCTGAGATTTCTCTCTGCGTCTTTCTTGACTTAGGGCCCCGCTCTCTCTTGAGAAGTTAGCAGTCGCCTCCATCTTTGGGTCGACGGAGACCTCCACCACCACCCGGCGAATCGATCCGGCCGCCGACCTCTGGGAGGCGCGGGAGCAAAACGCACGAGAGGTGCGCGAGGAGCAGGAAGCCGCCCGCCGGGAGAAGGCGGAGGCGGACAAGGCGGAAGCCGCCGCTTTGAAGAAGTTGGCGGAAGCCGAGGCCGACGCCGCCGTGAAGAAACGGCTTGAGGAAGCCGCGCGCCGCCAGGAGCCGGTCTTCGTCGTTCCTCTGAACTCCGCAACGCCACCGCCAGAATTTGTGGCGTAATACGTCTCCGTCGTATCTACTTTTCCAAACACTTTTGCCCTTGTTTTGGACTCTAATTTGCATGATTTGAATGGAACTAGCCCGGACTCACGCTATTTTCAGCAGAATTGCCATGGTGTTATTTATGTGCAGAAACAAAAGTTCTCGGAATGACCTGAAACTTCACGGAGATTATTTTTGGAAATAATAAAAAATACTGGCAAAAGATCAAGACTAGGAGGCCCACACCCTAGCCACGAGGGTGGGGGCGCGCCTGCCCCCTGGGCACGCCCCCCTACCTCGTGGGACCCGTGGAGCTCCTCCGACCTCAACTCCAACTCTATATATTCGTGTTCGGAGAGAAAAAAATCAAGGAGAAAGATTCATCACGTTTTACGATACGGAGCCGCCTCCAAGCCCTAAACTCTCTCAGGAAGGCTGATCTGGAGTCCGTTCGGGGCTCCGGAGAGGGGAATCCGTCGCCATCGTCATCATCAACCATCCTCCATGACCAATTTCATGATGCTCACTGTCGTGCGTGAGTAATTCCATCGTAGGCTTGCTGGACGGTGATGGGTTGGATGAGATTTATCATGTAATCGAGTTAGTTTTGTTAGGGTTTGATCCCTAGTATCCACTATGTTCTGAGATTGATGTTGCTATGACTTTGCTATGCTTAATGCTTGTCACTAGGGCCCGAGTGCCATGATTTCAGATCTGAACCTATTATGTTTTCATGAATATATGTGAGTTCTTGATCCTATCTTGCAAGTCTATAGTCACCTACTATGTGTTATGATCCGGCAGCCCCGAAGTGACAATAATCGGGACCACTTCCGGTGATGACCATAGTTTGAGGAGTTCATGTATTCACTATGTGTTAATGCTTTGGTCCGGTACTCTATTAAAAGGAGGCCTTAATATCCCTTAGTTTCCACTAGGACCCCGCTGCCACGGGAGGGTAGGACAAAAGATGCCATGCAAGTTCTTTTCCACAAGCATGTATGACTATATTCGGAATAGATGCCTACATTACATTGATGAATTGGAGCTAGTTCCGTGTCACCCTAGGTTATGACTGTTACATGATGAACCGCATCCGGCATAATTCTCTATCATTGATCCATTGCCTACGAGCTTTCCATATATTGTTCTTCGCTTATTTACTTTTCCGTTGCTATTGTTATCATCACTACAAAATACCAAAAACATTACTTTTTCTACCGTTACTTTTGCTATCGTTACCACTACTATCATATTACTTTGCTACTAAATACTTTGCTGCAGATATTAATTTTCCAGGTGTGGTTGAATTGACAACTCAGCTGCTAATACTTGAGAATATTCTTTGGCTCCCCTTGTGTCGAATCAATAAATTTGGGTTGAATACTCTACCCTCGAAAACTGTTGCGATCCCCTATACTTGTGGGTTATCAAGACTATTTTCTGGAGCCGTTGCCGGGGAGCATAGCTCTATTCTTTAAGTCACTTGGGATTTATATCTGCTTATCATTATGAAGAACTTGAGAGATCCAAAAACCAAGATTTATCCCTCAACTACGAGGGGAGGTAAGGAACTGCCATCTAGCTCTGCACTTGATTCACCTTCTGTTTTGAGTAAGCTTGCGACACCTAAACCTGCTTCTGTTATTAATTCTGTTATGTTGCATATTATTGATGATGCCACTTCTACTACGCATGATACTTATGATGAAACTACTTCTATGCTTGATACAACTGTGCCACTTGGTGAATTTCTTGATGAACAACTCGCTAGGGCTAGAGAGAATGAAATTATTGAAACTGATAATACTGATGAAAGTGATTATGAAGGTTCTCCTAATAAATATGAATTACCTGTTGTGCCTGAGAGCTATGTTATGGATGAAGAAACTAAAAGAGACTTTCTTGCTTGCAATGATAGAAGTGATCTTAAGAAATTATTAGCTAAGCTTAAACAAAAAACTTTGAATGCTAGAATGAAATATGATCCTGCTTATGCTACTTCACCTATCTTTGTTACTGATAAGGATTATGAATTCTCTATTGATCCTGATATAATTACTTTGGTTGAATCTGATCCTTTTTATGGCTATGAATCTGAAACTGTTGTGGCACATCTTACTAAATTAAATGATATAGCTACCCTGTTCACTAATGATGAGACAACTCGCTACTTTTATATCCTTAAAATATTTCCGTTCTCATTAAAGGGTGATGCTAAGATATGGTTTAATTCTCTTGATCATGGTTGTGTGCGTAGTCCCCAGGATATGATTTATTACTTCTCTGCTAAATATTTCCCTGCTCATAAGAAACAAGCTGCCTTAAGGGATATATATAATTTTGTGCAAATTGAAGAAGAGAGTCTCCCACAAGCTTGGGGGAGGCTTCTACAATTACTTAATGCTTTGCCTGATCATCCTCTTCAGAAAAATGAAATACTTGATATATTTTATAATGAACTAACCGATGCTTCCAGAGATTACCTGGATAGTTGTGTTGGTTCTGTTTTCAGGGAAAGAACACTGGATGAAGCTGAAATTTTATTGAATAATATGTTGACAAATGAAAATAATTGGACACTTCCTGAGCCAACTCGTGAGCCTATTCCTAAACCAACTCCGAAGAAAAGGGGCATTCTATTTCTCAGTCCTGAAGATATGCAAGAGGCAAAGAAATCCATGAAAGAAAAGGGTATTAAAGCTCAAGATGTTAAGAATTTACCTCCAATTGAAGAAATACATGGACTTAATTTACCACCTATTGAAGAAACACATGGTCTTTATAACCCGACACAGGTAGTAGAGGAAAATTCTCTCTATAGATATGATAAAGCTGAAATCCCATTTACTAAGTTTGCTAGCCCATACTTAGATGAGTTTGATAAATTTATGGTTAAGCAAGAAGACTTCAATGCTTACTTTGGTAGAGAATTAAAACGCAGTGCTGATATGCTTGAACACTTGGGTGATTATATGGCTAATGTCAAAGGTGAACTTAAACTTATTAGTAAACATGCTTCTATGGTTACCACTCAAGTAGAACAAGTACTTAAATCTCAAAATGATTTGCTCAATGAACTGAATAGTAAATAAGGACTATGCTGTTAGAGTGGCTACTAGAACTGGTAAATTGACTCAGGAACCTTTGTATCCTGAAGGCCACCCTAAGAGAATTGAGCAAGATTCTCAGAGAAATAATATAGATGCACCTAGTCCTTCTAAAAGGAAGAAAATGAAAATTGATAGGACTTTGCATGCTTCTAGTGAACCTATTGCTGAAACACCTGAGAATCGATATGATATTTTCTATTTCTGATGCTGAAACACAATCTGGTAATGAACCTGAAACTAGTGATAATGTTAATGATAATGTTCATGATGATGCTCAACCTAGCAATGATAATGATACAGAAATTGAACCTGCTGTTGATCTTGATAACCCACAATCAAAGAATCAACGTTATGATAAGAGAGACTTTGTTGCTAGGAAACATGGTAAAGAAAGAGAACCATGGGTTCAGAAACCCATGCCTTTTCCTCCTAAGCCATCCAAGAAAAAGGATGATGAGGATTTTGAGCGCTTCGCTGAAATGATTAGACCTATCTTTTTGCGTATGCATTTGACTGATATGCTCAAAATGTAACATCCCAAATTTTCAATTTAGAATGTTATACATTAGATCATCTATGCATATCATATTTTATTTCTGCATTTTGGTTGATCCTAGAAATCCTGAGCAACTCAAGGACCCACGGAGAGAGTTGGGGGTTTCGTTATTTTCATATTTGAGTTTTCTCAAATTTTGAGAATAGGATCATTTGATTTTATTTATTTTATCATCAATTATTTCTATTACAAAAATATGAGAGAGGGAATAAAATGACTTTCCCAAAATAAAGAAATATTGAGGATCAAATAATAAAATCAAATAAGATTTTATTTCGGAGTTTTTCGGTGTTTTATTTGAATTTAGGAAAAATGTGCGTTTTTCAAAATTGCATTTAGGTCCCAAATAAATGTTCACCTTGTGCGGCTTGATTTTAGAAGCCCGTGAAAATTTATTTCAGAATTTTTGGAGTCCGTTTAGTATTTCTTTTTTATTTTTCTTCTGCGCGTAAAAAAACGCGCACCGACCTACGGGCCGTGTCCGACCTGGACACCGGCCCGGGAAGGCTTTATAAGCCGGGGGAGAGGCCTAGCCGAGCCAGCGCCCCAGCCCCCGAAACCATAGCCGCCAGCTCCCGCCGCCGCCGGATGCCGCCGACCCGCCGCCCGAGGTCCGCCGCCGCCTCGTTTTCCGCGCCGTTTTTCTTCGAAAAACCGTTCGGTTTTTCCGTCGTTTTTTTCTAGTTTCGGTTTTTTTTAATAGATCGGTTTTCCGGTTTATTTAAATAGTGAGCGTTCATCCATTCGTTCGTTCTAGCGAACGTTCGTCGTTTTTCTTTTTCTCGGATTAAATCCGCTATTTTTTGGATCGCGATTCCTGATTCGATTTTCGTTTTAGTATAACTTTTCGCTCCTTTATCGGAATCAGGTGATTCAAGCGCCTGGAGTTTCATCTCGAAACCCTCTATCCGTTTAACCAACTTAAACAAGAGTTTGCTACTGTAAAATTTTCCCTAGATCCAGATTAGTAGAACGAAGTTGTTTTCTTTCGCCGTTTGACTTTCGTTGCTTCGTTCGATTTGATTCTTTTGCCAACCGGAGTTCTTAGGTTGAACCTTCTGGTTAGATCTCTTATTTGCATTTACCCGTGCATTAGATGAGTACTTATTGTATGCTTGTTTGTTTGTCTGCGATAGAGTACCCGGAGTGCGCCGCCTGTTACTTCGAATCTCTAGGTTTCGCGGATCATCAACAAGGCAAGTAACACTTTGGTCATACCTTTCCTACTACCCAGTTTTATTGCATTAGAACAATCCTCACACATTGCATGATTAGGATCTAATTAAATTGTGGGATGGGAAGTAGTTGAGGTAGTACCTATTACCTGTTTATTATCAAACCTTTGGGAGTTACTTCTACGTTTGCTTATTACGCCATGCTATGCTAGTAGACGTGGATTGGGTGAGTGATATCCATGACAGATGTGAGTTTTGTTAATTAATGGTTTATCTAAGGTGGCAACTTAAACACACGTCTGGGTGGATTGAGGCACCTGGGTATTCCAGGACTTGCCTGTTTTCTTTTGGACCGCCACCCAGGCTCAAAGGGATCATGAGACTATTCATACTAGAAACTTCTGTGTGCAGCCACAAGCTATTATGGGCTCTAGCATAGTTGACTAAGTCGTGCGAACTCTTACAGTGGTAGACTAGCAGATGTAGGGGATGTAGGTGGTACGGTCTACCCGATCGTAAGGTGCTAGTGCTTCTAAAAGACTATGTCTCGGTCATCCGTCTTCTCAAACACCCTGTAGTGCGAGAACCCAAACGGAGGCGATCGAGTCTTGTGGGAAAAAGTGCGCAAACCTCTGCAGAGTGTAATAAACTAATCATGATTAGCCGTGTCCCCGGTTATGGACATCTTGAGTATCTAGTACCTGGATTATCATGTGAATCTCAACATGTTACTCTAAATTAATTTTGTTGGGTTATGTTTAATGATGATGTTTAATTGGGATTGAGAATGTTGTCAACCATTCTCAATGTTTAACAACTACCATGATAGTAATTAAATTTCATTCCTTTGAAGTAGGGAAAAATTGGCTTTACGCAAAACTGTAACCATAGAGCTTTCCACCAGCCAAATATGCATATAGTATAGCTGTTTCATTCCATTAGTCTCTATGTGTTACCTTGCCAGCATATTCCATGTGCTGACCCGTTTTCGGGCTGCAACGTTAATGTTGCAGACTTTTCAGACGATGATTAAGGAGTTTTAGGTCGTGGTTCTATACTCAGTGATGCCGTTGGAGTTAATGGACTCACTTACCTTCCAAGCCTTCCGTTGTTATCGTTATTATATGGCCTTAAGCCATATTTATTGTAATAAGTTCTCTTATGAGACACTCGATGTAATAAGTGTGTGATTGCTACTCTGTTATAAATCCTCCGAGTACTGTGTGGTGTCAGCATTACTAATCCAGGAATGACACCGGAGCACAGAGATCAGACTGTTTGAGGTCTGGTCGCTACAGAGATAAATGTTTATTATTCATGCTAGAATTGTATTAACCGTAAACATAATACATGTGTGAATACATAGACAAACAGAGTGTCACTAGTATGCCTCTACTTGACTAGCTCGTTAATCAAAGATGGTTATGTTTCCTAACCATGAACAAAGAGTTGTTATTTGATTAACGAGGTCACATCATTAGTTGAATGATCTGATTGACATGACCCATTCCATTAGCTTAGCACCCGATCGTTTAGTATGTTGCTATTGCTTTCTTCATGACTTATACATGTTCCTATAACTATGAGATTATGCAACTCCCGTTTACCGGAGGAACACTTTGGGTACTACCAAACGTCACAACGTAACTGGGTGATTATAAAGGAGTACTACAGGTGTCTCCAATGGTACATGTTGGGTTGGCGTATTTCGAGATTAGGTTTTGTCACTCCGATTGTCGGAGAGGTATCTCTGGGCCCTCTCGGTAATACACATCACATAAGCCTTGCAAGCATTACAACTAATATGTTAGTTGTGAAATGATGTATTACAGAACGAGTAAAGAGACTTGCCGGTAACGAGATTGAACTAGGTATTGGATACCGACGATCGAATCTCGGGCAAGTAACATACCGATGACAAAGGGAACAATGTATGTTGTTATGCGGTCTGACCGATAAAGATCTTTGTAGAATATGTAGGAGCCAATATGCGCATCCAGGTCCCGCTATTGGTTATTGACCGGAGACGTGTCTCGGTCATGTCTGCATTGTTCTCGAACCGTAGGGTCCGCACGCTTAACGTTACGATGACAGTTATTATGAGTTTATGCATTTTGATGTACCGAAGGTTGTTCGGAGTCCCGGATGTGATCACAGACATTACGAGGAGTCTCGGAATGGTCGAGACATAAAGATTGATATATTGGAAGCCTATGTTTGGACATCGGAAGTGTTCCGGGTGAAATCAGGATTTTACCGGATTACCGGGAGGTTACCGGAACCCCCCGGGAGTCATATGGTCCTTAGTGGGCCTTAGTGGAAAGGTGAAAGGGCTGCCCATAAGGGCTGCGCGCCTCCCCCCTCCCCTAGTCCTATTAGGACTAGGAGAGGTGGCCGGCCACCCCTCTCCCTCTTTCCCCCTTGGGAGTCCAAGTTGGAATAGGATTGGGGGGGAGTCCTACTCCCGGTAGGAGTAGGACTCCTCCTGCGCCTCCATAGGGCTGGCTGCACCCCTCCCCCTTGGCTCCTTTATATACGGAGGCAGGGGGCACCTCTAGACACACAAGTTGATCATTGAGATCGTTCCTTAGCCGTGTGCGGTGCCCCCTGCCACCATATTCCACCTCGATCATATCGTTGTAGTGCTTAGGCGAAGCCCTGTGTCGGTAGAACATCAAGATCGTCACCATGCCGTTGTGCTGAGGAAACTCTTCCCCGACGCTTTGCTGGATTGGAGCCCAGGGATCGTCATCGAGTTGTACGTGTGCTAAGAACTCGGAGGTGCCGGAGTAACGGTGCTTGGATCGGTCGGATCGGGAAGAAGACGTACGACTACTTCCTCTACGTTGTGTCAACGCTTCCGTTGCAATCTACAAGGGTACGTAGATCATACTCTCCCCTCGTTGCTATGCATCACCATGATCTTGCGTGTGCGTAGGAAATTTTTTGAAATTACTACGTTCCCCAACAGTGGCATCCGAGCCTAGGTTTTATGGTTTGATGTTATTTGCACGAGTAGAACACAAGTGAGTTGTGGACGATACAAGTCATACTGCCTACCAGCATGTCATACTTTGGTTCGGCGGTATTGTTGGACGAGACGACCCGGACCAACCTTACGCGTACGCTTACGCGAGACCGGTTCCCTCGACGTGCTTTGCACATAGATGGCTTGCGGGCGACTATCTCTCCAACTTTAGTTGAACCGAGTGTGGCTACGCCCGGTCCTTGCGAAGGTTAAAATGGAGTCTATTTGACAAACTATCATTGTGGTTTTGATGCGTAGGTGAGATTGGTTCTTGCTTAAGCCCGTAGCAGCCACGTAAAACATGCAACAACAAAGTAGAGGACGTCTAACTTGTTTTTGCAGGGCATGTTGTGATGTGATATGGTCAAGGCATGATGCTGAATTTTATTGTATGAGATGATCATGTTTTGTAACCGAGTTATCGGCAACTGGCAGGAGCCATATGGTTGTCGCTTTATTGTATGCAATGCAATCGCGATGTAATGCTTTACTTTATTACTAAACGGTAGTGATAGTCGTGGAAGCATAAGATTGGCGAGACGACAACGATGCTACGATGGAGATCAAGGTGTCGCGCCGGTGACGATGGTGATCATAACGGTGCTTCAGAGATGGAGATCACAAGCACAAGATGATGATGGCCATATCATATCACTTATATTGATTGCATGTGATGTTTATCTTTTTATGCATCTTATCTTGCTTTGATTGACGGTAGCATTATAAGATGATCTCTCACTAAATTATCAAGAAGTGTTCTCCCTGAGTATGCACCGTTGCCAAAGTTCGTCGTGCCCAGACACCACGTGATGATCGGGTGTGATAAGCTCTACGTCCATCTACAACGGGTGCAAGCCAGTTTTGCACACGCAGAATACTCAGGTTAAAATTGACGAGCCTAGCATATACAGATATGGCCTCGGAACACGGAGACCGAAAGGTCGAGCATGAATCATATAGTAGATATGATCAACATAACGATGTTCACCATTGAAAACTATTCCATCTCACGTGATGATCGGTTGTGGTTTTGTTGATTTGGATCACGTGATCACTTAGAGGATTAGAGGGATGTCTATCTAAGTGGGAGTTCTTAAGTAATATGATTAATTGAACTTAAACTTATCATGAACTTAGTACCTGATAGTATCTTGCTTGTTTATGTTGATTGTAGATAGATGGCTCGTGTTGTTGTTCCGTTGAATTTTAATGCGTTCCTTGAGAAAGCAAAGTTGAAAGATGATGGTAGCAATTATACGGACTGGGTCGTAACTTGAGGATTATCCTCATTGCTGCTCAGAAGTATTACGTCGTGGAAGCACCGCTGGGTGCCAGGCCTGCTGCTGGAGCAACTCCAGATGTTATGAACGTTTGGCAGAGCAAAGTTGATGACTACTCGATAGTTCAGTGTGCCATGCATTACGGCTTAGAATCGGGACTTCAACGACGTTTTGAACGTCATGGAGCATATGAGATGTTCCAGGAGTTGAAGTTAATATTTCAAGCAAATGCCCGGATTGAGAGATATGAAGTCTCCAATAATTTCTATAGCTGCAAGATGGAGGAGAACAGTTCTGTCAGTGACCATATACTCAAAATGTCTGGGTATAATAATCACTTGATTCAATTGGGAGTTAATCTTCCAGATGATTGCGTCATTGACAGAATTCTCCAATCACTGCCACCAAGCTACAAGAGCTTCGTGATGAACTATAATATGCAAGGGATGAACAAGACTATTCCCGAGCTCTTCGCAATGCTGAAAGCTGCGGAGGTAGAAATCAAGAAGGAGCATCAAGTGTTGATGGTTAACAAGACCACTAGTTTCAAGAAAAAGGGCAAAGGGAAGAAAAAGGGGAACTTCAAGAAGAACAGCAAGCAAGTTGCTGCTCAGGAGAAGAAACCCAAGTCTGGACCTAAGCCTGAAACTGAGTGCTTCTACTGCAAGCAGACTGGTCACTGGAAGCGGAACTGCCCCAAGTATTTGGCGGATAAGAAGGATGGCAAGGTGAACAAAGGTATATGTGATATACATGTTATTGATGTGTACCTTACTAGAGCTCGCAGTAGCACATGGGTATTTGATACTGGTTCTGTTGCTAATATTTGCAACTCGAAACAGGGACTACGGAATAAGCGGGCACTGGCAAAGGACGAGGTGACGATGCGCGTGGGAAACGGTTCCAAAGTCAATGTGATCGCGGTCGGCACGCTACCTCTACATCTACCTTCGGGATTAATATTAGACCTAAATAATTGTTATTTGGTGCCAGCGTTGAGCATGAACATTATATCTGGATCTTGTTTAATGCGAGACAGTTATTCATTTAAATCAAAGAATAATGGTTGTTCTATTTATATGAGTAATATCTTTTATGGTCATGCACCCTTGAAGAGTGGTCTATTCTTATTGAATCTCGATAGTAGTAATACACATATTCATAATGTTGAAGCCAAAAGATGCAGAGTTGATAATGAAAGTGCAACTTATTTGTGGCACTGTCGTTTAGGTCATATCGGTGTAAAGCGCATGAAGAAACTCCATACTGATGGACTTTTGGAACCACTTGATTATGAATCACTTGGTACTTGTGAACCGTGCCTCATGGGCAAGATGACTAAAACACCGTTCTCCGGTACTATGGAGAGAGCAACAGATTTGTTGGAAATCATACATACCGATGTATGTGGTCCGATGAATATTGAGGCTCGTGGCGGATATCGTTATTTTCTCACCTTCACAGATGATTTAAGCAGATATGGGTATATCTACTTAATGAAACATAAGTCTGAAACATTTGAAAAGTTCAAAGAATTTCAGAGTGAAGTTGAAAATCATCGTAACAAGAAAATAAAGTTTCTACGATCTGATCGTGGAGGAGAATATTTGAGTTACGAGTTTGGTGTACATTTGAAAAACTGTGGAATAGTTTCGCAACTCACGCCACCCGGAACACCACAGCGTAATGGTGTGTCCGAACGTCGTAATCGTACTTTACTAGATATGGTGCGATCTATGATGTCTCTTACAGATTTACCGCTATTGTTTTGGGGTTATGCTTTAGAGACGGCCACATTCACGTTAAATAGGGCACCGTCAAAATCCGTTGAGACGACACCGTATGAACTATGGTTTGGCAAGAAACCAAAGTTGTCATTTCTTAAAGTTTGGGGCTGCGATGCTTATGTGCAAAAGCTTCAACCTGATAAGCTCGAACCCAAATCGGAGAAATGTGTCTTCATAGGATACCCAAAGGAGACTGTTGGGTACACCTTCTATCACAGATCCGAAGGCAAGACATTCGTTGCTAAGAATGGATCTTTTCTAGAGAAGGAGTTTCTCTCGAAAGAAGTGAGTGGGAGGAAAGTAGAACTTGACGAGGTAACTGTACCGACTCCCTTACTGGAAAGTAGTACATCACAGAAAACTGTTTCAGTGACACCTACACCAGTTAGTGAGGAAGCTAATGATAATGATCATGAGACTTCAGATCAAGATACTACTGAACCTCGTAGATCAACCAGAGTAAGATCCGCACCAGAGTGGTACGGTAATCCTGTTCTGGAAGTCATGCTACTAGATCATGATGAACCTACGAACTATGAAGAAGCGATGGTGAGCCCAGATTCCGCAAAGTGGCTTGAAGCCATGAAATCTGAGATGGGATCCATGTATGAGAACAAAGTATGGACTTTGGTTGACTTGCCCGATGATCGGCAAGCAATTGAGAATAAATGGATCTTCAAGAAGAAGACTGACGCTGACGGTAATGTTACTGTCTACAAAGCTCGACTTGTCGCGAAAGGTTTTCGACAAGTTCAAGGGGTTGACTACGATGAGACCTTCTCACCCGTAGCGATGCTTAATATGTCTGAATCATGTTAGCAATTGCCGCATTTTATGATTATGAAATTTGGCAGATGGATGTCAAAACTGCATTCCTGAATGGATTTCTGGAAGAAGAGTTGTATATGATGCAACCGGAAGGTTTTGTCGATCCAAAGGGAGCTAACAAAGTGTGCAAGCTCCAGCGATCCATTTATGGACTGGTGCAAGCCTCTCGGAGTTGGAATAAACGCTTTGATAGTGTGATCAAAGCATTTGGTTTTATACAGACTTTCGGAGAAGCCTGTATTTATAAGAAAGTGAGTGGGAGCTCTGTAGCATTTCTGATATTATATGTGGATGACATATTACTAATTGGAAATGATATAGAATTTCTGGATAGCATAAAGGGGTACTTGAATAAAAGTTTTTCAATGAAAGACCTCAGTGAAGCTGCTTACATATTAGGCATAAAGATCTATAGAGATAGATCAAGACGCTTAATTGGACTTTCACAAAGCACATACCTTGACAAGATTTTGAAGAAGTTCAAAATGGATCAAGCAAAGAAAGGGTTCTTGCCTGTGTTACAAGGTGTGAAGTTGAGTAAGACTCAATGCCCGACCACTGCAGAAGATAGAGAGAAAATGAAAGATGTTCCCTATGCTTCAGCCATAGGCTCTATCATGTATGCAATGCTGTGTACCAGACCTGATGTGTGTCTTGCTATAAGTTTAGCAGGGAGGTACCAAAGTAATCCAGGAGTGGATCACTGGACAGCGGTCAAGAACATCCTGAAATACCTGAAAAGGACTAAGGATATGTTTCTCGTATATGGAGGTGACAAAGAGCTCACCGTAAAAGGTTACATTGATGCAAGCTTTGACACTGATCCGGACGATTCTAAATCGCAAACCGGATACGTGTTTACATTGAACGGTGGAGCTGTCAGTTGGTGCAGTTCTAAACAAAGCGTCGTAGCAGGATCTACATGTGAAGCGGAGTACATAGCTGCTTCGGAAGCAGCGAACGAAGGAGTCTGGATGAAGGAGTTCATATCCGATCTAGGTGTCATACCTAGTGCATCGGGTCCAATGAAAATCTTTTGTGACAATACTGGTGCAATTGCCTTGGCAAAGGAATCCAGATTTCACAAGAGGACCAAACACATCAAGAGACGCTTCAATTCCATCCGGGATCTAGTCCAGGTGGGAGACATAGAGATTTGCAAGATACATACGGATCTAAATGTTGCAAACCCGTTGACTAAGCCTCTTCCACGAGCAAAACATGATCAGCACCAAGGCTCCATGGGTGTTAGAATCATTACTGTGTAATCTAGATTATTGACTCTAGTGCAAGTGGGAGACTGAAGTAAATATGCCCTAGAGGCAATAATAAAGTTATTATTTATTTCCTTATATCATGATAAATGTTTATTGTTCATGCTAGAATTGTATTAACCGGAAACATAATACATGTGTGAATACATAGACAAACAGAGTGTCACTAGTATGCCTCTACTTGACTAGCTCGTTAATCAAAGATGGTTATGTTTCCTAACCATGAACAAAGAGTTGTTATTTGATTAACGAGGTCACATCATTAGTTGAATGATCTGATTGACATGACCCATTCCATTAGCTTAGCACCCGATCGTTTAGTATGTTGCTATTGCTTTCTTCATGACTTATACATGTTCCTATAACTATGAGATTATGCAAAAGACTCAAAACCCGACCACAGCAGAAAATAGAAAGAGAATGAAAAGTCATTCCCTATGCCTCAGTCATAGGTTCTATAAAGTATGCTATGTTGTTTGCCAGTCCTATTGTATACCTTAGCATGATTCTGTCAAGGGAGTACAATAGTGATCTAGGAGTATATCACTAGACAGCGATCAAAATTATCCTTAGAGAACTAAGGAAATATTTCTCGGTTATGGAGGTGATAAAGGAGTTCGTCGTAAAGAGTTACGTCAATGCAAGCTTTTTACATCGATCTAGATGACTCTAAGTCTCGATCTGGATACACTACAAAAAAATACACTTCCGTGATGATACGTGTTTGTCATAGTAGGTCGCGTTTTTTGTCATGCATGTACATCCATGACGATTTTATGACAGAATCAAGATAGTCATACCTGTGCTGTCGTAGAAGTGTTCCATGACATTACCAAAATTATCATCACGGAAGTGTCCACTTCCATGACGATAAATCGCGCGTCACAGAAGTGCTTTCGTCAAGGGTGACCGACACGTGGCATCCACCGTAACAGAACATTGTTAAGCTATCGGGTCGGGTTTTGGATCCGATAACCCATTAACAGCCCCGACCAATGGGGATTTTCCACGTGTAAAATCGTCATTGGCTGGAGGAAACACGTGTCGGCTCACCGTTGGGACAGATGTCATCCGCCCATTGGACCGAAGGCGCCTATGATACGGCGACACATGGCACGGCCCAACAGAGGCCCATTCCTGTGAAAAGGTCAGCTCGTTTGACTTTGTAGCGACCTGACCCAAATGGATCAAGTCTCTGTGCTTAAGTGTCATCCCTGGATCGGTATGCTGACACACACAGTACTCGAGGATTTATAACAGAGGTAAATCACATGTGTAAAGTAACGTAAATACTATTACCTCAATCCAAAATAGCAGAAGTAACAAGGTTGTGGATTCCCATCAACACCAACGGCAAAGTTGAGTGTAGAAATCGTAACCCTAACGTATCACTTACTCGTCGTTAGATAAACCTGCAACATGAGACGTTGCAGCCCCAAAGGGTCAGTACATTGAATGTACTGGCAAATTCACACCATAGAGAATGATAAACAATGGCTATCACTACATTCATATTTGGCTCGTGGAAAAGCTCTATGGTTATAAGGTTTTTGCGAAAAGCCAATTTTTTCCCTACTACAAAAGAATAAATTTTATTTAACTATCATGGTGGTTGTTAAACATTGAGAATGGTTGATAGCATTCTCAATCCCAATTAAAAGTAATCATTAACAACCCAACAAAATTAATTAAAGTAACATGATGAGATCAACAGGATAATCCAAGAACTAGATACTTAAGACGTTCATAACCGGGGACACGGCTAATCATGATTAGTTTGTACACTCTGCAGAGGTTGCGCACTTTTCCCCACAAGACTCGATCGCCTCCGTTGGATTTCTCGCACTACATGGTGTTTGAGAAACGGATGACCGAGACATAGTCTTTCAGAAGCGCTAGCACCTTACGATGGATAGACCGTTACACCTACTTTCCCCTACATTTGCTAGTCTAACCTGTAAGAGTTCGCACGACTTAATCAACTATGCTAGAGCCCATAATAGCTTGTGGCTGCACACGGAAGTTTCTAATATAAATAATCTCATGATCCCTTTGAGCCTGGGTGGAGGTCCATAAAAAAACAGGCAATCCTGGTCTACCCAGGTGCCTAGACAGGCAATCCTGGAATACCCAGGTGCCTCAATCCACCCAGATGTGTGTTTAAGTTGCCACCTTAAGTAAACCATTAATTAACAACCTCACAACTGTCATGAATACTCTCAAACCCAATCCGCGTCTACGAGCATAACATGGCAATATAAGCATAACGTAATAGTAACTCCCAAGGTTTGTATGCAGGGCAATAGGTTCCTACCTCATCAACTACTTCCCAATACCACATGTTATCAATCCTACTCATGCAATGTTTGAGGGTGAAACTAATGCATAAAAATTGGGTATGAAAAGGGATATGATCAAAGTGTGAACTTGCCTGCAATGTTGATGAAGATGATTCACACTCAAAACTCTTGATAGTTCTACTCGTCACACTCCGGTCAATCTATCGTAAGCAAGCAATAGTAACCACACATAAGCAATCACTCAAAGATCGGAGAGAACAAAGAAAACAATTCGGAAAACGTCAAAACCAAGCAAATAACTCTTGCAACATAAAACGATTTCTAACAGTACCAAAATTATGTGAATTTGGCCTGATCAAAAAGTTTAGGTAAAGAGCTTCGATTTGCAAAAAGAATCAACTCAAACGGAGCTACGAAACTCAAGTTATGATCAAACGAAGTTTGAATTCAAATCTGATCTAATTTAAATTTTAAACTTTTCAAAAACATGTTTGAGTTGGATTACTGGATAGAGGAGATCATAACGAAGAAGTGGACGTTGGTTTTGTTGGATTTGGACAAACGAGTAAAAAGTTATGGCTATTTGAAAAATCAGGGCCAAACTGTTTTACGGAAGATAAAAAATAGATACGAGCTAGGGTCTAATGTATAAATATGTAGACTAATTGATAATCTAATTATTCTATCGTATTAGTCTAAAAATAATAAACTATGGAAGTATAAGAAAAAAACAAAGAAATATACCTTTATAAGGCAGAGAAAAGATGACTTTGGAGAGAAGAGAAAATTTCTAGAAGTCGCGCCGGAGAGGATAAATATATTTTTCTTAAATGAATCTAGTCAAACTAAAATATTGATTTAACCCGAATCGGATGATTTTTGGAGGCTCTATGGGTCTATATTTATTGGTGGAAAAGAAGGTTAGGGGTCAAAGGCTAGGCAATGTGGGACTAAACGTAGACGAAAATATACGAAACAGAAAAGAAAAGAGACGCTCGCATCGCATGGGCCTAAAGGCCTTCGGTTGGCCGTGCGCACGTTGCGGTGCAGTTTTTTTTTACAAAATTCGGCCTAAGAGAAAAAAAGAAAAAAAAAGAAAAGGCTGGTTGGGCCTGGCCTATTTAAGAGAAAAAAACAAAGGGGCGCCAGAAGCTACTATACTGTGCATGTAGGCGATAAATAAATATGGGCCACACGTACAGTTTTTTTAAATAGGAACAGAAGGAAAACCGAATAACAAAATAAAATAAAAATTAAATATAGGCATATTATATATCAAAATTTTCAGAAAAAGATTTTCTACAAGATGAACATTTTTCTAGCATTAAATAAAATACACACAAATTCTAATAATTCCAATAGTGCTCCTGCTCTAATAAGATCCAACAAAATCATTTTAAAAAATACCAAAATGAAATCAAATTTATTTCTCTCTAATTTTCTGTTGTAGGGAATCATGTTACCCTATTTTCCATGTATTTTATTTTTGGAGAAAAATGATATGAATAAAATCCAAATAACTCCAAATTGAAAAAATAATTCAAAAGACTTTGAATTTGATCCTTTGAAACTCCCAACTCATATTTCATATAATTTGAAGAAGTCATTTTATCTCCTCTCGTGAAAATCATTGAGTTGCATAAAGTTTCAGAATTGGAAATATTTTCCAAATGAAATTCAAATATTTTCAACACCCCTTGTCATTTAAATAAATGGAAGAAGTCATGTCATCTTCTCTCTAGGGTTTCGTGGTGAAAAGAATTTGAATTTCACGGAGATCACGAATGAAAAATGAAAGTTTGGGAAAGTCCTTTTATTCCCTCTCATTTAACTTTCAAAAAAGGTTTCGAATTTCACTCAATTTCACACAACCAATCAAACAATCAATCAAATCTATCTATTTATTATAACATTCCAAAATTTAGAATTTTGGGATGTTACATGACTTGGTCAAAAGGTGGCGGGCCAGCCCATGGAAAGCCTGTTAACGGCCTGTTCGCATATAGCCCATTTATAGCCCGCTAACCCAGGGCCCGTTACGCCCTATCTGAATTAGGCCCAGTAGCGTCATCTGGGCCGTCCAATATGATTCAGCCCGTTTTAACTTCCGTCCCATGTGTGGCCCATGACTTCTTTCAGCCCATATGAGGACCTTTGTAACTCTTGGCCCATTAACGGCCCATGGTGAAACTGGCCCGTAATGAACAGTGTATCACTTTATACCCATTAACGGCCCGTTATTCCATTGGGCCGTTTCCAGCCCAAGTTATCTTTCGGCCTTCTCAGGGCCCATTGATTCTTGGGCTCATTTGCAGCATTCGGTTACATACGGCCCGTTACTGTCATTTTCTGCTTGTGGGCCAAATTCAGCCCGTCGTTACAGTCGGCCCGTTTGCGGACCGTTAATACATTGGGCCGTTTTCATGTCAAAAAAACCTGTTGGGCTATTTTCATAGAGTTATCAAATACGGCCTATTAACGACCCGTTATGGTCCACGAATAGTACGGCCCATGATTGGCGAAATGATGATACACCCCGTAGAAGGCCCATGGATCCTATGGCCCGTATGAGGCCCATGGATAGTACGACCCATAGAAGGCCCATGGATCGTACGGCCCGTAGAAGGCCCATGGACCCTACGGCCCGTAGAAGGCCCATGGACCCTAAGGCCCGTATAGAAGGCCGATGGATCCTACGGCCGGACGAAGTCCCATGGATCATACGGCCTACAGGAGGCCCATGGTTACAACAGTCCGTGTGTTGCCATGATTATTTTGGCCTAGTTACCAAAAATAGGCTATTGTGGACACTAGAAAAAAACAGAAAAAGAACTGCAGTGACTACAAGCAAACAACTAAACAAGACAATAAGGAAATAAATAAGCAACCAATTAACGCTAGCCTATTACCGCTATTACACATATTACATCCACTGGGCATCAAAGTTCGCCACCAGTGCAAATATAGGGAACAAAGCAACACATTACATACACTGGCCGTCAAAATTGGCCACCAGTGCAAATAAACGCGACAGCAAAACAAGAGCATAACTGAAACAACTTCAGAAGAGCTCAAGAAACGTTATCCTGGGTATCCACCATGCTGGCAATAAGCTTAGCAAGCTAATTAGCTTTGTCCTGTTTGGCGCTAAAATCCTCCAACGCTTGCTGTTGCACCAGAAAGTATGCATCTGAATGCTCCAGGGACTTTCGCAGTCCTTCCGCTTCTTATTGCAGCACAGCCGATCGATGTCTTTCAGCTTGTAGTTGAGACTCAAGAAACCGAGCTGATTCAGACAGTGAGTTTGAATAGCTTGTGCAAGCGGTGGCCAGTAACTCGAACACTAAACCAAGACAGGACTTTGGGGTTGTCTCGCTGTCTTCAAGATAGTCTTCGTTAGCTGTTTTATCAGCTTTGTTGGAGACCAACAAGGATGTGTCACTATCCTGAACCTTATATGCATTACTTACTTTACCATTGCTTAATAAGGCACTCTTCCCCAATATTCTGTCAGCATTCTAAAAGAAGAAACAAGCAGACACATAACAAGTTTAGCATGTACTAGTATATGAAACTCATTTCGGTGAACCAGTTCATTAGTAAGGTGGACAGGATTAAACTACCAAGTCTTCTATTGCCAAGTACTAGTACATAATAAAAGCATCAAACAAACATATATCTATGTCCTATGGTCACTGCATTGTCTTGCCAAATCAAAATAGAGACACGGTTCAAATCATATCAGTTCAAGACAAAGCAGCAGTGAAAGAATACAAAGCGTGGGAAACTACACGGCACAAAAAGATTTCAGATGGGTACCACGGGTTTACATGTACAACAACACTATTGGCTCTGTTGTGATGCTAGTAATGTGCGTGATATGAAAGTCAACTGTATACACAATTGAAATTAAAATCAACAGAGCTATTGATAAGAGCAAACCTGTTAAAGAAACATGCGTGAACATACCTGCTGTGTCATTGGAGTTTCGATTGGATCCTTCAATTTAAAAATAAGATTGTATGAGTAAATACAGTGATACAAGAGCAAAGCAATCATAGTTAAAAAAGGCGCGCCTAAGCGAGCGCTTAAGCGCGCCTAGGCTCTAGGCGTTGGCAAAACACATTGCGCATAACTACGCATAATCTATGCATAACTGCACATAAGCATGCGCTTTGGTCAGCAAAGCGCAAGGCGGTGGCAAAACACACAATTAACGCCTAGCGCTTTTTTGAACTATGATAGCAATGGAATCTTAAATTAGAACAGTTGTTCTTCAGGTTTAGGCACTTGTTCTACATGAACAGAGTACAGTAAGATGCAAGAATATAATACTTAAAAATAGAAAATGAGCTCATAGACCTTACCACATTCTTGGTTCGGGACCAGTACAGAACAAGGCGTTCTCAGTCATCGTCCAGTAAATGTGTCTCAGGAGAACGTAAGGGAATTTGATGAGTTTCTTTGCCGGTGAAGTATGTTTTCTTCAGGTAATTCCGATACTGCCACCAAGCATTCTTGAAGATAGCAGAGGTATTAGCACAGGTTACCTCATCTTGAGTTTCCAAATCGGTCCTTCTCTATAGAGAAAAATGGGAAAATTTGCTGTATTATAACCATCATGGAGGTAGGATGTATGGGACGAAGCAAAGTAATTGCCATGAATAACATTACTTACACATAACTCCTGGACAAACACCTGCAACTGGCATTTTCCTTCATCTTCAGTATAATATTTCCAAGATGGGAAGATACACACATACGATTTAACAACATCAAATGCGATAGATGCTAAACTACGACTAGCTGGTTGTGCTTCCTCCACAGGAATAGGCGTACTAACTGGTGGAGTTGGGGTTCGCCGTGATAGTACTGGCCCTTTGGGCACTGGAGCTGCCTTACTAACTGCTCTTGTTTGGGAGCTCTGTGGTGGAGATGGTGCTGTGTCAACAGGAACTGGGTTACTATCGGCTGGGGTTGGGGTTAGATTGGGTGAAGCTGGTTCTCTGTCCATCGCAGTAGGGGTACAATCTGCGAGAGTTTGGGTTATGTGTGGTAGGGCTGGTTCTTGTGCATGTACAACCGGGGTGCTATCTCCACCAAGAGGTAGCACTGTTTTATTTGAAGACCATGTTTTTAGTCCGCTAGATACTGGCATCACCCGCTCCAATTCAAATGACTGATAAACAGGAAACATAGTTGAATGTACAGACATTGTATGAGAGACAGATGCAATAGATAGTGTGGAAAAAAGAGGGCATTAAATAGTTGACATGTATATTCTTTAACTAAAACAGATAGCATGACATAATTTCACATATATGATGTCTATCTAAACTGGATAGCATAGCATAACATAATTCAAAGATATGATGAATAACTAAACATGATCGCATGACATAATTCACCTACATGTTATCTAAGTAATCAGGATCGCATCATTTAATTCACATATGTGATTTATATGCTAAACAGAGGGCATTCGATATGATGTCTGAACTAAGAACATGGTGTTGAATATTGTGTATATGATGTCTAAACTATGCAATGCAAGACACCGTATGCATGATATGAGCAGTATAACCGTGACAAGTTAGAGCATACACCTCAGTGGGGGAATAGGACTGGTCATCTGTCTCTGAATCCATCTTTGTGGAGCTATCGGGACCCAACAAGAGATCTGCTTTGACAGGTAGCACCATCTGCTCTAAAGGCCTTGTTTTCACTCCAGATTTTTCCATCTCCCACCCAAATGGCCGATTCACAGGAAGAGTAGTTTAATGTACAAACATAGTCGACAAATGGAAATGTAATGAAGAAAAGGATGGGCAAGATATCATTCAAATTTATGATGCCTGGTTAAACAGGATGGCATTGGACATTTCACATATATTATGGCTGGCTAAAAGACATGAGACTGCATAATTCCCATATATGATATAGAAACTAAACAGGTGGCATTACAGAACATGTCTAAACTAAGTAGATGACATGTATGATGTCAAAAGTAGGCACTGCAAGGCAACATATGCATGATATGACTAACATCATCATGCCAAGGTAGAGCAAACACCTTGAGGGGTAAATAGGAGTGGTCAGCGGTGTCTGAATCCGCCTCAGAACAGATATCTTCCTCTGGATTACAATCTAGAGAGAGGTGGGGAGGGTTTGCCATTGAACCCACCATGGAGCGATGTCTGCATGACATTGTATTGCCGCGCAAAACTCTTCTCTTTTTCTCTACATGTTCAGCATGACTGTGTACAATATCTGACATGCATACGAAAAAATATGGTGAGATTATGTAAGGAGAGCATGCAGAAATTTAGAGTGATGGTAACAACCAGTGGATCGACGTTTTTCCGTTGAACCAAAATAGCCCTAATGGATCGACGTGAATATATAGTAATAAGTGATGCAACAAGTGTACAACCTCTTTGCCGTAGCCGTGTCGACCTCAGCATCATTGGGTTGGTCGCTGAAGCAGTTGAGGCAGAGGTGGCTGTCGGAGGTGTGGAGGAAGATCTGAGGAATCTGTAGACGGCGTCCAGGGCACTGCTCTATTCTGATGGATCGTTCTGTCGTTGGAGCAGCTCCGGTGAGCCGTAAGACGTCAAGGCTGAAGCAGCACAAGACAGACATCGTCAATCTCAAGTGGGATTCTAATAGCATCTCCAATAGATGATGTAAAATGGATGTAAAATTAACATCACCAAAAACCACCTGACTACAACAGATGAGGTAAAAACTGTTGACTCTGAACTTAACTATCGAAAGTGAAATTTACTGTGGAATCTGAATGCTACTATCGAAACTGAACACAATGGTAGCAGAGAGGCATTTGACATGTAGTTTAGGGAGGGCCTGCAGTTCATCTTCAACCTGCACCCCCCAGATTCGCCAGCCACCACCGGCCGAACCGCTGGCCCCAGCGCCGCCTTGCCGCCCCGAAACAACTCGCCACCGCCGCCCCGGCCAGCCCTCTAGGCCCCCCGCCCCCACCCTGAACCCTAAGATAGATAGTGGGGTACCTCTCCGGCGAGGCCCCGTCCCCGCTGTGGGTGGTTCTTCCTTAACTCCGGTGAGCCCCCCCAACCCCTGAAAATCGACTGACCCAAAAGTCGATTCAGTCGACTGAAGTGTGGCTTAATCGGAGTAGAGCAGCAGCACGAGCGAGGGGGAGAGCAGCAGCAGCAGTAGCTGGGCGAGTGAGCGATCGAGCGACAGCCGGAGCAGCAGCAGATCCGGCTGGTATGGCCGCCGCCGCCGAAGGGGCCTCACACTGGGGGAGAGCCGCCGTGGAGATGTCGCCAGCGGCGCCGGCTTCAAGGTAGCCGCTCCATGGGGGTGTGGGATGGAGCACCGTCGGCGCCGGGAGGTCGAGTTAAGGAGAAGGTGCGATGCGATGAGTGTACAACCTCTTTGGTGGCGCCGAGTAGGCCTCGGCTTCGTCCGAGGAGTCGATGAGGATGCTGCGGTTCCGGTGGAGTAGGTTAAGGCGGCATTGTGGGGATGGAGCAGCCGCGATAGACGAGGCGATCGTCGGAGCAGCTCCTTGGAGGTGGAGGACGGGGTGGCTGAACCAGCGGGACGACGAGATGGACGACGGATCCTCATCCCGGGAGGTGGACGAGGGACATCGAGCTATTGCGGTGGACGACGTCGTCGGGGAAGAGGCTCTGGCTGGGCAGCGGTGACGTGGCGGACGGAGGAGGGTGGGGTTTCGCGGCTGGAGCGAAGAGGTTATGGCGGCCTGGGATTTCGAATGGCGAAAAGGGGACGATAGGAGGGGGTGAAGCATGACTTAGGGATGCGCTTGTCCAAAATGTAGGGTGTGTTACAAAAGTACCCCCCCCCACCGATTTGAACTAGCGACCCTTTTGGCTCAGGGTTAGAAGGGGGATTTCACGTGTCAGGATTTGGCAGCCGGAGGGAGTTTTCGTGTGCGTTGTAATTTCGGGATAGCAAGGCGCGGGTTGTGAAGGCGCCAGTTTTGGGAGCACGATATCTGAAATTTTGGGATATAACAAGACGCGGGTTGAATTTTAGGGACAAGCCTAACGTGTAGTAATATTGTACTTGTACGTACCAAATGAATTCGCACTTCCCTCAACCAAAAAGAAAACGAAAAAAATAAAACTATTCACATCACACAAAGAGAGAGTCTTGCCCCGTTTTACTATACAAATGCTATTCGAAGCTACTCCCTCCTTCCATCTATATAGGGCCTAATGCGTTTTTTGATGCTAACTTTGACCAAATTAGAGCAATGATATATGACATGCAACTTACAAAAAGCACACCGTTAAATTCGTCTGTGAAAGGTTCTTTCAATGATATAATTTTCACATTGTGCATGTCATGTACTATTAATCTTGTCAATAGTCAAAGGCGGTCTTAAAAATCTAATTACGCCCTATATAGATGGAAGGAGGGAGTATGAATCCATGTTATGTACGATTAAATTTTTTCGCTTGCTGTATAATGCATGTAACCTACTCATACCAACATTTTAGTGCATTCCAAATGTCTATACTACCGCTGCAATTCAAACTAAATTTGAATTCGTTTCTTTATTTCAATAAGAATCTACATCATGATTGTTGCCAACTTCAACCATCATAGTTTCCTTGCTATCCGCCAGATATAAATCGGACGGCCTATAATGCAGGATGGCAGGCACACCATCATCAACAACTCCGTTTTTTATAAGAGTAGAGATAAAATATATTAAATGTAGTATAACATGTTCATAACCACACCATGTGTATCACCGTTATATATATTCACACATGCGTCGGTTTGAAACACTATGATAAATTCTTCAAATATCCGAATTTGCTTTTTATAATGAAGTATATATGATCTCTATTCGTCTTTTACACCCACACAACCCTCTTATCTTTGTAGCTAGCGCTAACTTTCTCTTGTGCATGCACACACCCGCATCCCTCTCACCCTCCCTCAGCATTCTCTAGCTCCATCACGCAAATTCGTCTTTTCACTTTAGGTCGTTCACCCACGGTGTGTGTAGGCCCTCCAGCTCCTTCTTTACGGCACACATCGATCGATATGCCTCTCTAGCCAGGTGTGCCTAGCACAAACACAAGCTTCCCCTCTTCTCTTGTCACCATCCATGCCTCACTCCCACCACTCTTTTCATCGTTCTCGTACTCGCACACTCCTCCCCCCTCGATATAGTATGCCTCTCGTACCACCTCCTACATGCATCCCTGTCTCTCTATCCTTCTCCTCGTGCCTCATTTGCTTCTAACACACACATGCATGTATACTGATCGATCTCCCAACATATACCTAGATCGACTTTAACTACCCCCCCATCGATCGACGTACCTCACAAGTTATGTATCTCCTTTCTCTAACAAAGGGCGATTGATCTTCCTATGTAGTTACATCTGCTTACCACAGCCACATTGCCCCCCCTCATCATTCGTGCATGCCTCCTGACCCGTCTCTCACACGCATGTGCATAGACAACAAGCAACCATCTCCTCTCTTATTGATATTGCGGGCGTGCCCTCTGTTTGTCTAGCAAGCCTATCCCACCATTTGTTAGAAGCAACTCCAGTACCACCCCTCCAACACTCTAGCTCTGTCTCTCTCCCAACCTTAATTCCTCTCCTGCACATATGCATGGATGCCGATCGATCTCCCTTAATACATGAGGCAGATCGATCTCCTTAATACATGAGGTAGGCCTCTCTCCTCCTCCACACATATACTAGCCATTGTACCTCTATAGTTAATTGGGCCTCCCTCTTCCCCCATCACACACCGATAGTCGAGCGCTGCAGGTAGGTATCCATGCCACAGAGACAAACTGCACATGTTCCATCTCACGTTCCAGTAGGCCAGCCACTCTATATCTTTGACGTGGGCACACACAAATTCGATGGCACTCTTTATCGATTGCGCGCGCACACACAGACACATCATCCCTCTCTTCGATTCTATGGACACCTCAAGATGCATTTGTATGAGTAGTTTATCTTGTGAGAGAAAAGGTTGAACGAGGGAAGGCCTTATTCGCAAACGTGGAGAGACGTGTGGGTATATTTTTGCAAAATTGCCATAGTTTCTTTCCTATCTGTTAGATATAAATCCGACGGCCTATATTGCAGGATGGCACGCACACCATCATCACCAACTCTGTTTTCTACTCCCTCCGTCCGAAAATACTTGTCATCAAAATGGATAAAAAGAGATGTATCTAAAACTAAAATACATCTAGATACATTTCCTTTTATCCATTTTAATGACAAGTATTTCCGGACGGAGGGAGTATTTGTCTTTTTAGAGATTTCAACAAGTGACTATGACCGGACCTTACCAACATACTCAAAAAGTTAGTCCATAATTTTGATGTTACCCTCTTTTCTTGGCGATGCAGTGCCATCTGGATAACTCATAAATAAATAAAGTACTACATGATACTAATATATGATACATGGCGCAGGAGTACTAAGTATTATTAATACAGTTTTGCTAGAACTCATCTAGATGAGATATAATTTGGTCTCATTCATCTTTTATAGCCATTGGATGTGATGCTATATGAGATGCATGTGTGCTGACATGGGTTGTATTTGTTCTTGTGCAACGAACTGACCACTGCATGTCATGTTTGATAGTCTCAAGTCATTAAAAGCATACAAGCCCCACATCTCTTCTTGGTTGATTCCTCTATTTATGTCAAAAAATAAGAAACAACATGAGAGTTAATGCACCATGCCTATGTGTTTACTATTTGGTTTTCGTAAGATGACTTAATACTCACCAAGACGGAGGGAGTATTCGATTTGACAGTGGGCGGCGCAGTTCCCGATACGGCTTTAATGCAGACGAGGGAGGGAGTAGCGGTTCTCGATATGTTGAATGGCCAATGCATCCTCCTTCAATTAATGCATGAGGGAAGTAATGGGAGGAGGTCCGGGAAAAGAGGCTACACGATGTGAATGCAACGCAGTTTGCCCTCATTGCCCTCATATAAAGGCGCCCCTCCATTCCAATGCATCTACCACATCGTACGCACCTAAGAATTTGCCTAAGCACCTACACTAAGCGCAAAAGAGCTCACACCAGACCCATGGCGGCGATGCACGTGAGTGGCCAGCGGCTGTGCCAGATGGTCCACAACGCCGGCCTGCGGCATGGCGCCGAGGATCGTCTCCAGACAGTGTTGGAGACCGGCTGGTGGATGGCCGCCGTCGACGCCAACTACGACTCTCAGTTGGACCAGATGATCGTTGCCACCAGCAACAAGTTCACCGTCCTCAAGAAGCTCGTGGACGACATCGCTGTACTCCTCCAGCCCGCGCGCCCGGGCTCCTCATTGACTGCCACCCTAATCGGCCTCCATGGCCGGAACCTCTTTCAAGCACTGGTGGCTTAGCGACTGTCCGTCGATGCCATGAAGACTGTCCACCTGGAGGTTGCGCTTGCCGCGAGGCGCCTCACCATGCAAGAATTCATTGACCTACACATCCACGTGTACGAGGAAATCGTGTACATAGGTATCTGCAAGGCCAGTGAGGACGCTACGATGTTGGCCTTCCTCAACCGGCTGGAAGCCTTGGATGCCTTTGCTGAGAAGCACCTCGACCTCGCCACAAAAGCCGCCGCTCCTTACCCGTCGGTCGGTGGCCCGGCGCACTAAGTTGAGGAGGAGGAGGTCGTACGTTTGTGGATCCATCTTTCTTCTTGCCTTCTGTAACCACCACTACAATCGCATCATTGTGGCCTTAATTCTTATTGTGCTGTTGCATTCTCGTTTCAGTCAATACCGACATGTGCGATCCCTTTGCTTAATTATATGCATCACGGTAACTAGTACTCCATACGTCAATTTATAAGTTGTGTTTACCTTTTCCATCAACTTCGTGCAACGTGCGGGCATCTTGCTAGAAACACTAGAATATGTCTATATAATCCGTATGTGATAGTCCATTTGAAATCTCAAAAAAGACAAATATTTAGGTGCGGAGGGAGTAATATATTAGGAGTATATCAAAACAATAGTGATTTCTTTCAAGTTTGTGAACAAATCCTACTATTCTACTACTTTGGATCCGTCGCAACGCACGAGCACATTGCTGGTAAAAGGAAAACGCGTGCCGCGTTCGCGTCGCACCCCCACATGCCCGGGAATCGGGAGTACAACACGCAGTGGGGTTTGGATGCAAATGAAGACGAAGGGGAGGTGAAGAAGCCGAGGAGAATCGGTTCCTGATGGAGAAGTAAATGGGAGAAGTGGCATGCAGGCAGTTGATTAGACGGCTAGGTAGACTAAACGAAAAGGCTATGTGGGTAGACTGATGAGTCGTACCTGTTCGTGTACGTGCCCATCCTTCCTGATAGGTGGGACCTATGCAAACAGATAAAAAAATGTGTCATAGTTTTTTTTTGAGCGCGTGAGTGGGAGACACAACATTCTCTGGTTAAGAAATACTCCCTCCGTTTAGGTGAGTATAAGTCACCTTATGAAAATCAGGTTTTCCCAAAACCTTTAGGCGTGGAGCATTAACTTCCTACTCGATCCCCTCCCAGCCTCGTTAGCCAACGTTCTCTTCCTCTGCTGCCGCGTTCTACCTTTCCATTTTTCCTCTTCTCAAGTGTGGAACGATCTGCATGCCGTCCTTGATGCACCAGAACGACCACTGCATGCATCGCGGCAGGGCGTTGATTGGGCATGCACGAGAATTTGGTTCTGCTCGCAATATGGATGATACCTGAACGAGGAAGTGAACATGCATGCTAGCACGGGAGACCTATTTCCGCTATACAATACTGGAGTACTCATGTTCCTACTACTACTACTAGTAGTAGTACAACTATGGTACACTTGATGGTCAAAATACTATTCATCTGGTCCTCACAGTGAAGTGACAACACCCTGCGCCTGACACTAATCCAGGCGGCGTGTTCGGGTTACCAAAGTCAGCCTCACCCTGTGCACTGTGCAGTCTGTCACCGCCGTTGTACATCACATTGGCGCCTCGCCTCGTCTCCCTCTCCGCTCCCATAGCACCACTCCATCTCCATCTCCTTCTTCATCTCCGTCTCCATCTCACTGTGCCCCCGTGTACCGTCGCCTCACTCGCCTCCCCCAGTACCACTATTCCCTCGCTAGCCGCTCCAGCACCGACATCCTTCTCCCCCGTAAATCAAGCCCCCTTCCAAACTCCACCATGGCCGAACGTGAACCGCGCAGCATCCATATGAGACGCGATTGGAGCAATCTCCCCAGTGACATCCTCGACCTCTATTGTTCGTGTATGGATATGTTGAGCGCCCTACGGCTAGCTGCATGCTCGAGGGACATGCACGCGACCATCATCGACGCGAGGCCTAAGCTTTTCAGGACACCCTGCTTGCTGCTATCTGGTCTTGCGAGATTGGCTCACCATGATACGGAGGCGTGCATGATGCCCCTCGACTTCAATCCGATCTCCGTCAGCCGAAACTTCTTTGCAGGTATGTAATGGGTCGCCGTACATCATTTCCCTCGACATCGATCCGATCACCATCGCCTGAAACTTCTTGGCAGGTATGTACTGGGTCGGCATGAACTCCCACTGGATGGCTGCCTTCAGGGAAGACGGTAAAAAGTTGGTGCTCGTGAACTTCCATACCTCCCATGAGATTATCCTTCCTCCGTTGGATTATATAGAGTATTACCATGGCGGTCCAAGTCATCTAGATTACTACGTCAGTTGGACGGACCTTGTTTTGCAGAAGATTGTAGAAACATGCACCACACTGTTGGTTTCATCTAACCATACATTAGGGAAGTAAATGTGCATATGGAGAACTCTATATTTGGAAGTAGTGAAATTCTGCAATGCTTACCATGTGTACATACCTATATTCGCCCTTCAGCAATCAATGGCTAGAATAATATCCTCACAAATTTTTTGGCCATAGAACACGAGTATATAACAATGCATGGTATGTTAGTTACCTTGAAGAATTTGTTTGTGAGGACAGAACATGATTACATAACATGCATGACATGGTAGTTTCCTGTGAAGAATCAATTGCGAGATAACATGAGTATAACCATGCATGGCACTTCTATATTTTCGAACCCAGTATACATTTCCCTGTATTTTCCGCCCAGTTCCAACAGGGACATATCAATGTTGTTTCTTGCATTATCCTTCTCATACTCTGAACAATGTTGATCTTACATTAACAATGCCTGTCCTTTTTGATATGATGCAGTGTCCCTACAGTTACTGCCCTTTGTAATCACACCACCTTTGCCAAAAATAGGGAAGCACAACTAGTTCCTCGCTCGATCAGCCGACGACAAAAGACTAATGATCATTCGGACACATGAGCCGGAAAAGTTCTATTGCAAAAACCCCATTGTATACAAGCACCGTGTAATACATGAGTATCCGAACAGTGGCTGTTACGTCTACGAGCAGGATACCAGCTTGTTGGGGCCTTTAGGATTTTTTAGTTGGAGGCAGGTAAACAACCTTGGTTCACACTCTCTATTTCTCGGACTCAATTATCCGATTAACCAGGAGATCACCGTTGGCAAGGACCTTGATGGCAGAGAGGCTCTGTTTGCTATGGAAAACTGTGTCTACACGGCGAGCCCTAGGAGTTCGGGAGCAAACTCCCTTGATTGTCAACGATACAGCCTGCAACCAAAAGAAGGTGAGAATGACAAAGGCATTCGGATTAACTTTGATCCTTGGATGTCTCAATTACGACATGCGGTGATGTAGTTCAAGCCTTCAGGTTGATAAGTAATTGGGTTGTTGCATCGAAAGGGTGGAGTACTGGTGTCTCCGGATCACTGGTCGCTGAAGCGGGGCTGCAAATTATGATGGTGTTGGATCATCTATTTGAATGACTTTGTTGTCTTTGCTGCTGGTTCTGGATGGGTAGTTCTTTCTTTTGTTATGCATATTCCTTGTCATTTGGTCATCCTCGTCTATGTCACTCTTACTATGTAATAGTTGCTTCTGTTTAGAATGTCATTCTCGTCTGGATCACGAGAGTCGCTGCATATGGGTGCGTTTTGGTGGTGTAGCAAGACTTCTTATGAACTATCATGTCTTGTTGATTATGTCAGTAGTAGTCACTAGTCAGTGTTTGAATGTTGTATATATCATTGTTTCGAACTGTTTATTGTCTCGAACTACTAGTGGGCTAAATGAGGGCATCACCATTCTCCAGTGTTTAGAGTATATCTCCTTTTTTCAAGTTATATAATTTGAGCTCGGTGTGTTTTCGATGATGTACACTTGTTTGGGCCAGTGAGGTGTCGTTGAATATGGGCCGAGTAGTAATGCAATGCCAAATAGGTCAATTATGACTCTCAGGCCGGGCTCTCAAAAGATCCTGAAAAAAAGGCCGGGCTTTCCAAAAAAGAAAGAATAAGGACTCTTAGGCCGACATGTGGGCGCCATTGGTGTTTTCGTGCGCTTGCGTGCCAAGAGCATATTGGCGCGTGCTCGAAATTCATGCTACCTTTTCCTCCCCAGTCTCCCACCCCTCCCCCACCTTTGGAATCTCGATTCCTACTCCAGTTCCCCCAAATCCCCCTCCCGTACTCCCTATACTCAAGCGCACTATCATGTCGCCAGTTAACGCGGATCTCCGAGCCGGAGATCCTGAGGTCCGTCCTGCCTTCGGTCGCTGCGTGCTGTCGCTCAACAGTGGCATGGCGGCGCTTGACGACCAGTTTGCCGGCAAAGTGCTGATGGTAACCATCAATGGCGACCGGCCTCCCGTCTCGCCGGATGACCTTGTCAATGCTCTTGGCATTGCGCACGGCATCCAAATAAGTGACTTGCTCGTCGAAGTCTGTCCGCCACCAGCTGATTTCTTCGTCAGGTTCCGGACAACTTTTGACTGCAGTCGTGTGTTTGAATCTTCCCGGTGTTTGTTCTGCGATGGCGCGCTGGTGAGCTTTGATCGGTGGCACCCAGGATGGGGCTCGGTGCCCTCTGAGCTTGAGTTTTTAACAAAGCTTACCTTCCACGGCATGTCTCGACGTGCTTGGAATAGCGAGTCCATGAACGAGCTTATCAACGACCTTGGAGGTGAGCTCGTAAGTATGTTTGTTCCTCCAAACAGCTGGGCTTTGACGGTTATGGCACGGATGAAGAAGCCGTCCACCATACCGAAGGTGATTGGTGTTGAGATACCGGTGCAGGAACCGGGGTTGTACTATTCGTCGCCACCAAGGCCACCGCGGACCACGTTAGTGATGTACCTGTATCGAGTGTTCGTGCATGTCGAAGAAGTGGTCAATCCATCAATCGAAGTCCTGCCGCCGCCGCTGGTGCCAGGGTCCGTCGACGACGTCCATTACAGGATTCAACGTCAGACTTTCCCTGTGTTGCTCGGAACGATGGATGGCACAGGGCCTACTCCATCGCGCGGCGGAGGCCACTGCTTCTTTGGGAGAAGAGGCAGGGCTGGCTGCCTGGATGTGCTCTAATTTGAGGTAACAACTGAATCTTGTCAGATACTAGTTAAATCCGAGCTATGGGTGTGAAGCACTGATATGACAGTACATTTGATTGTGACATGTTCTAATTTTGTACCTGGACTTTTTTTAGAAAGGGTTGTACGTCAACTTAATGTGCTAGCAGAACTTATTGTGTTGTCTGTCTGTTTTCTTTGCACAACATTCAAGATATTTCCCCGTCATTGATAAAGACGATGAACCGTTATGTACGACTTCGTTGGTTTCAACATAGCCCTTCCCGTAGCGATCCACTGCTTCCATCCTGATTGTGCCGCCTGCGTGAAATTTTTGTATGCAAGTTCAGTGTGCTATGATGTTCTATATAATTGTGTCAACTATATAAGTTTTTACTGAGCATCAACAATGCATATGGCTGAAAGATGTATTTACGAGCATCGAACGATGGGTCTCTCTCTATCTCTCTCTCTCTCACACACACACACACATGCACACGCACAAGTGGGACCCGTTGAATTATTTATTTGCTCGTGACAGCTTTTAATTAGGTTCCACCGTAATCTAACTTTTTTCTTAAGTTATTAATTGAGCTCAGTGACTTCAAAAAGTTGTACAGAAGCCTTGTTTGGGCCTCTCCGGCGTCGCTGAATGTGGGCTGAGTAACCATGTTAGGTTGTACTGTACTACACAGGCCTTTTTTTCAACATCAGCAATGCAACTGGGCCAACAGTTGTACACAATATCCGGGTCAACTTGTTATTCTCCACCCCGCTGGGCTGCAAACTTTCCTAGGAGGTATGCATTAGGCTTAACAAGAAAATGGACTTTAAGAAATAATAAATGGGATGTAATTATAATAACTGGACAGTTACTATGCACCAAACACGTAATTAGTTTGAAAAATATATTATTATTGGAATTTGAAAATTTTAATTTCATTACTTGTTGCGCACGCAATATTTTGTTGGATTTTAACGTAATACAACTTTATTTTGAAATTATATTTAACCTGACTAGAAATTTCGGATAAAAATATTTCAGATCCCATAAAAATGTGGGAATTTTTTTGAATTATGTTTTGAGCGGTTTTGAAATTATTAATCGTTGTCCTAGCTAGAAATTGGGCTGTACTTTTAACAAACTGTAAATGGGCTGTAGTAAATTCCATTAGAATTAAAAAATGGGCTGTACATTCTTACAAATCGCAAATGGGCTATATGTTCTCTGCCAAATCCGAGCCGTGGGCCTACTAAGTTGACGCGTACCAAGGGCTTTGTCAACTTAGTCAATATAAACGATTCTAGCTGCAGTGATCGTACAATGTCCATCCAACGGTCGTAGTGCTTCTTCAACCTCTGGTCTTCTTACTCCAGCCACCCAAAGCAGCGCCGGTCGTGTCGCGTGCTCCTGCCTCCCGTGGCCGGCTGTGATGCTGTGGAGGCCTCACCGCCCCATACTACTCCCACCGCTGGCCAGGTCATCCCTCTACTCACTGATAACCCACAAGTATAGGGGATAACAACAGTTTTCGATAAGTAAGAGTGTCAAACCCAACGAGGAGCTAAAGGAAGAACAAATATTCCCTCAAGTTCTATCGACCACCGATACAACTCTACGCATGCTTGACGTTCGCTTTACCTAGAACAAGTATGAAACTAGAAGTACTTTGTAGGTGTTGCTGGATAGGTTTGCAAGATAATAAAGAGTACGTAAATAAAAAGTAGGGGTTGTTCAGATAAAGAAACAATAAAGTAAATATAGCGAGTGTGGAAAAGTGGTGGTAGGAGTTGCGAAATTGTCCCTAAGCAATTGACTACTTTACTTGTAGCGACCAGACCTCAAACAGTCTGATCTCTGTGCTCCGGTATCATCCCTGGATCAGTAATGCTGACACCACACAGTACTCGGAGGATTTATAGCAGAGTAACAATCACACACTTATTACATCGAGTGTCTCAAAAGAGAACTTATTACAATAAATATGGCTTAAGGCCATCTAAAACGATAACAACGGAAGGCTTGGAAGATAAGTGAGTCCATCAACTCCAACGGCATCACTGAGTATAGAACCACGACCTAAAAACTCCTTAATCATCGTCTGAAAAGTCTGCAACATTAACGTTGCAGCCCGAAACGGGCCAGCACGTGGAATATGCTAGCAATGTAACACATAGAGAGTAATGGAATGAAACAACTATACTATATGCATATTTGGCTGGTGGAAAGCTCTATGGTTACAGTTTTGCGTAAAGCCAATTTTTCCCTACTTCAAAGGAATAAAATTTATTTAACTATCATGGTAGTTGTTAAACATTGAGAATGGTTGACTGCATTCTCAATCCCAATTAAGCATCATCATTAAACATAACCCCACAAAATTAATTTAGAGTAACATGTTGAGATTCACATGACAATCCAAGTACTAGATACTCAAGATGTCCATAACCAGGGACGCCGCTAACCATGATTAGTTTATTACACTTTGCAGAGGTTTGCACACTTTTCCCCACAAGACTTGATCTCCTTCGTTTGGTTTCTCGCACTACATGGTGTTTGAGAAGACGGATGACCGAAACATAGTCTTTCAGAAGCGCTAGCACCTTACGATCGGGTAGACCGTACCACCTACATCCCCTACATCTGCTAGTCTACCACTGTAAGAGTTCGCACGACTTAGTCAACTATGCTAGAGCCCATAATAGCTTGTGGCTGCACACGGAAGTTTCTAGTATGAATAGTCTCATGATCCCTTTGAGCCTGGGTGGCGGTCCAAAAGAAAACAGGCATGTCCTGGAATACCCAGGTGCCTCAATCCACGCAGATGTGTGTTTAAGTTGCCACCTTAGATAAACCATTAATTAACAATACTCACATCCGTCATGGATATCACTCACCCAATCCACGTCTACTAGCATAGCATGGCATAATAAGCAAACGTAGAAGTAACTCCCAAAGGTTTGATAATAAACAAGTAATAGGTCCTACCTCATCTACTTCCCATCCCACAATTTAATTAGATCCTAATCATGCAATGTGTGAAGATTGATCTAATGCAGTAAAACTGGGTAGTAGGAAAGGTATGATCAAAGTGTTACTTGCCTTGCTGATGATCCGGGAAACCTAGCGATTCGAAGTAACAGGCGGCGCACTCCGAGTATTCTATCACAAACAAACAAACAAGCATACAATAAGAACTCATCTAATGCACAGGTAAAACTCAAATAAGAGATCTAACCAGAAGGTTCAACTTAAGAACTCCGGTTGGCAAAAAGAATCAAATCGAACGAAGCAATGAAAGTCAAACGACGAAAGAAAACAACTTCGTTCTACTAATCTGGATCTAGGGCAAATTTTACAGTAGCAAAATCTTGTTTACGTTGATTAAACGGATAGAGGGTTTCGAGACGAAACTCCAGGCGCTTGAATCGCCTGATTCCGATAAACGAGCGAAAAGTTATACTAAAATGAAAATTAGATCAGGAATCGCGATTAGAAAAATCGCGGATTTAATCCGAGAAAAAGAAAAACGACGAACATTCGCTAGAACGAACGCCCACTATTTAAATAAACCGGAAAAACCGATCTATTTTAAAAAAACGAATCTAAAAAAATAAAAAAACCCGACGATTTTTCAAAAAAAAATGGCGGCACGGAAATTGAGGCGGCGACGGCGGCGGGGGGCGAGGCAGCGGCGGCGGGGGCGCGGGTGGCGGCCCGGGTGGCAGGGGGGCACGGGGCTCGAGGCGGGGCTGGCGGCTAGGGTTTGCCCCGGGTGGGCTGCCCCGGCTTATAAAGCCCTGGCGGGCCGGAGTCCTAGTCGGACACGGCCCGTAGGTCGGTTCGTTTTTTTATTACGCGCAGAAGAAAAATAAAAACAAATACTAAACGGACTCCAAAAATTCTGAAATAAATTTTCACGGGCTTCTAAAATCAAGCCGCACAAGGTGAACATTTATTTGGGACCTAAATGCAATTTTGAAAAACGCACATTTTTCCTAAATTCAAATAAAACACCGAAAAACTCCGAAATAAAATCTTATTTGATTTTATTATTAAATCCTCAATATTTCTTTATTTTGGGAAAGTCATTTTATTCCCTCTCTCATATTTTTGTAATGGAAATAATTGATGATAAAATAAATAAAATCAAATGATCCTATTCTCAAAATTTGAGAAAACTCAAATATGAAAATAACGAAATCCCCAACTCTCTCCGTGGGTCATTGAGTTGCGTAGAATTTCTAGGATCAACCAAAATGCAAAATAAAATATGATATGCAATGATGATCTAATGTATAACATTCCAAATTGAAAATTTGGGATGTTACAAACCTACCCCCCTTAAGATGAATCTCGCCCTCGAGATTCGGGTTGGCTAGAAAATAGGTGAGGGTGGTCCTTGAGCAAATCTTCCTCTCGTTCCCAGGTGGCTTCATCCTCCGTGTGGTGGCTCCACTGAACTTTGCAAAACTTGATAACCTTGCTGCGGGTAACTCGGCTGGCAAACTCGAGGATCTTAATTGGTTTCTCCTCGTAGGTCAAATCGTTATCCAACTGAATAGTTTCCAAAGGCACTGTATCTCTCAACGGTATGTCAGCCATCTCCGTGTGACATTTCTTTAACTGAGAAACATGGAACACATCATGAATTCCTGACAATCCTTCAGGCAATTCCAACTTGTAGGCCACTTCTCCCATACGCTCCAAAACTCGATATGGTCCTACAAATCATGGTGCTAACTTCCCTTTAACTCCAAAACGCTTTGTTCCCCGAAGTGGAGATACTCGAAGATAAGCTCTATCTCTGACTTCGTAAACTATCTCCTTGCATCTAGAATCTGCATAACTTTTCTGTCTGGACTGGGCTACCTTGAGCCTATCGCGAATCAACTTCACCTTCTATTCAGACTCTTTAATCAAGTCAGGTCCAAACAACTGGCGGTCTCCAACTTTGTCCCATGACAACGGTGTCCTGCACCTCCTTCCGTACAAGGCTTCAAAAGGGGCCATCTTTAAACTGGTTTGGTAACTGTTGTTGTAAGAGAACTCTGCATATGGCAAATTATCGTCCCAACTAGATCCATAATCTAGCGCACAAGCTCTCAGCATATCCTCCAAAATCTGATTTACTCTCTCGGTTTGTCCATCTGTCTATGGATGAAAAGCTGTACTGAACTCTAGCCTGGTACCCAAAGTTTCGTGCAACCGCTTCCAGAACTTTGAGGTAAACTGGGTTCCTCTATCTGATACGATACTCCTTGGAACTCCATGCAGACATACGATCCTGGTCATGTATATCTTTGCCAACTTAGCACTGGTGTAAGTGGTCTTTACTGGGATGAAATGAGCTACTTTTGTCAATCGATAAACTACAACCCAAATCTAGTCATAGCCTGAACGAGTCCTGGGCAATCCCGTGATAAAATCCATGCCTAGATTATCCCACTTCCATTCAGGTATCGGCAATGGTTGTAACAATCCTGCTGGCTTCTGATGCTCTGCCTTTACTCTCTGACATACATCACAAACTACTACATACTCCGCAATATCCTTCTTCATTCCGGTCCACCAGAAAATATCCTTCAAATCCAAATACATCTTGGTATTTCCTGGGTGAATTGAATATGGTGAGTGGTGTGCCTCTTGCAAAATCAACTTCCTGATCTCCGGGTCATTGGGCACGTAAACGCGGTCTTCAAACCATAGGGTGCCGTGCTCATCCTCACAAAATCCTTTAGCCTTTCCTTTGCTCAGTTTCTCCTTTTGCGTCAATCTCTTTGTCGGTCTTCTGAGCTTCCCTGATTCTATCCATCAAGGTTGACTGAATCTCCAATGCTGCTACATAGCCTCTCGGAACTATTTCCACACATAGTTAACAAAGATTTTCTGCTAACTCCTTGGGTATTTCTCCCGTCATTAACGTGTTGACATGGCTCTTACGGCTTAATGCGTCAGCTACTACATTAGCCTTTCCGGGGTGATAATGCAATTTCATATCATAATCCTTGATGAGATCCAACCATCTCCTTTGTCTGAGATTCAACTCCTTCTGGGTGAAAATGTACTTCAAACTCTTATGACCCGTGTACACCTCACAATGGTTTCCAATGAGGAAATGCCTCCATGTTTTCAAAGCATGCACTATGGCTGCTAACTCAAAATCATGCGTGGCATAATTCAACTCATGAGGTTTCAGTTGTCTTGAGGCATATGAAACAACCCTCCCTTCCTGCATAAGCACCGCTCCAAGTCCTCGACGTGAAGCGTCACAATACACCTCATAATCTTTGGTTTGGTCTGGCAAAATCAACACTGGTGAGGTAACTAAGCGTTTCTTCAACTCTTGGAAACTAGCCTCACATTCCTCTGTCCATATGAACTTGGTATCTTTCTTTAACAACTCAGTCATAGGCTTCGCAATCTTTGAGAAATTCTCAATAAATCTGCGGTAGTATCCTGCGAGTCCAAGAAAACTCCGGATCTCTCCAACTGTTGTTGGGGCTTCCCACTTGGTCACGGTATCAACTTTAGTGGGATAAACTGCTATACCTTCTCCAGATATAACGTGTCCGAGGAATCCTACTTCCTTCAACCAAAACTCACATTTTTGAACTTGGCATATAATTGATGTTCTCTGAGCTTTCCAAGTACCAAACGCAAATGCTCCTTATGCTCCTCTTCATTCTTCGAATAAACCAGGATATCATCAATGAACACTACGATGAACTTATCCAAGAACTCCATAAACACTTTGTTCATCATGTTCATAAAATAGGCAGGTGCGTTAGTCAGACCAAATGACATAACGGTATACTCATACAACCCATACCTGGTGGTAAAAGCTGTCTTCGGAATATCCTATTCTCGAATCTTCAACTGGTGGTATCCTGATCACAGATCGATCTTGGAAAATACCTTAGCTCCTTGCAATCGATCAAACAGATCGTTGATCATTGGTAGTGGGTACTTGTTTTTGATCGTTACTTCATTCAATCCTTGATAATCAACAACCATCCTTAACGATCCATCCTTCTTCTCCACTAGTAGTACTGGCGATCCCCAAGGCGAAGAACTTGGGCGAATATATCCCTTATCCAGTAACTCCTTAATCTGCTTCTTAATTTCCACCAAATCCTTTGCTGGCATCCTATATGGTCTCTTTGATATTGGCCCTGTGCCTGGCAATAGCTCAATCAAAAACTCAATATCTCTATCCGGTGGCATGCCTGGCAACTCTTCTGGAAATACTTCAGGGAAATCCCTTATCACTGGTACTTCCTCCTGCACAACTCCTATTAGGTAATTTACTTGAGTCCTCTTTGGCACATGCCGGGATAGATACTTGATCTTTCTCCCTTCTGGGGTGGTAAGCAAAATTGACTTACTAGCACATTCAATATTCCCTTCATACTTTGATAACCAATCCATGCCTAATATCACATCCAATCCTTGAGATTCCAATACTATTAGGTCTGAGGGAAAAACATAGTTACCAATCCTTAATGGTAACCAATCACACCATAGACTAGCCACATACTCTGCTCCAGGCGAGGTTACTAACATGGGTGACCTAAGGGCTTGGGTTGATAGGTTATACTTATCCACAAATCCCCTTGAGATGTATGAATGCGATGCACCAGTATCAAAAAGAACGAGTGCAGTAAATGACTTAACCAAAAACTTACCTATTACTGCATCGGGCTGAGCTTCAACCTCCTCCACGCTAACGTGGTTCACCTGTCCCCTGTTGAAAGGGTTCGGCTTCTTTCCAGAACTTCCATTGCCATTTTGGCCTTCAGGACATTCATTGGCATAATGTCCGGTCTTCTGACACTTAAAGCAAGTGACTTGGCTCAGGTCCTTCTTGGCTGGGGTTGATGGGTTGGTGCGATTCTGGCCGTTGCTTCCTCCATTGCCATTTCCATTCTTGGTGCCATTGTGATTGTGCGAGCTACCTCCTCCATGGGTATGCTGAAAATGTCCTCCCGGTCTAGGGGTAAAACGTGGCTTCTGCTGAGCTCCTGAATTGTACTTTCCTTGTCCATACTTCCTCTTGCGATTCTCAATTTGCTGCTGCTTGCCTTCAATCATAAGAGCACGGTCTACCAACTCCTAATAGTTGTTGAAGGTTGCTACCATCAACTGCATGCTCAACTCATCATTCAGTCCTTCCAGAAACTTCTCCTGCTTAGCTGCATCCGTAGCGACGTCATCTGGGGCATAACGTGCTAACTTACTAAAGTCCTCCACGTACTGGCCAACTGTCCGTCCTCCTTCGCGCAAGTTGTGAAACTCATGCTTCTTCATGGCCATAGCTCCTGCTGAAACATGTACAGTACGAAAAGCCTGCTGAAACTGGTCCCATGTGACAGTGTCGACTGGGAAAGTGGCTGTGAAATTCTCCCACCATGATGCTGCGGGTTCTTCTAACTGATGTGCGGCAAACTTCACCTTCTCCGCATCTGTGCATCCTGCTGTGGTCAACTCCCTAGCTGTCTTGCGGAGCCAATCATCTGCTACTATCGGCTCAGTGCTACTGGAAAACACCGGCGGATTCAGCCTAAGAAAACGGGCTAAGTGATCAACAGGTGGTGGTGGTGGTGGGTTGTTGTTGTTGTTCCCCTGGTTCTGATTCTGGACTAGCAACTGCATCAATGTGTTCTGCTGCTGGATCAACTGGGTGAGCTCCGGTGGAAAGGTGAATCTGGGGTCACGTCTCGGAGGCATCTGAGGGTTTTAGAGAAGATGAGATGTAAGAATAGAGGGGGTCTAAAGAGAAAACACTACCCATATGCACATGAGGCAAAACAAACAATTCACTTCATTCAATCAAGCAAGGGCATACAATCGATCTATCGATCGCAAAAGTGCTCGGACTGCTATATTTACATGGTGGACTACTACTACTGATGAGGTGGTCTACTAGAAATATTCTTCGGTTGCAGACTCCATGATATCTGCTCCAGCTTCATCAACATAGTCATCATCGCTACTATCTAGATCCGAGTCGGTGTCGTCGATGATGATGTAGTCTTCCGGGCTAATCTCCTTGGGTTCTTCGTCTTCATCTACTGGTGTAGGGCCTCCCATAAATATTCCAATCTTCTTGATCAGGTCGTCATTCTTCTCCACCAATACTTCAATTTCTTCTTCATAATCTTCACGTGTAGCCTTGAGTTCTTCCTCCAGTTCCATGATTCTTGTCTTAGCTTTCTTCAGATCTATCATGTCGGCGCACATCTGGTTCTCCTGTCGTCGAATGTGCTGGTTTAACTCCTGGATAAAAGCTGCGATTGATTTATCCTTCCTGGTGCTGATCATCTCCCAGTGTTCATCTCGGCGCCCACAAATCTGGTAGATAGTATCCTTGAGATCCTTGCGGTAGACTTCTCCAGTGCGTCCCATGGCGATGTGAGCTGCCATGCTCTTTCCTAGACTCCAAGTTGGTGCATCAAAAGAAAACTCTATGAGCTCGGTGACTGGCATGAACGTCCTTCCTGGAACTTGAACTTGAATCATCTAGCGCTCTTCTTTAGGTAAAGTGGCGTTGTAGGTTTCAGTGAAGCTTGGCACTCCTATGTTCAGGTATATAGTGACTTCCTTCAAGTGTCGTCCAAAGGGTGTATCTTCATCCGGTTGCGTGAACTTGTTCCTTGCATCCGCCATCCTAAAAGAGTAGAAAAGGTGAGAAGTTAGAAGAGAAGAGAGTGAGTAGTGATCTAGGTCTTTTAGCTTAGTGGTCGTGTCCTACAGTCAGCGTGGGCTCTGATACCATCTCTGTAGCGACCAGACCTCAAACAGTCTGATCTCTGTGCTCTGGTGTCATCCCTGGATCAGTAATGCTGACACCACACAGTACTCGGAGGATTTATAGCAGAGTAACAATCACACACTTATTACATCGAGTGTCTCAAAAGAGAACTTATTACAATAAATATGGGTTAAGGCCATCTAAAACGATAACAGCAGAAGGCTTGGAAGATAAGTGAGTCCATCAACTCCAACGGCATCACTGAGTATAGAACCACGACCTAAAAACTCCTTAATCGTCGTCTGAAAAGTCTGCAACATTAACGTTGCAGCCCGAAATGGGTCAGCACATGGAATATGCTGGCAATGTAACACATAGAGAGTAATGGAATGAAACAGCTATACTATATGCATATTTGGCTGGTGGAAAGCTCTATGGTTACAGTTTTGCGTAAAGCCAATTTTCCCCTACTTCAAAGGAATAAATTTTATTAACTATCATGGTAGTTGTTAAACATTGAGAATGGTTGACAGCATTCTCAATCCCAATTAAGCATCATCATTAAACATAACCCCACAAAATTAATTTAGAGTAACATGTTGAGATTCACATGATAATCCAAGTACTAGATACTCAAGATGTCCATAACCGGGGACACGACTAACCATAATTAGTTTATTACACTCTGCAGAGGTTTGCGCACTTTTCCCCACAAGACTTGATCTCCTCCGTTTGGTTTCTCGCACTACATGGTGTTTGAGAAGACGGATGACCAAGACATAGTCTTTCAGAAGCGCTAGCACCTTACGATCGGGTAGACCGTACCACCTACATCCCCTACATCTGCTAGTCTACCACTGTAAGAGTTCGCACGACTTAGTCAACTATGCTAGAGCCCATAATAGCTTGTGGCTGCACACGGAAGTTTCTAGTATGAATAGTCTCATGATCCCTTTGAGCCTGGGTGGAGGTCCAAAAGAAAACAGGCAAGTCCTGGAATACCCAGGTGCCTCAATCCACGCAGATGTGTGTTTAAGTTGCCACCTTAGATAAACTATTAATTAACAATACTCACATCTGTCATGGATATCACTCACCCAATCCACGTCTACTAGCATAGCATGGCATAATAAGCAAACGTAGAAGTAACTCCCAAAGGTTTGATAATAAACAAGTAATAGGTCCTACCTCATCTACTTCCCATCCCACAATTTAATTAGATCCTAATCATGCAATGTGTGAAGATTGATCTAATGCAGTAAAACTGGGTAGTAGGAAAGGTATGATCAAAGTGTTACTTGCCTTGCCGATGATACGGGAAACCTAGCGATCTGAAGTAACAGGCGGCGCACTCCGGGTATTCTATCGCAAACAAACAAACAAACATACAATAAGAACTCATCTAATGCACAGGTAAAACTCAAATATGAGATCTAACCATAAGGTTCAACTTAAGAACTCCGGTTGGCAAAAAGAATCAAATCGAACGAAGCAACGAAAGTCAAACGGCGAAAGAAAACAACTTCGTTCTACTAATATGGATATAGGGAAAATTTTACAGTAGCAAAATCTTGTTTACGTTGATTAAACGGATAGAGGGTTTCGAGACGAAACTCCAGGCGCTTGAATCGCCTGATTCCGACAAACGAGCGAAAAGTTATACTAAAACGAAAATCGGATCTGGAATCGCGATCAGAAAAATCGCGGATTTAATCCGAGAAAAAGAAAAACGACGAACGTTCGCTAGAACGAACGAACGGACGAACACCCACTATTTAAATAAACCGGAAAAACTTATCTATTTTAAAAAACCGAATCTAAAAAAGATAAAAAAACCGATGAAAAATGAACGGTTTTTCGAAAAAAAAAACGGCGGCACGGAAATCGAGGCGGCGGCGAACCTCGGCGAGCGTGCGGCGGCGGCGGCGCGGGTGGCGGCGGGGCACGGGGCTCGAGGCGGGGCTGGCGGTTAGGGTTTTCCCCGGGTGGGCTGCCCCGGCTTATAAAGCCCTGGCGGGCCGGAGTCCTAGTCGGACACGGCTCGTAGGTCGGTTCGTTTTTTTATTACGCGCAGAAGAAAAATAAAAAGAAATACTAAACGGACTCCAAAAATTCCGAAATAAATTTTCAAGGGCTTCTAAAATCAAGCCGCACAAGGTGAACATTTATTTGAGACCTAATTGCAATTTTGAAAAAGACACATTTTCCTAAATTCAAATAAAACACCGAAAAACTCCGAAATAAAATCTTATTTGATTTTATTATTAAATCCTCAATATTTCTTTATTTTGGAAAAGTCATTTTATTCCCTCTCTCATATTTTTGTAATGGAAATAATTGATGATAAAATAAATAAAATCAAATGATCCTATTCTCAAAATTTGAGAAAACTCAAATATGAAAATAACGAAATCCCCAACTCTCTCCGTGGGTCATTGAGTTGCGTAGAATTTCTAGGATCAACCAAAACGCAAAATAAAATATAATATGCAATGATGATCTAATGTATAACATTCCAAATTAAAAATTTGGGATGTTACATTACTAGACCGATAGCAAGTATTATGTGGGAGAGGCCATTGCTATCATGTCATCCCTGACTTGGAATTCTATGCACTTATGATTGGAACTATTAGCAAGCATCCGCAACTACTAACGTTCATTAAGGTAAAACCCAACCATAGCATTAAGATATATTGGTCCCCCTTCAATCCCGTATGCATCAATTTCTATGCTAGGTTGAAGCTTCTGTCACTTTTGCCCTCCAATACATAGTCCTGTCAACATACAACTAACCCTATGGTGTGATCCACACGCGCAATCATATGATGGGCACCAAAGGACAGCAACATAACCACAAGCAAATTAAATCAATCGTAACAATTCATCAACCACCGATAGGACAACGAAAATCTACTCAGACATCATAGGATGGCAACACATCATTGGATAATAATATGAAGCATAAAGCACCATGTTCAAGTAGAGGGTACAGCGGGTTGCGGGAGGGTGGACCGCTGTAGATAGAGGGGGGAAGGTGATGGAGATGTTGGTGAAGATGGCGGAGGTGTTGGTGTAGATCGCGGTGATGATGATGGCCCCCGGTGGCGCTCCAGTGCCACCGGAAGCGAGGGGGAGAGAGTCCCCCTCCTTCTTCTTCCTTGACCTCCTCCCTAGATGGGAGAAGGGTTCCCCTCTGGTCCATGGCCTCCATGGCACGGGAGGGGCGAGAGCCCCTCCGAGATTGGATCTTTCTCTCTGTCTCTCTCTGTTTCTGCGTTCTTAGATTCTTCCCTTTCACCATTTCTTATATTCCCGGAGATCCGTAACTCCGATTGGGCTGAAATTTTGACACGATCTCTATCCGGAAATTAGCTTTCTTGCGGCAAAAGAAGGGCATCAACCGCCTTATGGGGAGGCCACGAGGGTCAGGGGCGTGCCTGCCTCCCCAGGGTGCGCCCCCTACCTCGTGGGCCCCTCGAGCATCGTCTTGCGTGGATTCTTCTTCCCAAAAATCATATATATTCCAAAAAAAATCTCCGTCAGTTTTTATTCCGTTTGGACTCCGTTTGATATGGATATTCCGCGAAACAAAAAACATGCAACAAACAGGAACTGGCACTGGGCACTGGATCAATATGTTAGTCCCAAAAATAGTATAAAAAGTTGCCAAAAGTATATGAAAGTTGAATAATATTGGCATGGAACAATAAAAAATTATAGATACGACGGAGACGTATCAGCATCCCCAAGCTTAATTCCTGCTCGTCCTCGAGTAGGTAAATGATAAAAAAGATAATTTTTGATGTGGAATGCTACCTAGCATAATCTTGATCACATTTCTAATCATGGCATGAATATTAAGACACGAGTGATTCAAAGCAATAGTCTATCATTTGACATAAAAACAATAATACTTCAAGCCTACTAATAAAGCAATCATGTCTTTTTAGAATAACATGGCCAAAGAAAGTTATCCCTACAAAATCATATAGTCCGGCTATGCTCCATCTTCACCACACAAAATATTCACATCATGCACAACCCCGATGACAAGCCAAGCAATTGTTTTATACTTTTGATGTTCTCAAACCTTTTCAACTTTCACGCAATACATGAGCGTGAGCCATGGACATAGCACTATAGGTGGAATAGAATATGATGGTGGAGAAGACAAAAAGGAGAAGATAGTCTCACATCAACTAGGCGTATCAACGGGCTATGGAGATGCCCATCAATCTATACCTACTATTAAAGGGAGGTGATATTCTTGGTTTCATCCTACTTCGTTTGGTCCCGCTTCAATTAATTTCACATACGCTATTTTGTTTTGGCCCAATGGAGGAAGATTGCTTGGCGGCGCACTATGGCCCAGGTCCGGAGAGTTGGCAAAAAATAAAACTGCCCATGGGAGAGTTCAATTTCATAACCTGTCAACCGGCCATGCACCCAGCTAGCGATATGAGAGGATTTCCTTCCCCCGTTGTAATGCATAGGCCTTTTTGCTAGTAGATAGCAATGTGAGTGAGTAGGGATTGCCATGCAACGGATGCACTAGAGCTATAAGTGTATGAAAGCTCTAATTGAAACTAAGTGGGTGTGCATCCAGCTTGCTTGCTCATGAAGACCTCGGGCATTCGAGGAAGCCCATCATTGGAATATACAAGCCAAGTTCTATAATGAAAATTCCCACTAGTATATGAAAGTGATAACTCAAGAGACTCTCTATATGAAGAACATGGTGCTACTTTGAAGCACAAGTGTGGAAAAATGAAAATTCTCTCTTTTTCTCTCATTTTTTATTTTTTTATTTTTTATTTTTTGGTGGGCTTCTTTGGCCTCTTTTTCTTATTTGGGCTTCTTTGGCCTCTTTTATTTTTTGTAAAGTCCGGAGTCTCATCCCGACTTATGGGGGAATCATAGTCTCCATCATCCTTTCCTCACTGGGGCAATGCTCTAATAATGGTGATCATCATATTTTTATTTACTTACAACTCAATATTACAACTCAATGTCTAGAACAAAGTATGACTCTATATGAATGCCTCCGACGGTGTACCGGAATGTGCAATGATCTAGCGTAGCAATGACATCAAAAAATGGACAAGCCATGAAAACATCATGCTAGCTATCTTACGATCATGCAAAGCAATATGACAATGAATGCTCAAGTCATGTATATGATGATGATGAAATTTGCATGGCAATATATCTCGGAATGGCTATGGAAATGCCATGATAGGTAGGTATGGTGGCTGTTTTGAGGAAGGTATATGGTGGGTTTATGGTACCGGCGAAAGTTGCGCGGTACTAGAGAGGCTAGCAATGATGTAAGGGTGAGAGTGCGTATAATCCATGGACTCAACATTAGTCATAAAGAACTCACATACTTATTGCAAAAATCTATTAGTCATCAAAACAAAGTACTACGCGCATGCTCCTAGGGGCATAGATTGGTAGGAAAAGACCATCGCTCGTCCCCGACCGCCACTCATAAGGAAGACAATAAATAAATAAATCATGCTCCGACTTCGTTACATAATGGTTCACCGTACGTGCATGCTACGGGAATCACAAACCTCAACACAAGTATTTCTACTAATCCACAACTACCCACTAGCATGACTCTAATATCACCATCTTTATATCACAAAACTATTGCAAGGAATTAAACATATCATATTCAGTGATCTACAAATTTTATGTAGGATTTTATGACTAACCATGTGAATGACCAATTCCTGTCATCTCTCTAAATAGATATAAGTGAAGCAAGAGAGTTTAATTCTTTCTACAAAATTGTAACACCCTCGATGCGACTATAGCTCCCACGTGTCGAGGCACGACTTAGAGACATAATCGCATTGAAGGCATATGTCGCAAGTAAGGTAATCTTTACACATCCCATGTAATATAATAATAAAGGGGAGATAACATAGTTGGCTTACACTCATGGCCCGACTACGGCGCCAAAATAAAAGATAACCCAACATGCGACACGGTCCCGATCACCCCCAACTGGGCACCACTACTGATCATCAGGAAAGGAAACATAATAACGCTGAGAGTCCTCGTCGAACTCCCACTTGAGCTCGAGCGCGTCACCTGGAGCGGAATCATCAGGCCCTGCATCTGGTGTAATAGTAATCTGTGAGCCACAGGGACTCAGCAATCTCGCACCCTCGCGGTCAAGACTATTTAAGCTTAAAGGTAAGGTAAGGTGAAATATATGTGGAGCTGCAGCAAGCGACTAGTATATATGGTGGCTATCCTGTTCGCAAAAGAGAGCGAGAAGAGGAGGCAAAGCGCGAGCGAGAAACTAGAGAGCAACCTGTGCAAAAATTACTCCCACACCGTGTCCACTTCCCGGACTCCGCCGAGAAGAGGCCGTCACGGTAACACACTCAGTTGATTCATTTTAATTAAGTTAAGGTTCAAGTTATCTACAATCGGACATTAACAAATTCCCATCTGCCCATAACCGTGGGCACGGCTTTCAAAAGTTCAAATCCCTGCAGGGGAGTCCCAACTTAGCCCATGACAAGCTCTCACGGTCAACGAAGGAATAGACCTCCTTCCGAGATGTTCCGATCAGACTCGGTACCTCGGTTCTTCAAGACACTTCGACAGGTTAAAACAAGACCAGCAACACCACCCGTATGTGCCGACAAATCCCGATAGGAGCTACACATATCTCGTTCTCAGGGCACACTCAGATGAGACATCCTACGAGTAAAACCAACCCTCAAGTTGCCCCGAGGTGGCCCCGCAGTCTACTCGGTTCGGACCAACACTCAGAGGAGCATTGGCCCGGGGGGGTTTAAATAAGATGACCCTCGGGCTACGAAAACCCAAGGGAAAAAGAGGCTAGGTGGCAAATGGTAAAACCAAGGTTGGGCATTGCTGGAAAAGTTTTAATTAAGGCGAACTATCAAGGGGTTCCCATTATAACCCAACCGCGTAAGGAACGCAAAATCCGGGAACATAACACCGATATGACGGAAACTAGGGCGGCAAGAGTGGAACAAAACACTAGGAGAGAGGCCGAGCCTTCCACCCTTTACCAAGTATATAGATTCATTAAGATAACAAGGTAATATAATGATATCCCAACAAGTAAATAAATGTTCCAACAAGGAACGGCCTCCAATCTTCACCTACAACTAGCAACGCTATAAGAGGGGCTGAGCAAAGCGGTAACATAGCCAATCAACGGTTTGCTAGGACATGGTGGGTTAGAGGTTTGACATGGAAATTTGGGAGGCTTGAAAGCAAATGGTAGGCATCGTAGCATTGGCATAGCAAAAGAGCGAGCAATCTAGCATAGCAAAGATAGTAGTGATTTCGAGGGTATGATCATCTTGCCTGCAAAGTTGTCAGAGTTGACTGGATCCTCAAAAGCAAACTCAACGGGCTCCTTGTTAGCGAACTCGTCTCCCGGCTCTACCCAAACAAGACAAATAAGCAATAAGGACACAATCAACCACGTGCAAGGATTAAACAATATGATGCAAGGATGGTATGCTATGCGGGATGCGATGCGGGATGCATATGCGAGAATTGACAAGGGATGCATGAACCTGGCCTCAACTTGGAAATCCAAGTGTTCCACTGGAAAGATGAGATGAAATCACTTGAAAACGATATAAAGAACGTCGGAATCGGAGTTACGGTTTGGAAATGGCAAGCGATGCAAATATGACACCGGTCTGCGATTTACAGCAAGTAGTCATCTAAATGCAATGAGATGAACATGCTACAGCACCCAAACATGGCATAAAAATACATGGCAGGGATGCATTCATGATGCTTAACAAAAGTCTAGCACTGAGCTACGGCCAATTCATCCATTAACAGGTTCAAACAAGCATGGCAAAAATGCATATGGCAAACAGATTTCAGACTTAGTGAAATTAACACTTGTTTGGAATTTCAGATCAGGTAGCACTCTTCGGAGTAACAAAACTATATGCTACAGGACCTGAACATGACAAAGTAAAGCATGGCATGGAGCTACTCAAAGAGCTTAACAAAAGTCCCTTAATGACCTTGAGCCAAAAGGGATCAGAAAATACAATTGCAAGCATGTGAACATGGCAAAAACATAATCAGATCACAGACTTAGTGAAAACTGGAGCATGCTGAAAACAGATATCAAGTAGACATGTTTACGAGCTCGATGTACTCACTACGGAGCAAGTCATGAAAAGCTAAGCATACATCTATCAAGAACACACAAAATGCAAGCTAGAAATGGCAAGAACAATAGCATAGCATGCATGGGTCAACTACAACATCATCGGCAAAATTGCAAACAAGTTGACAATCTGCCCAGATTCACAAAGTAGCAAAAGTAGAGCTCGATTGACTCAAGCTAGGGTACTCCATAATTGCAAACAAAGACATGGATGGATAGAGCACTACAAGATTAACAAAACATCCTTACTGATCATCCTCAAAAGAGGCACGGATCACTAGGAAACAACATGAACATATGGCATCATGAACTAAACAGCTCAAGGACTTAGTGGAAATGCTAAGTCCCTGAAAACAGAATTACCAAGTGCACCACTTTGCAAGCTTGTGCTAGTCACCACACACATCACAAAAATACATGGGTTGCACCTCTGGAGAGATGGCAAAACCCTTAACAAAACATATGTAGAACATCAGGGCATAACATGCACACAATAATCATGGCAAAAATGACAAATATGCAAATGGAGTAGCAGATCTGACAATTATCTCAAGTAGCCCTCTTCTAACAGCATTTCGGGCATCAAGATGAACTCAAATGAAAATGATGTAATGGAATGAAATGAGGTACTCTCTGAGGCGAACAATTTGATATGCTATATGCCCAAATCGGAGCTACGGATGTGGAGATACGATGCTATGAACATGAGCACATGGATCTGCGATTTCGAGGACTTAGAAGAAAAACCACCTAGGGTTTACTATTCATCCGCGGCGGATCCAGATCGGTGCACGGACCGAGGTTGGCCGGGGCACTGTAGACGCCAGAGTCAAAGGTGGCCGAAGTTGCTCCGGGGACTTGCCGCGGAGGAGGGGACGAGGCCGGCCGGAGGAGGTCGCCGGACGGCGGCGGGGCGGCGAGCACCGGGCGGCGGGGCGGCGCGAGCTCGGCGAGCGGCCGGAGACGAAGCCGGCCGGCGAGGTGGCGGCTCGGCCACGGGAGAGACAAAGCCGCGGGGCGGCGCACCGGCTTGGGCCGCGGGGGCCCGATCCGGGCTTCCGGGCCGGCGGCGGAGGGAGGCGGCGATGGCGAATGAGGAGGCGACACGTGGCGGCGGCGGGGAAGATCCGGACAATGTCCGTCGGCGGCTGATTTGTCCGGCGGCGCGCGATGATGAGATCTAGGGTTAGGGGGAGGAGAGACCCGGGATTTTCGAGGAGGACCTATATATAGGCATAGAGGGAGCTAGGAGAGTCCAAATGAGGTGCGATTTTCGGCCACGCGATCGTGATTGAACGCTCTAGATGATGGAGCTGGTTTAGGTGGGTTTTGGGACAAATTGGAGGGGTGTTGGGCTGCAACACACACGAGGCCTTTTCGGTCCCTCGGTTAACCGTTGGAGTATCAAACGAAGTCCAAATGGTACGGAACTTGACAGGCGGTCTACCGGTAGTAAACCAAGGCCGCTTGGCAAGTCTCGGTCCAATCCGGAAATGTTTAATCCCCACACACGAAAGAAAGCTAGAAATGACCACCGGAGGAGAACGGAGCGCCGGAATGCAAAACGGACAACGGGGAAAATGCTCGAATGCATGAGATGAACATGTATGCAAATGCAATGCACATGATGACATGATATGAGATGCATGACAATGACAACAACACACGGAGACAAAAACCCGAACCCGAGAAAATAAAATAAGTTAACGCCGGAAACGGCAAGAGTTGGAGTACAAATTGGGAAAGTCATATCCGGGGTGTTACAAAAATATATGCCCATGCTCTAACAGTTATAAGTGAAGCAAAAGAGCATTCTACGAATGGCGGTTGTCTAAATGAAGAGAAACAGACAATCCAAACTTCAAATGATATAAGTGAAGCACATGAAGCATTCTATAAAGCCATACTCAAAAGATATAAGTGAAGTGCATAGAGAATTCTATAAATCAACCAAGGACTATCTCATACCAGCATGGTGCATAAAAGAAAGATGAAAACTAAATGCAAAAGACGCTCCAAGATTGCACATATCGCATGAACGAAACGAATCCGAAAACATACCGATACTTGTTGAAGAAAGAGGGGATGCCTTCCGGGGCATCCCCAAGATTAGACACTTGAGTCTCCTTGAATATTTACTTGGGGTGCCTCGGGAATCCTCAAGCTTGAGCTCTTTCCTCTCTTCCTTCTTCTCACATCGAGACCTTCTCGATCATCAAACACTTCATCGACACAAAACTTCAACAGAAAACTCGGTAAGATCTGTTAGTATAATAAAGCAAATCACTACTCTAAGTACTGTTGCAAACCAATTCATATTTTGTTTTTGCATTGTGTATACTATATTATAACTTTTTCATGGCTTAATCCACTGACATGAATCGATAGTTTCATCAAAACAAGCAAACTATGCATCAAAAACAGAATCTGTCTAAAACAGAACAGTCTGTAATAATCTGAACATTCACCATACTTCTGATACTTTAAAAATTCTACCAAAATTAGAAAAAATAAACAATTTGTATAGGAAGACAGTGCAAAAAGAATCAGAACCATTTGACGTTCCAGCAAAAAATGTAAAATCGAGCACTACTGCCAAAGTTTCTGTCCTGCACCGTACAAACCATCAAGCAAATGTAAACATCCTAAAGGCAAACCTTGGCACATTATTTTTATAATACAATGGAATTGTAGAAGGGGATAATTATTTTTCTTGAAAAGTTTCTGTAATCAAGATTCACAAAGTTTCCGTGAGCATGAACAAAGTCCAAGGCTAGCTCCCACTTCAACAATGCTTGTCTTTCTCACTTTCGCTTTCCTTTTTGAAAAAGTTTTGGGTTCCCCTCTTTATTTTTATTGTTATTAAACTATATAAAAGCACTCAACAGAAATAAATGACTCTCTAAAACTTCCGGGTTGTCTCCCTGGCAGCGCTTTCTTTAAAGCCATTAAGCTAGGCATATAGTGCTCAAGTAATGGATCCACCCGAATCCCAAGGTATATCAAAGCCAATTTTAATTAACAATGATTTGTAATTTAGTGGTGAGCACAAGGTAACATATATCATGTAATGACGAAGTCTAACTCTCTTCCTATGCATCGGCATGTCATAAAAGAACAATTCATGCACACAAAGTAAAGGCCAATGCATAGTATAAACAGTTTCTTGCAATTTTATCATATTGGAAACATAGAGAGGTGGAGATATAGTTCCTCTCTCATAATAATTGCAAGTAGGATCAGCAAGCAAATGCATATTATATCTATCAAAATCATGATGTGTAGTAGTAAAACACAACCCATCAATGTATTCCTTAATAAGAGCAAACTTCTCCGATATAGTGTAGTTTGGAGAAATTAATAAGATAATAGGACTATCATGGGTGGGTGCAATAGCAAAAATTTCATGTTTAACATAAGGAACTATAGCAAGTTCATCTCCATAAGCATAATTCATATTGGCATCTTGGCCACAAGCATATCAAGCATCATCAAAAAGGGATATTTCAAAAGAATCGGCGGGATCATAGCAATTATCATAGCATTCATCCTTCGGTAAGCACGAAGGGAAATTAAATAATGTATGAGTTGAAAAGTTACTCTCATTAGAAGGTGGGCACGGGTGATCAATCTGCTCTTCCTCCTTTTGTTCTTCGCTCTTTTCCTCATCTTTCTCATCCAATGAGCTCACAGTTTCATCAATTTCTTCTTCCATAGACTCCTGCAAAATATTAGTCTCTTCTTGGACAGCGGAGACTTTCTCAATAAGTGCATTAATATCGTAATTGTATTCATAATTCTCATAGCAATATTTAAAGATAGCTAAATTTCCAGGTCTATAAACCGAATCATCAAAATCTTCAAACTCTTTAAACATAGATTCAATTTCATAAGCACCCATAAAAGCAACAAATTCTTCTATTTGTTCCACATCATAGTAATCATATATACCTCTAGCATAAGAATCTAAGGTTTTATTATCATTAAATTCACATAAAAAGGGAAGGTGTGGAGCCTTCATCTTAGAGCAACAAGTATAATCATATCTCAAGCATAGTTGCCTAGCATACCAATTCAATATATGAATTTGATCCCATAATAGTTTCCCTTTTTGTGTCAAGCGGTAATCCCTAAAGTATTCACGTTGATCCAACATTACTCCTATTACGTAATTGAATGGGGTTTTCTCAAGATTATTAAAGTAGTACATAATATTTTTCACATAACCAGCATCGAGGGTTTTAGGAGGTTCCCCATCTCCATGAGTAGCAAGTACACCTATTTTTTTTGGTATTTCGTGTTCCATATCCATAACTAAAGATAAAGAACAACTAAGAACATCAAATAAAAATTACTTAGTGATAAAGCAAACAAGAACACACGAGAATATTCACCCCACGCTATTGCTCCCCGGCAACGGCGCCAGAAAAAGGTCTCGATAACCCACAAGTATAGGGGATCGCAACAGTTTTCAATAAGTAAGAGTGTCGAACCCAACGAGGAGCTAAAGTTAGAACAAATATTCCCTCAAGTTCTATCGACCACTGATACAACTCTACGCACGCTTGACGTTCGCTTTACCTAGAACAAGTATGAAACTAGAAGTACTTTGTAGGTGTTGTTGGATATGTTTGCAAGATAATAAAGAGTACGTAAATAAAAAGTAGGGGCTGTTTAGATAAAGAAACAATTAAGTAAATATAACGAGTGTGGAAAAGTGGTGGTAGGAGTTGCGAAATTGTCCCTAAGCAATTGACTACTTTACTAGACCGATAGCAAGTATTATGTGGGAGAGGCCACTGCTAGCATGTCATTCCTGACTTGGAATTCTATGCACTTATGTTTGGAACTATTAGCAAGCATCCGCAACTACTAACGTTCATTAAGGTAAAACCCAACCATATCATTAAGATATATTGGTCCCCCTTCAATCCCGTATGCATCAATTTCTATGCTAGGTTGAAGCTTCTGTCACTCTTGTCCTCCAATACATAGTCCTATCAACATACAACTAACCCTATGGTGTGATCCACGCGCACAATCATATGATGGGAATCAAAGGACAACAACATAACCACAAGCAAATTAAATCAATCATAGCAATTCATCAACCACCTATAGGACAACAAAAATCTAATCAGACATCATAGGATGGCAACACATCATTGGATAATAATATGAAGCATAAAGCACCATGTTCAAGTAGAGGGTACAGCAGGTTGCAGGAGAGGGTACCGCTGTAGATAGAGGGGGGAAGGTGATGGAGATGTTGGTGAAGATGGCGGAGGTGTTGGTGTAGACCGCGGTGATGATGATGGCCCCCGGTGGCGCTCCGGTGCCACCGGAAGCGAGGGGGAGAGAGCCCCCCTCCTTCTTCTTCTTCCTTGACCTCCTCCCTAGATGGGAGAAGGGTTTCCCCTCTGGTCCATGGCCTCCATGGCACGGGAGGGGCGAGAGCCCCTCCGAGATTGGATCTGTCTCTCTGTCTCTCTCTATTTCCGCGTTCTCAGATTCTTCCCTTTCACCGTTTCTTATATTCCCGGAGATCTGTAAATCCAATTGGGCTGAAATTTTGACATGATCTCTATCCGGAAATTAGCTTTCTTGCGGCAAAATAAGGGCATCAGCCGCCTTACGGGGTGGCCACGAGGGTCAGGGGCGCGCCCCCCTACCTCGTGGGCCCCTCGAGCATCGTCTTGCGTGGATTCTTCTTCCCAAAAATCATATATATTCCAAAAAATCTCCGTCAGTTTTTATTCCGTTTGGACTCCGTTTGATATGGATATTCCGCGAAACAAAAAACATGCAACAAACAGGAACTGGCACTGGGCACTGGATCAATATGTTAGTCCCAAAAATAGTATAAAAAGTTGCCAAAAGTATATGAAAGTTGAATAATATTGGCATGGAACAATAAAAAATTATAGATACGACGGAGACGTATCACTCACCCACACCCCCTGTTATTCTGCGGCGACGGTAGCCTCACACCGCAGCCGAACCAGTGAACCCTCGTACTTCTCTCCGCACGGGCTTCCATTGCTGCATCTTCCCCGGCTCCGCGTCGTCCCCTTCCTAGGCCTCGCCGTCGTCCAGACCACCGCCCTGGTGCTCTCGGCGCGACGTGGTCAACGTGGTAAATGACCGACTTCCATCGGAAGAGTACTGTACGTGGAGAGGCTGACAGCTGGATCCAGGCGGCCGCAAGGAAGTGCCTCCTTATTACGCGCAAAATAATTATTCCTCCACCTGACAGTAGGACCCACCGGACGGGCCACCTTATTTCGTGAAAAAAACGTTTCCCCCTGACTGCTGGGACCCACCGGATGGGCCAACATATTTCGTGAAAAAAACGTCCCCCCGTTGTCAGCTCGGACCCACCAGAAGTGCCTCCTTATTACACAAAAAAAATGAATACTCCCCCTGCTAGCTGGGACCCACCATGGTGGGAGGCTGACTTGTGGGCCTACTAAGTTGACTGGGACGGGGGCCTTTGTCAACTTTAGTCAATATGAACGATTCTAGCTCCAGTGACCATACGATGTCCATCCAACGGCCATAGTGCTTCTTCAACCTCTGGTCTTCTTGCTCCAGCTGCCCAAAGCAGCGCCGGTCGTGTCGCATGCTCCTGCCTTACGTGGCTGGCTGTGCTGTCGTGGAGGCCTCACCGCCCCCTACTATTCCCACCGTTGGCCAGGCCCTGCGGCGACGACAACCTCACACCGCAGCCGAACCAGTGAACCCTCGTACTCCTCTCCGCGCGGGCTTCCACTATCGCGTCTTCCCCGGCTCCCCGTCGTCCACCGCCCTGGTGCTCTCGGCGCGGCGTGGTCAACATGGTCAAGGAACGACTTCCATCGGACATGGACTGTACGTGGAGAGGCTGACAGCTGGGTCCACGACCGCAGCAAGGAAGTGCCTCCTTATTACGCGGAAAATAATGATTCCTCCACCTGACAGCTGGGACCCACCGGACAGGCCACTGTATTTCGTGAAAAAAACATTTCCCCCTGACTGCTGGGACCCACCAGCTACATCTTCGCACGCAAGGAAGTGCGTTCGGGCAAAAAATGATTCGCCCCCCTGACTGCTGGGACCCACCAGCTACATCTTCGCAGGCAAGGAAGTGCCTGACAGTCGGGACCCACCTGGTCGAAGCGTACATAGCGTTGTCATTCTGGTCGCGAACGTGTACGTACATATATTCTGGTGGATGTAGAGGCGCGCACGTGTCGTAGTAGAGGCGCGTACGTGTCGTAGTAGAGGCACGCACGTAGCATGTACACGTACGTACAACAGCCAGGGTGCAAGAAAGAAAATACGGCCACTTATGTGTACATACGGGCGGGGTCTCGAACGCCTACTCGCGCATACGTACGGCCAGGGCTCGTGTACATGGTTGGATCGGAACGGAGAAACAATGTCGTCGTCGTGTTCATGGGGAGGCAACGGAATGCGTCGTGTTCATGGGGAGGCAACGGAATGCGTCGTGTTCATGGGGAGGCAACGGAATGCATCGTGTTCATCGGGAGGCAACGGAACGCGTGGGAGCCAACCGGCTGGGTCGGAACGGAATGCGTGGTCGTGTTCATCGGGAGGGCTTGGATGGAACAGGCGATGGAAACGAGGCCTGCCGTACCGCAAAATGGAGGAAACGACCTTGTGTTCGACCGGCCATGTTCGAAACGGGATCATGTTCATCAGGAGGGGTCTGGCGTACCGCAAAACAGAGGAAATGGACCTCCTATGGTTGAAACAGGGGTCCTGTTGATCGGGAGGGGTGTGGCATACCGTAAAACGGAGGAAACGGACTTGTGTTGGAGCGCTACAGTCGAAACGGGGGTCCTGTTCATCGGGAGGGGTGTTGCGTACCGCAAAACGGGACTCCACGGGATACTGTTCATCTCCACCGTCGACCTCCTCCAGCCTTCACGGGCCCCTGTTCATCCAGCCTCCACCGCGCGCTACTCCACCGGCTACTGTTCGACCACCCCTCCACCGTCTACCGTTCATCCAGCCCTCCACACCACGGGGTCCTGTTCAACCACCCCTCAACGGGCACCCCTCCTGTTGGAAATATGCCCTAGAGGCAATAATAAATTGGTTATTATTATATTTCCTTGTTCATGATAATCGTTTATTATCCATGCTAGAATTGTATTGATAGGAAACTCAGATACATGTGTGGATACATAGACAACACCATGTCCCTAGTAAGCCTATAGTTGACTAGCTCGTTGATCAATAGATGGTTACGGTTTCCTGACCATGGACATTGGATGTCGTTGATAACGGGATCACATCATTAGGAGAATGATGTGATGGACAAGACCCAATCCTAAGCCTAGCACAAGATCATGTAGTTCGTATGCTAAAGTTTTTCTAATGTCAAGTATCATTTCCTTAGACCATGAGATTGTGCAACTCCCGGATACTGTAGGAGTGCTTTGGGTGTGCCAAACGTCACAACGTAACTGGGTGGCTATAAAGGTACACTACAGGTATCTCCAAAAGTGTCTGTTGGGTTGGCACGAATCGAGACTGGGATTTGTCACTCCGTGTAAACGGAGAGGTATCTCTGGGCCCACTCGGTAGGACATCATCATAATGTGCACAATGTGATCAAGGAGTTGATCACGGGATGATGTGTTACGGAACGAGTAAAGAGACTTCCCGGTAACGAGATTGAACAAGGTATCGGGATACCGACGATCGAATCTCGGGCAAGTATCGTACCACTAGACAAAGGGAATTGTATACGGGATTGATTAAGTCCTTGACATCGTGGTTCATCCGATGAGATCATCGTGGAGCATGTGGGAGCCAACACGGGTATCCAGATCCCACTGTTGGTTATTGACCGGAGAGGTGTCTCGGTCATGTCTGCATGTTTCCCGAACTTGTAGGGTCTACACACTTAAGGTTCGATGACGCTAGGGTTATAGGGAAAGTATGTACGCGGTTACCGAATGTTGTTCGGAGTCCCGGATGAGATCCCGGACGTCACGAGGAGTTCCAGAATGGTCCGGAGGTAAAGATTTATATATGGGAAGTCCTGTTTTGGTCACCGGAAAAGTTTCGGGGTTTATCGGTAATGTACCGGGACCACCGGGAGGGTCCCGGTGGTCCACCAAGTGGGGCCACCAGCCCCGGAGGGCTGCATGGGCCAAGTGTGGGAGGGGACCAGCCCTAGGTGGGCTGGTGCGCCCCCCACCAAGGCCCAAGGCGCAAGGGAGAGTGGAAGGGGGCAAACCCTAGGCTCAGATGGGCCTAAGGCCCACCTAGTGGTGCTCCCCCTTCTCTCCCCCCTTGGCCGCCTCCTAGATGGGATCTGGGGGCTGCCGCCACCCCTAGGGAGGGAACCCTAGGTGGGGGCGCAGCCCCTCCCCTCCCCCTATATATACTTGAGGTTTTGGGCTGCCAGATATACGAATTCTTCCCCTGTTGGCGCAGCCCTACCCCTCTCCCTCCTCGTCTCTCGTAGTGCTTAGCGAAGCCCTGCTGGAGTCCCGCGCTCCTCCACCACTACCACGCCATCGTGCTGATGCTGGATGGAGTCTTCCCCAACCTCTCCTTCTCACCTTGCTGGATCAAGGCATAGGAGACGTCACCAGGCTGTACGTGTGTTGAACACGGAGGTGTCGTCCGTTCGGCACTAGGATCATCGGTGATTTGGATCACGACGAGTACGACTCCATCAACCCCGTTCACTTGAACGTTTCTGCTTAGCGATCTACAAGGGTATGTAGATGCACTCTCCTTCCCTCGTTGCTAGATTACTCCATAGATTGATCTTGGTGATGCGTACAAAATTTTGAATTTCTGCTACGTTCCCCAACAATGGTATCAGAGCTAGGTCTATGCGTAGTTACTATGCACGAGTAGAACACAAAGTAGTTGTGGGCGTCGACATTGTCAATTATCTTGCCGTTACTAGTCTTATCTTGATTCGGCGGCATCGTGGGATGAAGCGGCCCGGACCAACCTTACACGTACGCTTACGTGAGACCGGTTCCACCGACTGACATGCACTAGTTGCATAAGGTGGCTGGCGGGCGTCTGTCTCTCCCACTTTAGTCGGATCGGATTCGATGAACAGGGTCCTTATGAAGGGTAAATAGAAATTGGCAATTCACGTTGTGGTTTTGGCGTAGGTAAGAAACGTTCTTGCTAGAAACCTATAGCAGCCACGTAAAAACTTGCAACAACAATTAGAGGACGTCTAACTTGTTTTTGCAGCAAGTGTTTTGTGATGTGATATGGCCAAAGGATGTGATGAATGATATATATGTGATGTATGAGATCATGTTCTTGTAATAGGAATCATGACTTGCATGTCGATGAATATGACAACCGGCAGGAGCCATAGGAGTTGTCTTTATTTTTTGTATGACCTGCATGTCATTGAGAAACGCCATGTAAATTACTTTACTTTATTGCTAAACGTGTTAGCCATAGTAGTAGAAGTAATAGTTGGCGAGCAACTTCATGGAGACACGATGATGGAGATCATGATGATGGAGATCATGGTGTCATGCCGGTGACAAGATGATCATGGAGCCCCAAGATGGAGATCAAAGGAGCTATATGATATTGGCCATATCATGTCACTATTATTTGATTGCATGTGATGTTTATCATGTTTTTGCATCTTGTTTACTTAGAACGATGGTAGTAAATAAGATGATCCCTCATAATAATTTCAAGAAAGTGTTCCCCCTAACGGTGCACCGTTGCGACAGTTCGTTGTTTCGAAGCACCACGTGATGATCGGGTGTGATAGATTCCAACGTTCACATACAACGGGTGTAAGACAGATTTACACATGCAAACACTTAGGTTGACTTCACGAGCCTAGCATGTACAGACATGGCCTCAGAACACAGAAGACCGAAAGGTCGAACATGAGTCGTATAGAAGATACGATCAACATGAAGATGTTCACCGATGTTGACTAGTCCGTCTCACGTGATGATCGGACACGGCCTAGTTGACTCGGATCATGTAATCACTTAGATGACTAGAGGGATGTCTATCTGAGTGGGAGTTCATAAGATGAACTTAATTATCCTGATCATAGTCAAAAGGTCTTCGCAAATTATGTCGTGGCTCGCGCTTCAGTTCTACTGTTTAGATATGTTCCTGGAGAAAATTTAGTTGAAAGTTGATAGTAGCAATTATGCGGACTAGGTCCGTAAACTGAGGATTGTCCTCATTGCTTCATAGAAGGCTTGTGTCCTTAATGCACCGCTCAGTGTGCTGAACCTCGAACGTCGTCTGTGGATGTTGCGAACATCTGACATACACATTTTGATAACTACGTGATAGTTCAGTTAAACGGTTTAGAGTTGAGGCACCGAAGACGTTTTGAAACGTCGCAAAACATATGAGATGTTTCGAGGGCTGAAATTGGGATTTCAGGCTCGTGCCCACGTCAAGAGGTATAAGACCTCCGACGATTTTCTTAGCCTGCAAACTAAGGGAGAAAAGCTCAATTGTTGAGCTTGTGCTCAGATTGTCTGAGTACAACAATCATTTGAATCGAGTGGGAGTTGATCTTCCAGATGAGATAGTGATGTTTCTCCGAACTCATTACCACCAAGCTGCTAGAGCTTCATGATGAACTATAATATATCAGGGACATATATGATGATCCTTGAGATATTCGCGATGTTTGACACCAAAAAAGTAGAAATCAAGAAGGAGCATCAATTGTTGATGGTTGGTGAAACCACTAGTTTCAAGAAGGGCAAGGGCAAGAAGGGATACTTCATGAAACGGCAAATCAGTTGCTGCTCTGGTGAAGAAACCCAAGGTTGAACCCAAACCCGAGACTAAGTGCTTCTATAATAAGGGGAACATCCACTGGAGCAGAATTACCCTAGATACTTGGTAGATGAGAAGGCTGGCAAGGTCGATAGAAGTATATTGGATATACATTGTGTTAATGTGTACTTTACTAGTACTCCTAGTAGCACCATGGTATTAGATACCGGTTCGGTTGCTAAGTGTTAGTAAACTCGAAATAAAAGGCTGCGGAGTAAACGGAGACTAGCTAAAGGTGAGCTGGCGATATGTGTTGGAAGTTTTTCCCAAGCTTGATGTGATCAAGCATCGCATGTTCCCTCTACCATCGAGATTGGTGTTTGCATTGAGCATAGACATGATTGGATTATGTCTATCGCAATACGGTTATTCATTTAAGGAGAATAATGGTTACTCTGTTTATTTGAATAATACCTTCAATGGTCTTGCACCTAAAATGAATGGTTTATTGAATCTCGATCGTAGTGATACACATGTTCATGCCAAAAGATATAAGATAGTAATGATAGTACCACCTACTTGTGGCACTGCCACGTAAGTCATATCGGAATAAAAAGCATGAAGAAGCTCCATGTTGATGGATCTTTGGGCTCACTCGTTTTTGAAAAGTTTGAGACATGCGAACCATGTCTATTGGTGTATATGCATGAAGAAACTCCATGCAAATGGACCGTTTGGACTCACTTGATTTTGAATCACTTGAGACATGCAAATCATACCACATGGGCAAGATGACTGAAAGCCTCGTTTTCAGTAAAATGGAACTAGAAAGCAACTTGTTGGAAGTAATACATTTTGATGTGTGCAGTCCAATGAGTGCTGAGGCGTGTAGTGGATATCGTTATGTTCTTACTTCACAGATGATTTGAGTAGATGTTGAGTACATTTACTTGATGAATCACGAGTCTGAATTATTGAAAGGTTCAAGTAATTTCAGGGTGAAGTTGAAAGATCGTCGTGACAAGAGGATAAAATATCTATGAGATGAATATCTGAATTACGAGTTTGGCACAGAATTAAGACATTGTGGAAATTGTTTCACAACTAATACAGCCTGGAACACCATAGTGTGATGGTGTGTCCGAACATCATAACTGCACCCTATTGGATACGATGCATACCATGATGTCTCTTATCGAATTACCACGATAGTTTATGGGTTAGGCATTAGAGACAACCACATTCACTTTAAATAGGGCACCACGTAATTCCGATGAGATGACACCGTATGAACTGTGGTTTAGAGAAACCTAAGCTGTCATTTGTTAAAAGGTTTGGGGCTGCGACGCTTATGTGAAAAGTTTCAGGCTGACAAGCTCGAACCCAAAGCGGATAAATGCATCTTCATAGGACACCCAAAACAGTTGGGTGTACCTCCTGTCTCAGATCCGAAAGCAATAAGGGATTGTTTCTAGAATCGGGTCCTTTCCCGAGGAAAAGTTTCTCTCGAAAGAATTGAGTGGGAGGATGGTGGAGACTTGATGAGGTTATTGAACCATCTCTTCAACTAGTGTGTGGCAGGGCACAGGGAGTTGTTCCTGCGGCACCTACACCAATTGAAGTGGAAGCTTATGATAGTGATCATGAAACTTCAGATCAATTCACTACCAAACCTCGTGGGATGACAAGGATGCGTACTACTTCAGAATGGTACGTAATCCTGTCTTGGAAGTCATGTTGCTAGACAACAATGAACCTACGAGCTATGGAGAAGCGATGGTGGGCCTGGATTCCAAAATGGCTCAAGGCCATATAATCCGAGAGAGGATCCATATATGAAAACAAAGTGTAGACTTTGGAAGAACTACTTGATGGTCGTAAGACTGTTAGGTACATATGGATTTTAAAAGGAAGACGGACAATGATGGTAAGTATCACCATTAAGAAAGCTCGACTTGTCGTTAAGATGTTTTCCGACAAGTTCAAGGAGTTGACTACGATGAGACTTTCTCACTCGTAGCGACGCTAAGAGTCTGTTGGAATTATATTAGCGATTACTGCATTATTTATGAAATCTTGCAGATAGGATGTCAAAACATTGTTTCCTCGATGATTTTCTTGAGGAAAGGTTGTATGTGATACAACCGGAAGGTTTTGTCAATCCTAAAAGATGCTAACAAGTATGCAAAGCTCCATCAATCCTTCTAAGGACTGGAGTAAGCATCTCGGAGTTGGAATGTATGCTTTGATGAGATGATCGAATTTTTTGGGTGTATACAAAGTTTATGAGAAACTTGTATTTCCAAAGAAGTGAGTGGGAGCACTATAGAATTTCTGATGAGTATATGTTGTTGACATATTGTTGATCAGAAATGACGTAGAATTTCTGGAAAGCATATAGGGTTATTTGGAAAGTGTTTTTCAATGGAAAGCCTGGATTAAGCTACTTGAACACTGAGCATCAAGATCTATAAGGATAGATCAAAACGCTTAATGGTACTTTCAAATGAGCACATACCTTGACATGATCTTGAAGGTGTTCAAGATGGATCAGTCAAAGAAGGAGTTCTTGCCTGAGTTGTAAGGTATGAAGTCAAGACTTAAAGCTCGACCACGGCAGAAGAAAGAGGAAGGACGAAGGTCGTCCCCTATGCTTTTGTCATAGGCTCCATACGGTATGCCATGCTAAGTACCACACCTGATGTGTGCCTTGCCACATATTTAGCAAGAGGGTACAAAGGTGATCTAGGAGTAGATCACCAGATAGCGGTCTAAATTATCCTTGGAGGAATAAGGATATGTTTCTCGGTTATGAAGGTGATAAAGAGTTCGACGTAAAGAGTTACGTCGATGCAAGCTTAACACCTATCCAGATAGCTCTGAGTAGAGATACCGGATACTTATAATGGAGCAACAATTTAGAATAGCTCCAAGTAGAACAGTTATTTGAAATGGCTCCAAATGTAGCGTAGTAGTTGCATCTACAAGATGACACAGAAATTTGCGAAGTACATACGGATCTGAATGCTGCAGACCCGTTGACTGAAACCTCTCTCACAAGCATAACATGATCAAACCCAGAACTCTTGGGTGTTAGTCACATGGGGATGTGACCTTGAGTGTTAATCACATATCGATGTGAACTAGATTATTGACTCTAGTGCAAGTGGGAGACTGTTGGAAATATGCCCTAGAGGCAATAATAAATTGGTTATTATTATATTTCCTTGCTCATGATAATCGTTTATTATCCATGCTAGAATTGTATTGATAGGAAACTCAGATACATGTGTGGATACGTAGACAACACCATGTCCCTAGTAAGCCTCTAGTTGACTAGCTCGTTGATCAATAGATGGTTACGGTTTCCTGACCATGGACATTGGATGTCGTTGATAACCGGATCACATCATTAGGAGAATGATGTGATGGACAAGACCCAATCCTAAGCCTAGCACAAGATCATGTAGTTCGTATGCTAAAGTTTTTCTAATGTCAAGTATCATTTCCTTAGACCATGAGATTGTGCAACTCCCGGATACTGTAGGAGTGCTTTGGGTGTGCCAAACGTCACAACGTAACTGGGTGGCTATAAAGGTACACTACAGGTATCTCCGAAAGTGTCTGTTGGGTTGGCACGAATCGAGACTAGGATTTGTCACTCTGTGTAAACGGAGAGGTATCTCTAGGCCCACTCGGTAGGACATCATCATAATGTGCACAATGTGATCAAGGAGTTGATCACGGGATGATGTGTTACGGAACGAGTAAAGAGACTTGACGGTAACGAGATTGAACAAGGTATCGGGATACCGACGATCGAATCTCGGGCAAGTATCGTACCACTAGACAAAGGGAATTGTATACGGGATTGATTAAGTCCTTGACATCGTGGTTCATCCGATGAGATCATCGTGGAGCATGTGGGAGCCAACATGGGTATCCAGATCCCGCTGTTGGTTATTGACCGGAGAGGTGTCTCGGTCATGTCTGCATGTTTCCCGAACCCGTAGGGTCTACACACTTAAGGTTCGATGACGCTAGGGTTATAGGGAAAGTATGTACACGGTTACCGAATGTTGTTTGGAGTCCCGGATGAGATCCCGGACGTCACGAGGAGTTCCGGAATGGTCCGGAGGTAAAGATTTATATATGGGAAGTCCTGTTTTGGTCGCCGGAAAAGTTTCGGGTTTATCGGTAATGTACCGGGACCACCGGGAGGGTCCCGGTGGTCCACCAAGTGGGGCCACCAGCCCCGGAGGGCTGCATGAGCCAAGTGTGGGAGGGGACCAGCCCCAGGTGGGCTGGTGCGCCCCCCCACCAAGGCCCAAGGCGCAAGGGAGAGTGGAAGGGGGCAAACCCCTAGGCTTAGATGGGCCTAAGGCCCACCTAGTGGTGCGCCCCCTTCTCTCCCCCCTTGGTCGCCTCCCAGATGGGATCTGGGGGCTGCCGCCACCCCTAGGGAGGGAACCCTAGGTGGGGGCACAGCCCCTCCCCTCCCCCTATATATACTTGAGGTTTTGGGCTGCCAGAGATACGGATTCTTCCCCTGTTGGCGCAGCCCTACCCCTCTCCCTCCTCGTCTCTCGTAGTGCTTAGCAAAGCCCTGCTGGAGTCCCGCGCTCCTCCACCACTACCACGCCGTCGTGCTGATGCTGGATGGAGTCTTCCCCAACCTCTCCTTATCCCCTTGCTGGATCAAGGCGTAGGAGACGTCACCGGGCTGTACGTGTGTTGAACACGGAGGTGCCGTCCGTTCGGCACTAGGATCATCGGTGATTTGGATCACGACGAGTACGACTCCATCAACCCCGTTCACTTGAACGCTTCCGTTTAGCGATCTACAAGGGTATGTAGATGCACTCTCCTTACCTCGTTGCTAGATTACTCCATAGATTGATCTTGGTGATGCGTAGAAAATTTTGAATTTTTGCTATGTTCCCCAACACCTCCACCGTCTACTGTTCATCCAGCCCTCCACCACACCACAGGGTCCTGTTAACCCAGAGGCAACGCCATCGCTCACTGTTCATCCACCCCCCCCCCCCCCCCCCCCGCGTGCAACGCTCACTGTTCATCCAATCGATCGGCTTCAGTTAGCAGCAGTAGCGAAGGAATTGCTCGATCGGGTTCAGTTAACAGCCATCGATCGCTCGGGTTCAGTAACGCGTAGCCTGCAGTGCAATCGCTCGGGTTCAGTTAGAGCCCAACGCCTCGCTCGGGTTTAGTTAGAGCCAACGCCTCGCACACACGTGCGTACATGTATGAGAGAAACGCGCTTCGCTCGGCCCCCGACCTCCCACCGTAACCGGGAACTCCCCGAAATTTTCCTCCCCCTCGCTTCTACCACGGTTTTTTCCGTCATGGACGACCCAAAGAATGTCATGCAGCTGCGTCTCCGGCCCGCCTAGGACGAAAAGCCCATTTTCTGTCATGATTTTTTGTCATAGAAGTAGGAGCCCACCACATCTATGATGATACCGGGTTTTGTCACAATTATCGTCATAGAAGTGTCATATGTATGACAGAAAAAATTTTTGTTCGGCCCAAAATTTCATGGATGTGTCTTTTTTTGTAGTGATAGGTCTGTCACCTAGCGGTGCATCAAGGTCATAATTCTTCTGTGCAGCAATGAGGATACTCCTTAGATCACGGACCCAGTCCGCATCATTGCTACTGTCATCTTTCAACTTATTTTTCTCTAGGAACATATCAAAAAATAAACGGAGAGCGACATCACAAGCTATTGATCTACAACATAGATATGCAAATACTATCAGGACTAAGTTCATGATAAATTAAAGTTCAATTAATCATATTACTTAAGAACTCCCACTTAGATAGACATCCCTCTAGTCATCTAAATGATCACGTGATCCAAATCAACTAAACCATGTCCGATGATCATGTGAGATGGAGTAGTTTTCAATGGTGAACATCACTATGTTGATCATATCTACTATATATTCACGCTTGACCTTTCGGTCTCCAGTGTTCCGAGGCCATATCTGCATATGCTAGGCTCATCAAGTTTAATCCAAGTATTCTGCGTGTGCAAAACTAGCTTGCACCCGTTGTATGTGAACGTAGAGCTTATCACAACCGATCATCATGTGGTGTCTCGGCACGATGAACTGTCGCAACGGCGCATACTCAGGGAGAACACTTGTACATTGAAATTTAGTGAGAGGTCATCTTATAATGCTACCGCCGAACTAAGCAAAATATGATGCATAAAGAATAAACATCACATGCAATCAAAATATGTGACATGATATGGCCATGATCATCTTGCGCCTTGATCTTCATCTCCAAAGTACCATCATGATCTCTATTGTCACCGGCATGACACCATGATCTCCATCATCTTGATCTCTATCAACGTGTCATCACATGGTCATCTCGCCAACTATTGCTCTTGCAAATATTGCTATCGCATAGCGATAAAGTAAAGCAATTATTTGGTGCTTGCATCTTATGCAATAAAGAGACAACCATAAGGCTTCTGCCAGTTGCCGATAACTTCAACAAAAGATGATCATCTCATACAACAACTTATATCTCATCACGTCTTGACCATATCACATCACAACATTCCCTGCAAAAACAAGTTAGACGTCCTCTACTTTGTTGTTGCTAGTTTTACGTGGCTGCTACGGGCTCAACAAGAACCGTTCTTACCTACACATCAAAAACCACAACGCGGTATAGTGATAGCTTTTTAGTCTTCAGAAAGAACCCTGTTCATTGAATCTGATTCAACTAAAGTTGGAGAAACAGACACCCACTAGCCACCAGTGTGCGAAGCACGTCGGTAGAACCAGTCTCGCGTAAGCGTACACGTAATGTCGGTCTGGGCCACTGTTGGGGAACGTAGTAATTTCAAAAAAATTCCTACGCACACGCAAGATCATGGTGATGCATAGCAACGAGGGGAAAGTATGATCTGCGTACCCTTTGTAGATCGCAACGGAAGCGTTGACACAACGTAGAGGAAGTAGTCGTACGTCTTCTTCCCGATCCGACCGATCCAAGCACCGTTACTCCGGCACCTCCGAGTTCTTAGCACACGTACAACTCGATGACGATCCCCGGGCTCCGATCCAGCAAAGCGTCGGGGAAGAGTTCCGTCAGCACGACGGCGTGGTGACGATCTTGATGTTCTACCGACGCAGGGCTTCGCCTAAGCACTACAACGATATGATCGAGGTGGAATATGGTGGCAGGGGGCACCGCACACGGCTAAGGAACGATCTCAATGATCAACTTGTGTGTCTAGAGGTGCCCCCTGCCTCCGTATATAAAGGAGCCAAGGGGGAGGGGTGCGGCCAGCCCTATGGAGGCGCAGGAGGAGTCCTACTCCTACCGGGAGTAGGACTCCCCCCCCCCAATCCTATTCCAACTAGGACTCCCAAGGGGGAAAGAGGGAGAGGGGTGGCCGGCCACCTCTCCTAGTCCTAATAGGACTAGGGGAGGGGGGAGGTGCGCAGCCCTTATGGGCAGCCCTTTCACCTTTCCACTAAGGCCCACTAAGGCCCATATGACTCCCGGGGGGTTCCGGTAACCTCCCGGTAATCCGGTAAAATCCTGATTTCACCCGAAACACTTCCGATGTCCAAACATAGGCTTCCAATATATCAATCTTTATGTCTCGACCATTCCGAGACTCCTCGTAATGTCCGTGATCACATCCGGGACTCCGAACAACCTTCGGTACATCAAAATGCATAAACTCATAATAACTGTCATCGTAACGTTAAGCGTGCGGACCCTACGGTTCGAGAACAATGCAGACATGACCGAGATACGTCTCCGGTCAATAACCAATAGCGGGACCTGGATGCCCATATTGGCTCCTACATATTCTACGAAGATCTTTATCGGTCAGACCACATAACAACATACGTTGTTCCCTTTGTCATCGGTATGTTACTTGCCCGAGATTCGATCGTCGGTATCCAATACCTAGTTCAATCTTGTTACCGGCAAGTCTCTTTACTCATTCTGTAATACATCATTTCACAACTAACATATTAGTTGTAATGCTTGCAAGGCTTATGTGATGTGTATTACCGAGAGGGCCCAGAGATACCTCTCCGACAATCGGAGTGACAAAACCTAATCTTGAAATACGCCAACCCAAAGTGTACCATTGGAGACACCTGTAGTACTCCTTTATAATCACCCAGTTACGTTGTGACGTTTGGTAGTACCCAAAGTGTTCCTCTGGTAAACGGGAGTTGCATAATCTCATAGTTATAGGAACATGTATAAGTCATGAAGAAAGCAATAGCAACATACTAAACGATCGGGTGCTAAGCTAATGGAATGGGTCATGTCAATCAGATCATTCAACTAATGATGTGACCTCGTTAATCAAACAACAACTCTTTGTTCATGGTTAGGAAACATAACCATCTTTGATTAACAAGCTAGTCAAGTAGAGGCATACTAGTGACACTCTGTTTGTCTATGTATTCACACATGTATTATGTTTCCGGTTAATACAATTCTAGCATGAATAATAAACATTTATCATGATATAAGGAAATAAATAATAACTTTATTATTGCCTCTAGGGCATATTTCCTTCAGCCACTTCATCTAACAATGCCGCTGAATCAAGAATCAACTAGTGACGACAAGCTATATGTATGTACCCACGCCCACAACTCCTTTGTGTTCTACTCGTGCATATAACATCTACGCATAAACCTGGCTCGGATGCCACTGTAGGGGAATGCGGTAATTTCAAAAAAAATCCTACGCACACGCAAGATCATGGTGATGCATAGCAATGAGAGGGGAGATTATCGTCTACGTACCCTCGTAGACCGTAAGCAGAAGTGTTATGACAACGCGGTTGATGTAGTCATATGTCTTCACGATCGACCGATCTAGTACCGAAGATACGGCACCTCCACGATCTGCACACGTTTGGTTCGGTGACGTCCCGCGAACTCACGATCCAGTAGAGCTTCGAGGGAGAGCTTCGTCAGCACGACAACGTGATAAGGGTGATGATGTTGCAACCGGAACAGGGCTTCGCCTAAGCACCGCTACGATATTACCGAGGTGGATTATGGTGGAGGGGGGCACCGCACACGGCTAAAGATCAATGATCAACTTTTGTGTCTATGGGATGCCCCCCTCCCCCATATATAAAGGAGTGGAGTAGGGGAGGGGGCCGGCCTCTCTAGGCACGCCCCAAGGAGTCCTACTCCCACCGGGAGTAGGATTCCCCCCTTCCCTTTGTTGGTTCTAGGAGAGAAGGAAGGAGAGGGAAGAAGAAAGGAAAGGGGGGACGGCCCCCTCCCAATTCGGATGGGGCTTGGGGGGTGCCCCCTTCTTTGCTTCTTTCCCTTCTCTTCCACTAAGGCACAATAAGGCCCATATACCTCCCGGGGGTTCCGGTAACCTCCCGGTACTCCGGTATACTCCCAATTTCACCCGGAACCATTCCGATGTCCAAACATAGGCTTCCAATATATTGGTCTTTATGTCTCGACCATTTAGAGACTCCTCGTCATGTCCGTGATCAAATCTGGGACTCCGAACTACCTTCGGTACATCAAAACATATAAACTCATAATACCGATTGTCACCGAATGTTAAGCGTGCGGACCCTATGGGTTCGAGAACTGTGTAGACATGACCGAGACATGTCTCCGGTCAATAACCAATAGCGGAACCTAGATGCTCATATTGGTTCCTACATATTCTACGAAGATCTTTATCGTCAAACCGCATAATAACATATGTTGCTCCCTTTGTCATCGGTATGTTACTTGCCCGAGATTCGATCGTCGGTATCCTCATACCTAGTTCAATCTCGTTACCGGCAAGTCTCTTTACTTGTTCCGTAATGCATTATCCTGCAACTAACTCATTAGTCACATTGCTTGCAAGGCTTATATTGATGTGCATTACCGAGAGGGCCCAGAGATACCTCTCCGACAATCAGAGTGACAAATCCTAATTTGGATCTATGCCAACTCAACAAACACCGTCGGAGACACCTGTAGAGCACCTTTATAATCACCCAGTTACGTTGTGATGTTTGGTAGGACAAAAAGTGTTCCTCCGGTATTCGGGAGTTGCATAATCTCATAGTCATAGGAACATGTATAAGTTATGAAGAAATCATTAGCAATAAACTAAACAATCATAGTGCTAAGATAAAGGATGGGTCGAGTCAATCACATCATTCTCTAATGATGTGATCCCGTTTATCAAATGACAACTCTTGTCCATGGCTAGGAAACTCAACCATCTTCGATTAACGAGCTAGTCAAGTAGAGGCATACTAGTGACACTCTCTTTGTCTATATATTCACACATGTACTAAGTTTTCGGTTAATACAATTCTAGCATGAATAATAATCATTTATCATGATATAAGGAAATATAAATAACAACTTTATTATTGCCTCTAGGGCATATTTCCTTCAGCAGGTCATGATTTGATGTTTCATCTTGCACAACATGATCATTGAGAGTGAGCAGGAAGAGTCAGTGTTTGACACTGAACCATATTACAGGCTGGGTCGTCTTGCCCAAGTTGATCACCACCTACCGGCAACCTGGACTGCCTTCCTCAATATGCGTCAGGAGATCCGAGACCCACTGGTGCATCAACAACTGCAACAGGATCTGGTGGAGCACCTATGGACGCTCAAGGGCAACGCCTAACTCGACGTGTGATGAAATCTGAGTTTTTATTTGCTTAACTATATGATTTGTATCGATTTGTTGAACTATTTGATTTGTATTGATTTCTGTGATGAACTATGTAATAAAAAATAGCTTCTGCTGAATTTGCGCCGAAGCACGCCGATATGGGCCAAAATTGGTCAATTCGAGGCGATTGTGGGCCAATTTGCGCCGAAAGTAGATTGAAAAGTGGGCCAATTTGCGCCAAAAGTGGGCTGAAATCCGCGCCTGGGGGCTGCTACTTCTTGAGCTTGCTTTGGTTTTTCCCTTGAAGAGGAAAAGGTGATGAAAAAAGTAGAGATAAGTATTTCCCTCAGTTTGAGAACCAAGGTATCAATCCAGAAGGAGACAACACACAAATCACCGAATACCTGCACAAACAATCAAACAACTTGCACCCAACGCGATAAAGGGGTTGCCTATCCCTTAATGGTTACTTGCAAAAGTGAGATCTGATAGAGATAGATAAATGATAAAGTAAATATTTTTGGTATTATTTGGTTTATAGATCGGAAAGTAAAACATTACAAAAATAGTAAATCAGAAACTAACATTGTAGATCGAAAACTTATATGATGGAAAATAGACCCGGGGGCCATAGGTTTGACTAGAGGCTTCTCTCAAGAAAGTAAATAATACGGTGGGTGAACAAATTACTGTCGAGCAACTGATAGAAAAGCACATAGTTATGACGATATCTAAGGCAATGATAATGAATATAGGCATCACGTCTGTGTCAAGTAGACCAAAACGATTATGCATCTACTACTATTACTCCACACATCGACCGCTATCCAACATGCATCTAGAATATTAAGTTCATAAAGAATGGAGTAACACATTAAGTAAGATGACATGATGTAGAAGAATTAACTCAAGCAATATGATGAAAACCCCATTTTTTTAACCTCGATGGCAACAACACAATACATGTTGGGGAACATAGCATGCAATTTCAAAAAAATTCCTACGATCACGGAAGATCTATATAAGAGATGCATAGCAACGAGAGGGGGAGAGTGTGTCCACGTACCCTCGTAGACCGAAAGCGGAAGTGTTTACTTAATGCAGTTGATGTAGTCGAACGTCTTCTCGATTCAACCGATCAAGTATCGAACGTACGACACCTCCGAGTTCCGCACACATTCAGCTCGATGACGTCCCTCGAACTCTTGATCCAACAAAGTGTCGAGGGAGAGTTCCGTCAGCACGACGGCGTGGTGATGGTGATGGTAAAGTGATATGCCCAGGGCTTCGCCTAAGCACTAAATGAATATGACCGGAGGCGTAAACTATGGAGGGGGGCGCCGCACACGGCTAACAATGTTTGTTGTGTGTTCTAGCGGTGCCCCCCACACATACGTCCATTCTTCTTGAAGTTCCCCTTTTTTACCTTGCCCTTTTTCTTGAAACTAGTGGTCTTGTTAACCATCAACACTTGATGCTATTTCTTCGCCGATTTAAGCATCGCGAAGAGCTTGGGAATCATTTTCATTATCCCTTGCATATTATAGTTCATCATGAAGTTCTAGCAACTTGGTGATAGTGACTAGAGGACTCTGTCAATCACTATCTTATCTGGAAGATTAACTCCCACTTGATTCAAGCGATTGTAGTACCCAGACATTCTGAGCACATGCTCACTGGCTGAGCTATTCTCCTCCATCTTGTTGGCAAAGTACTTGTCAGAGGTCTCATACCTCTCAACATGGGCATGAGTCTAAAATACCAATTTCAACGCTTAGAACATCTTATATGCTATGTGGCGTTCAAAACGTTTTTGAAGTCCCGGTTCTAAGCCATAAAGCATGGTGCACTAAACTATCAAGTAGTCATCATACCGAGCTTGTCAAACGTTCATAATGTCTGTATGTGCTCCTGCAATAGGTCTGCCACCTAGTGGTGCATCAAGGACATAATTCTTCTGTGCAGCAATGAGGATAATTCTTAGATCATGGACCCAGTCTGCATCATTGCTACTATCATATTTCAACTTAGTTTTCTCTAGGAACATAGCAAAAATAAAACAGGGGAGCTATACGCGAGCTATTGATCTACAACATAGATATGCAAATACTTTCAAGACTAAGTTCATGATCAATTAAGTTCAATTAATCATATTACTTAAGAACTCCCACTTAGATAGACATCCCTCAAGTCATCTAAATGATCACGTGATCCATATCAACTAAATCATGCCCGATCATCACCTGAGATGGAGTAGTCTTAAATGGTGAACATCTCTATGTTGATCATATCTACTATATGATTCACGTTCGACCTTTCAGTCTCCAGTGTTCCGAGGCCATGTCTGTACATGCTAGGCTCATCAAGTTTAACCCGAGTATTCTGCACGTGCAAAACTGTCTTGCAACCGTTGTATGTGAACGTAGAGCTTATCACACCCGATCATCACGTGGGGTCTCAGCATGAAGAACTATCGCCACGGTGCATACTCAGAGAGAACACGTATACCTTGAAATTTTAGCAAGGGATCATCTTATAAGGCTACAGCCGTACTAAGCAAAATAAGATGCATAAAAGATAAACATCACATGCAATCAAAATATGTGACATGATATGGCCATCATCATCCTGTGCCTTTGATCTCCATCTCCAAAGCACCGTCATGATCTCCATCGTCACCGGCTCGACACCTTGATCTCCATCACAGCGTCGTGGTCGCCTCGCCAACTATTGCTTCTACAACTATCGCTAACGCATAGTGATAAAAGTAAAGCAATTACATGGCGTTTGCATTTCATACAATAAAGCGACAACCATAAGGCTCCTGCCAGTTGCTGATATCTTTTACAAAACATGATAATCTCATACAATAACGTATATCACATCATGTCTTGACCATATCACATCACAACATGCCCTGCAAAAACAAGTTAGACGTCATATACTTTGATGTTGCAAGTTTTACGTGGCTGCTACGGGCTTCTAGCAAGAACCGTTCTTACCTACGTATCAAAACCACAACGGTGATTTATCAAGTTTGTTGTTTTAACCTTCAACAAGGATTGGCCTGTAGGATCGAAAGTATGTCTAGAGGGGGTGATTAGACTACTTGACCAAATAAAAAATCTAGCCTTTTCCCAACTTTAAGTCTTGGCAGATTTTAACAACTTAGGACAAGTCAAGTAATTAACCTACACATGCAATTCTAAGAGTATAGCAGTGGAATGTAAAACAATTGCACATGAAGGTAAAGGGAGGAGTTTGGAGGGAGCAAACACAATGTAGACACGGAGATTTTTGGAGTGGTTCCGATAGGCGGTGCTATCGTACATCCATGTTGATGGAGACTTCAACCCACGAAGGGTAATGGTTGCGTGAGTCCATGGAGGGCTCCACCCACAAAGGGTCCACAAAGAAGCAACCTTGTCTATCCCACCATGGCCATCGCCCATGAAGGACTTGCCTCACTAGCCTAGATCTTCACGAAGTAGGCGATTTACTTGCCCATACAAACTCCTTGGTTCAACTCCACAATCTTGACGGAGGCTCCCAAGTGACACCTAACCAATCTAGGAGACACCACTCTCCAAAAGGTAATACACGGTGTGTTGATGATGAACTCCTTGATCTTGTGCTTCAAATGATAGTCCCCCCAACACTCAGCTCTCTCTCATAGGATTGGATTTGGTGGAAAGAGGGTTTGAGTGGAAAGCAACTTGGGGAAGGCTAGAGATCAAGATTTATGTGGTTGGAATGGAATATCTTGACCTCAACACAAGTGTAGGTGGTTCTCTCTTAGAAATATATGTTGGAAGTATGGGCATGTTCTGATGGCTCTCTCCATTAATGAAGAGTGGGTGGAGGGGTATATATAGCCTCCACACAAAATCTAACCGTTACACACAAATCACCAAACTCGGTGGGAGCGAATCATGAAACTCGGTCGGACCGATTTAGTTCAAAATGTGAACGTTAGGATTCTCGGTGGGACCGACACATCAACTCAGTGGGACCGATTTCGTCAGGGTTAGGGCATAACGTAATCTCGATGAGACCGATTACACAAACTCGGTGGGACCGATTTTGGTAATAGGCAAACAGAGAGTTGGTCAGGCAAACTCGGTGGGACCGATTCACTCATCTCAGTTAGACCAAAATGTTACGAAGGGGAAACAAAGAGTTTGCATTGCAATCTCGGTGGGACCGATCACTCATCTCGCTTGGACCGAAACGTTACAAAGGGAAACAGAGAGGTTGCAATCCCATCTCGGTGAGACCGAGATCCCTATCGGTGAGACCGAAATGACTAGGGTTTGTGGCAGTGGCTATGTCAAGTGAACTCGGTGGCGCCGGGTAGGAAATTTCAGTGGGGCCGAGTTTGACTTTTGGTTTGGGACATATGTGGATATGAGAAAGTAGTTGAGGGTTTTTGGAGCATATCACTAAGCATTTTGAGCAAGTAACTCATTAAGCAACACCTCATCCTCTTTTAATAGTATTGGCTTTTCCTATGGACTCAATGTGATCTTGGATCACTAAAAGTAAAATGTAGAGTCTTGAGCTTGAGCCAACATGTATCCTTAGTATTTTGAGGGGTCCACTTTCTAATCCATGCCATGCCAAACATTGAGCTTTCCTGAAATATTTATCTTGAGATAGCATTAGCTCAATGGGCTATATGTTGTTAGGAATTACCAAAACCACCCAAGGATAGTTGCACTTTCAATCTCCCCCTTTTTGGTAATTGATGACAACATATAGATCAAAGCTTTGACAGATGATAATAAGATTGAAAAACATTGTCGCTTTGAGAAGTATGTGATAAGCAGGAGCTCCCCCTAAATTTGTGCATTATTTAAAATTTGTTTTTGAATGCAAATGCACAATCGATTAGGATCATGGGTTACTCTTCCATGTCACATACATCTTGGTGGAGCGCTCAAAATGATCAAAATTAAAAGCATGCACTCATCACCAAGCAGGTGAATGATCATATATGGATATAAAAGATAGTATCATCTAAACAGGCATTAAGGTAGCAAATGATCAATCACATGATCACACAAGTATCTCACACAATAAAAGTTCAACCAAAGGCAAAGATGCAAAAAACTCTCTGGAAGCCTATGATTTATACATATTCTCCCCCTTTGGCAACAAGTTACCAAAAAGTTCAAATATGCATAGTGCTATGTGTCTCTCAGGCTTGGTCTTCGGGAGGTGGTGTAGAGAGAACTCCAAGGACGAAGGCATCCGTTGATGTAGTTGGAGCTGGTGGAGTGGCTGCTGAAGGTGGTACTAGAGCTGTAGCTGCTGGTGCTGATGTTGTAGCTCTAGAATCTATCACTGGCACGGCAGCAGACCTCTGTCCTCTAGGCACTCACTGAAATTCATCTGTGGTTGCCTTGTCTCTCTTCTCTTATGCTTCCTCCTGAAGCTGCTCAACTGTTGTTTGAATCTCAGTTACCTTCAGATCAAGATCATAAAATTTAGTTTCTACGATCCTCTCCAAGCTCTCCTGGTTTTGAGTCAGGGTGGCCAAGCCCTTCTCAATCCTCAGTGTAGACTGGATCAGATATACATGTTGATCTTGCTTGCTCTCTAGGAAAACCTGAGATGTCTCTTCAACACTTGGCATCTTGATAGCTTTCTCAGCCTTTGCTTTGGATCTTTTCTCCTGTGCATGAACTGATGATGGTTCCTCCTCATTCATCACAACAGTATTATCTTCAAAATCAGGATACAGGGGTAGATGCTCCTTTTCCAACAGATATGTTCCTGTGCCCATCTTGGAGTTGATGAGCTCCTGAATGTGTGGAGCATACCCACAGCTTCTCTTCTGGTCAGCAACAGTCCACTTGATTGTCTCTACAATCAGACTCATGACCTTGAACTTCTGAGGGACATCAAAAAGCTCAGGTTGATAGAGTGCCCTCTAATCATCTTGTGATCTCCTGACTTGGGTAGCAATGTGTGCCTTAGGATCCAGTTGATAGTAGGCAGACCAGACAACAAGAAATGTACAGATCCAAGCTTGTGAATCTCCAAAGCTTTATCTGGGATCTCCTTGTACATGTTAGCCATAGTGTTGTGGTCCTTCTTCTTCTTGGCATACACATCCAAGTCATCCTCATGTTCCTCTGGGGCATTGATCAATTTTGCCCATTCCTCACTTTGGATTGGTACCTAGTACCTTCTGACATCCAAATGATCTTCCCATCTGGGTAAAAGTGAGCAGTGGAGTAAAACCGCATGATCATCTCATCATTCCATTTTGTGAGCTTCTATCCAACAAACTCATCTACTCCACATGCTTTGAAGCTGTCATAAACTCCTGGGAAGTGATCTTCATTCTCCTGGATGAATTCCCAATCAACCCATCTCATGTCACACACAATGGGCTTCTTGTCAAGCAGAATAGTTTCATAAAAGTCTTGTTGTTCCTTTGTGTGAAACATGTAGTCAACTGCAGTCCTTCTCCTCACAGCATAGGGATCAGACTGTCTCCACAATATCAGTCATGAATCTTTCCTGATGTGCATGTTCTCAGCGACTAGATGAGCATCATTGTGGTCTGGAATCTTGGGCTTCAATTTTCTCAAAATAAGAGACTCATCATCTTCTTCAGCTTGAGGCACTGGGGCCGTGTTCTTCTCTTCAGCAGGTATACTTCTGGTCTTCCTCTTGGGCTTAGGAGGCTTCTGAGCTTGAGCTTTGGGGAAGATTTGGGCTTTGATGTTGCAGCCCCTTACTTTATAGCATCTCCCATAAGGTTCTGAGCTTTGGGTGCTGGAGCATCCTCTTAGTCTTCTTCATCTCCAGAGGGATCTTTCATCATGGAGGGCTTGCCAATGACTCTGGCAATGGTCTTCTTGACCCTCTCCTTTCTCTTCTTGCCTTCTCCAGCTTCTTTGGGTTCAAGAGTGAACTCCATTGTCTCTTGAGTAGAGGCTCTGGCCTTAGACATAGGAATCCTCTTTGCTGGAGCCTTCATATTCATCCCTGGCTTAACTGTAGCAGCTGTGTCATACTCCTTTTCAGCACCGTCTTCTTGGAGCTTACTTCCTCCTCAATGGCAACATAATCCTCATCCTCAGATTCTGAGATTCTCTTCTTCCTAGATCTGGTGGCTGCCTTTGGCAAGTTGCTGGGAGTGCTCCTGCTGCCATCATTAGAAGTGCTCGAGGGATCTGAACCCTCACTCAGCTGCACATGTTCTTCAGACTTGTTCTGACTGTCACTTTGATCAGACATCTCTGCAAACTTACTGACAACAGACCCTGTGAATAGATGTAGATGAGATAGAGTGGATGAGCATCACAAAGTGCGGAGTTTTTGCAAAACAGGTGACCTAAAAACTTACTTTTAGTTCTCCACAGAAAGCATTTTGGAGCTACCGATTTGTAAACTCAGTGATACCAAAGCAGCTTTTGGAACCTAAACTAGTGAACTTGGTCAGACCGAGTCACAGTTTGGTGGCACCGAGATTGCTAGGGTTTCACAGAGAATTGAACTCGGTCACACTGATTTGCAGTTTTTGGTCAGACCGAAAATTGCAAGTGCTATGGCCTAAGCCAAATCGGTGAGACCGATTTCTACAACCCAGTCGGTCCGAGATGAGTTCGGCGGAGACCTAACCCTAAATTTCAAATCAAATCTAACCTAAAGGATGTTTTCAGTGGATAGAGTGTTTGCATATGTGGTAAGGATCATGGCAAAACAATGTGCTATGAATCAGAGGTAAAAGACTAGCACAAGTGTCGAACCCATACCCTAGTTCGGCGGGAGTTCTCTACAGCGACAACGGCGGAATAGATTTCCATTGACGGCGATGGAAACCAGCGGTGGGAGGTCACTGGCGGCGAGGAGACAATCCGGAGACCCGAGGTGACAGAGCAGGACACACGCGCGGGCTGAGGAGTTTGAAGAAATTTCCAAAAACTCACTCGTGGGTATATATATATATAGGACAACACTATTCTAATCCTGGGATTAGAATAGTTATTTGGATCACAACGCCCTATATAGAGTGATCGGACGTTCCTGAAATCCCTCGATCCGTAAAAGAAAAAGAAACCCCACCCCACCGCTCGCCACAACCCCTCCCCTAAACTCCCTCGATCCCATCTGGCACCTCACCGGAACTGCATCGCGCCACCGCCGCCTCCCTCCCTACCCCGCGCCACCGCCGGGCCCCGGCCACCTCCCGTGCCGCTGCCGGGCCATGGCTAGCCCCGGCCGCCTACAGCGCCGCCCTCCGGGCCGTTCCCTGCTTCAACCACGGATCCGGCCCCCTACCACCTCCCGCACCGATGCCGGGCCCCGGCCACCTCCCGTGCCGCCGGCTGTCCCCGGCCACCTACAACGCCGCCCGTCGGGCTCCTCCACTGCTTGAACCACAGATCCCTGCGAGAAGCTCGCGTCAGATCCCACCTCGCCTCATGTGCGCCACCGGAAAGCCTGCGTCCTGTGCGCCGCCGCCATGGGAGACCAACCATTGCAGCAGCATGTAGGGCCAGGCTGCAACTGCTGGATCCCGCCACCATGGCCGCTCACCTCGCGCCTTCAGCGATCTGCCGAGGCCTAAGCCGCGACCTGTCCGAGGCCTAAGCGTGACCTTCGTGCTTGAATCTTCTCCAAGTTGCTGCTGCCTACAACTGGAGGAACCGATCCTGCTTTTCTGATGCATACTGAATGTTTGTGTTCTTTTTATTCCTGATCGTTTCTATGAAATTTTGCTTTGTGCGTTCCTGTATTCTCTTGAGCTTGTGGTTTGAAAAAAAAATGTACATGCGAACGAGAGAAAAAATTCAGTACAGAGAAGTCCATGTATAACTTCCCAGAAGGTTCTTGTATTACTAAGTGCGTGCTCATACAATTTCTCTCCTCTGCTCGCGTTTCGCCGGCTCCCAGCAGGTGTGTCCGGCTTGTTTACAGACTCGTTGGGTACTTGCACAGCACGAATGGCTTTCTCTGTCTAACTTGCAGGCTCAGCGATGGGCAGGTTCAGAACTTCAGATACGCCCAAAGAGCCACATCCCTCTGCTACTAGCTAGCTAGCTCTTACAGGACCAGGTGGATTAGATAAAAAAAGTTCATTTTTTCTTTTGTGTGTAGTTATAGAACATGCGCACTACATGTACTACTTTAGTTGATACATACTCACTAGATTTGATGCTAGTTACAGAACATGCGCACTAGATGCCATTTTTTGCTTTTGCGTGTTCCTGCAGCCTCTCACTCATATTCGTGTATTTCATTCCATAGCTTGGATTTTATAACATGTTATGTTCATTGTGCAGAACCTCTAGAAAGATACCAAAAAAGTGTGTTATGGACCTTGTAACTCCTGCCCCTTTTTCCGTTCATGCATGTTCTTTTGCGTGATTTGATGTAAGGAAGTTTGTGTAAACCATTGAGTTTACATACACATAAAAATAGTATGTATTTTTTAAAGTAATCCAGAAGTTCAAAGATTATTGTATAGATTGTTCAATCATTGTATTTTAGGAAGAATGCATCTTACTGATAAAAAATGCTTAGATAATTGAACCATGAAGTTCAAATTGAAAAAAAAGTCAAATCCGATGTTCATTTTAAAATCAAAACAAATCTTTAAACAAAATAGGTGAAGTTCAAATTAAAATAACACATGAGTTCAAAAAATATATGAAAACCTAGGATTTGCAAGTTTAAAAAAACAACGTCATATTGGGCATTTTAAGTACATAGAAATACAAAAATGTTTATTCCAAAACCAAGAGGATCTATTATCTCGCCATGGTTTTCAGCTCCCTCCTTCAAATTCAACACATAGAAAATGTGGAAGTTCAAATTAAAACAAGCGAGCATTTTTTACAGCCAAAAAATGCATCAAAAAGTTAATTCCTACGGTCTAAGAAAACAAGTGAGTATTTCTTACAGCTCAAAAATACTTTCATATTTTGAACAAATTTTGTTACAGTTTCAAAGAAAAAAACATCATAAAAGTTAATTAAAACCATTCTAAATAACAAAGAAGTACAAAAAAATGATGTGCGTTCCTCTTCCTATGCGCATAAAAAATGGGTGATTTTATTTTCCTTTTATGTATTAATAGAAAGAATTTCAAATATGCGACATGAAGAAGTTCAAAAATACGTAACATGATAGAAAGTTTTATGTACAAAATTCAAGTGGAGAAAAAAATGTAAATTCCCATAGAAGTTCATATATTAAAAAAATGAAGTTCTCATAGAGTAAGAATGGTGAATTTCTCAAAAAGGATGTACTCAAAAGTACATGTTCTCTTCTCTAATTCCTGAAGTTCAAATTTGGAAGCCCTAGAAGTTCAATTTGAAACTACATGGAGAAGGTCAAAAAAACCTAGAAGTTCAAATTAAAAACCTAGAAAATTGTTTGCTTACTTAAAACAATATTTTTCTAAGACGTTCAACGAAAAAAAAGATTGCAGGTTAAAAAACTTAGATGTTTTCTTGTTACTAAACAATAAAATGAAGAAGTTCAAATTAAAAAAAAAGAAAACTATAAAAAGTTTTAAAAGAATTCCCCCATTTTTAAAAAACCAGAAGTAAAAAATAAAATAGTGCAGTGGTCCGATGTTTATTCAAAAAAATTAGGATTTTGAATTCTTAAAAAAACTCAGACATCCTCTATTATTAAAGAATCTACCATGAAGGTCAAAAATAAAAAAATAGTCAAATTATGTTTATTTAAAAAACAAAAACAAAACTTTTACTCAAAAAAATGTGAAGTTCAAATTAAATAACACAGAAGTTCAAAGTATATTAAAACCTAGGATTTAGAAGCTCAAAAAACAATGCCATTTTGGGCATTTTTTCCCAATTCTAATAAAACTTTACAAAGTGTTGATGTTTATTAAAAAATCTAGGATTTTCACAGATATCCATTTTTTTAAATTATCAAAGATGAAGTTCAAATTGAGAAGGTAGTCAAATTTGATGTTTATTTAAAAATCGAAAACAATTCTTTACTCAAAATATAAAAATGTGAAGTTCAAATTGAAATAACAGAGAAGTTCGGAGTTTATTAAAACCTAGGATTTACCTCTTCAAAAAATAAAAAACACAACGCCATTTTTTGCACTTTGAAATACAACTCATAAACGAAAAAATGGTTACTAGAAGTTCAAGTGCTCAGTGAGGAAAAGTTCAAAAATTCTTATGAGAGAGGTTCACCGTGTATTTAGATGTTCGAAATACATAAAAAAATATGTTGTTTTTTGTATTTTAAAATAATTCTCTCACACCAGAGAGAAGTTCAAAAAGTGATAACAATGGAAGTTCACGTACTACATGGTGTGTATTTCATATAAGAAAAATACAAATAAAGTGAAACAGAGTGAAGTTCAAACAGACATGCCCCAGAAGGTCAACTACTTCACGCAGTGCGAAAAACAGCACGTCAAAAACAGAGTGAAGTTCAAACAAACATGCCCCAGAAGTTCAACTACTTCACAAAGTGCATTTTCGTTCGCGATGAACGCATAAATCATGGTCTCATCATTTTCTAATTTACCTCAAAACGACAGGAATATCATTTATGTAAGTTCAAGTCCTCGGTCGGAGAAAGTTAAAAAAATATTGTGAGACACGTTTGTACAAAAGGAATATTATTTGTGTAACACTAACGAATGGATGAGAAAATTACAAACAAAAATACATCACAGAAGTTCAACGTGAAAACAACATGAAGTTCAACTACTACGCTGAACGAATTTCAGATGAAATTTTTTTAAAATCATCACGAGTATGAAAAAACGATCAACACGGGAAAGTTATGTGCTTACAGCAGCTTTCCACTGGTATATCACTTGCTCAATTCCGGTGAGTGGATGGAGAGTTCCGAGTAGTGGACGGAGACCTACGAGCAAAAAAATCACGTGAAAAACAGAGTGAAGTTCAGGTACATGCACCGAGAAGTTCAGGTTCTTCACGCGATGCATTTTCGAAAAATCTGTTTCACGATAAAGGCAGAACGCATGATCTCTCTGTTTTTGAAATTACTTAAAAACGGCTAGGAATGAGAGAAAACCATCAACACCAAAAAGTTTCGCATTTTCTATAGCTTTTCAGCGGTATATTATTTGCCCCATTCCGATAAAGTTTGTAGAAATTACGGCAAAAATATGTTTTTATCCATTTTCAAAACTGACATAAAACCGTAATGAATTAGGAGAAACAATATATACAAAAAAGTTTTGCATTTCTTCAAGCTTTTCAACGCCATATCATTTGCTGCATTTGGACATACGGTTAAAAAATTAGCTCAAAAATACGAACTCGGTGGAACTTGTACCGTTTTCTAAATTACTTTTAAACCGTTCAAAATTAGAAAAAAAACTTTTAACATGAATAAGTAGCGCATTTTCATAAGCTTTCCAACACCATATTATTTGCCTCAATTGGATTAGCTGTTTAGAAATGGCATCGAAAATACGAACTCGGGTGTTCCGTTTGCGAAATTCTACGATTTTCTGAATTACTCTTTAACCGTAGGGAATTAGAGAAAACTTTCAACATGCGGAAGGAGAGGTTTTGCAGCAGCTTTCCAACGCCATATTATTTGCCTCATTCTGATAAATGGTTTAAAAATGCGATCGAAAATACGATTCACGTTTTTTGTACGAAGAAAAAACGGTTTTCAAAACTGCTCTTAAACCGCTTACATTTTGCCAAAAATTTAACTTGGGTCATGATACTGGTGTCCATAGCTTTCCAACGGTGTATAGCAAGCCCCATTTGGACACCTTTTAGCTGAAGTTCAACCTAGTACACGGGGAAGGTCAGGCGCGTTACTCAGGAAGTGCATGTTGTGATCAGAATATTATTCTGATCCCGTGATCAGAATAGTGTTTATGTGTATGTATATATATATATAGTGTTACTATTATCACCCAGGGTGCAGAATAACTTATTCTTCACCCAAGGTAATCTTATGATCATTTTATAATTAAATTACGTTTGAAATTCAAATAGTTACATTCTTATTGATTCACTACGTAAAATTTGACATAAGAAAATTAAAATATAGGTCATAATACAAGAAAATTTGCAGTTTATGTGCATTTTAGACTATGTTTTTACGTTTGTAATTTTACATAACATAAAATATTTTTTAAGGCGATTATATATTTTCTTACGGTCCCTTTTTGCGTCGAAAATAAGACAAAACTTACGGAACATAAAATTACGGTACATTGATGGTAAAATAGAAGGGGTGAAAATAACTATTCCACACCCAGGGTGACGAATAGCGCGTATATATATATATATATAGGAAAATGGTTGTGTACTCCTGAGAGTACGTACTCCCGCTTCTCATATACCACATAGATGAATCTTTTATACCACTTTATTATTTTTAATATACTTCATTAGTAATTATTAGATACCGCAAAATGAGTTCCATAAAAAAATTCATGTGAGTCTACATATTTTTAAATGTTTACGTATATACTGATGTGTTTGTACGTGAAAAATGTATATTACAAAAAGTACATCACAGATGATATTTTTCAACAAAACTCATATTGGGGTATCTTAGAATATTTAATAAAGTATATTGAGAATAATAAACAGGTATAATTAATGCGTATATGAGGTATATTGAGAATGGGAGTACATACTCTCAGGAGTACAGAAAAGGAGTCCTATATATATGTGTGTGTGTGTCTATATATATATATATATATATATATATATATATATATATCCTGTCCCTGTCGGTGTGACCGAGTGGAACAACTCGGTGGCACCGAGATGCATAATCGCAAGCGGTTACTGTAACTCGGCGTGACCGAAAAGTTCAAATCGGTTGCACCGAGATTGAAAACCTAGATCAACTTAGTGATCTAGGTGTGACCGAAATGGATGACTCGGTCATACCGAAATGCACAAAGAGGTTGAGGGAGTCCTGGGTTAGGGGGTCTCCGGACAGCCGGACTATATCCTTTGGCCGGGCTGTTGGACTATGAAGATACAAGATTGAAGACTTCGTCCCATGTCTGGATGGGACTCTACTTGGCATGGAAGGCAAGCTAGGCAATACGGATATGGATATCTCCTCCTTTGTAACCGACCTTGTGTAACCCTAGCCCCCTCCGGTGTCTATATAAACCGGAGGGTTTTAGTCCGTAGGACAACATACAATCATACCATAGGCTAGCTTCTAAGGTTTAGCTTCTCTGATCTCGTGGTAGATCTACTCTTGTAGTACTCATATCATCAAGAACAATCAAGCAGGACGTAGGGTTTTACCTCTATCCATAGGGCCCGGACCTAGGTAAAACGTCGTGTCCCCTGCCTCCTGTTATCATCCGCCTTAGACGCATTGTTCGGGACCCCTTACCCGAGATCCGCCGGTTTTGACACCGACATTGATGCTTTCATTGAGAGTTCCACTGTGTCGTCACCATAAGGCTTGATGGCTCCTTCGATCATCGCTAGCGATGCGGTCCAGGGTGAGGCTTTCCTCCCCAGACAAATCTTCATATTCGGCGGCTTTGCACTGCGGGCCAATTCGCTTGGCCATCTGGAGCAGATTGAGAGCTACGCCCCTGGCCATCAGGTCAGATTTGGAAACCTGAACTACACGGCCAACATCCGCGGAGACTTGATCTTCGACGGATTCGAGCCCATGTCGGACGCGCCGTACAGTCGTGACGAGCATGATGTAACTCTGCCGTTGGACAGTATTCGGGAGATCGCCTCCGCAGCTACTCCGTCCATCAATCTGGAGCAAGTCTCGCCACCCGAGAGCGGAGGGATGGACCCCGCCATGGAGGCCGCACTCTCAGTGGCGATAGAGTCGGATACTGACTTTACCCCCTATGAGAGCCGTGTCGCCAAACCACTGGATTCATCCATGACCACAGACTCCGAACCGCTCATATTCGTGCCCATCGAGTCCGACTAGGCGCCGATCATGGAGTTCACCTCCGCGGATATCTTTCAGCACTCACCTTTTGGAGATGTGCTAAATTCATTAAGGTCGCTCTCCCTGTCAGGAGAACCTTGGACGAACTATGTCTGGCTAGAATGGGATGCAGACGATGAAGAAATTCGCTGCCCACCCACCACCCACTTAGTAGACACTGCCGACGACTTAACCGACATGCTTGACTTCGGCTCCGAAGACTTCGACAGTATGGACGACGAAGCCAAAGACGAACAGGACCCACCGCCCTCGGGGCACTGGACCGCCACCTCATCATATGATATATATATATATATATGGTGGACACCCCCAAAGAAGCCAATGGCAAGGAGAAAGTGGAGGGTGACCCCTCCAAGAATCAACCCAAGCGCCAACGTCAGCGGCGCCGCTCTAAGTCTCGCCACAGTAAGAGCAGTGATACCGGCACAGGAGACAATAACACTCCGGATAGCGCCGAAGACAACAACAATCCCCTCCAGCACGGCGAAGAGCTGGAGGACGAACAAGCTAGCCCTCCAGAGCAGGCAGCAGATGGAGAACCAGAGGAGGACAATTACATGCCTCTCTCCGAAGACGAGGCGAGCCTTGGCGACTACGAATTTATCGTGCCTGAGGACCCCGTCGAGTAAGAGCGCTTCGAGCGCCAGCTTATGGCCATGGCAAATAGCCTAAAGAAGAAACAGCAACAGCTTCAAGCTGATCAAGACTTGCTAGCAGACAGGTGGACTGAAGTCCTTGCGGCCAAGGAGCATGAACTCGAGCGCCCGTCCAAGAGTTACCCAAAACGTAGGTTGCTATCTCACCTCGAGGAGGAAGCATTCAAACCTTATTCACCAGTGTACAATGCGGCTGACCGGCCACTACGCGGCCGAGCCAGAGAGGCGTTTCAGCCCAAAGTTCAGCCCGCACCCCGTCGCCACTCAATCAAAGATACTAAGGCCTAGGGCAACACAGAGGACCTGTGAGACATCTTGGATAGTAAGGGAAAAATCGCAAGGTCAATAAACAGGACACGAACACGTGCGCCCACACGGGACGATGATCGTCGCATCGGATACACCAAGAGTAAATCCGGCCGGGCCGAATACAGCAGACAAGACTCATACGAACTACGTCGGGATATAGCCCAGCACAGAGGCGCCGCACACCCCCTATGCTTCACTGATGAAGTTATGAATCATGAATTCCCGGAAGGTTTCAAACCCGTAAACATCGAATCATACGACAGCACAACAGATCCCGTTGTATGGATTGAGGATTTCCTCCTTCACATCCACATGGCTCGCGGTGACGATCTACATGCTATCAAGTACCTCCCACTAAAACTCAAAGGACCAGCTCGGCATTGGCTGAATAGCTTGCCAGCAGATTCCGTCGGCAGTTGGGAGGATTTGGAAGATGCATTTCTTGACAACTTCTAGGGCACTTATGTGCGGCCACCGGATGCTGATAACTTGAGCCACATAACCCAGCAGCCACGGGAATCGGCCAGACAATTCTGGACACGGTTCCTGACCAAGAAAAATCAAATCATAGACTGTCCGGATGCAGAAGCCCTAGAGGCATTCAAACATAACATCCACGACGAGTGGCTCACCCGCCACCTCGGCCAGGAGAAGCCGAAATCTATGGCAGCCCTCACAACACTCATGACCCGCTTTTGCGCGGGCGAGGACAGCTGGCTGGCTCGCAGCAACAACACATCAAGGAATCCGGATACCTCGGATACCAAAGACGTTAATGGTAGGCAGCGTCGTAATATACCAAAGCGCCGCAATAACGGCGATAACACCGAAGATACGGCAGTCAACGCTGGATTCAAAGGCTCTAGATCCGGTCAGCGGAAAAAGTCATTCAAAAGAAATACTCCGGCTCCGTCCAGTCTAGATCGCATACTGGATCGCTCGTGTCAAATCCATGGCACCCCTGAAAAGCCAGCCAATCACACCAACAGAGAATGCTAGGTGTTCAAGTAGGCCGGCAAGTTAAATGCCGAAAAAAAGGACAAGGGGCTGCATAGCGATGATGAGGAGGAGCCCCGGCCGCCGAACCTAGGGGGACAGAAGGGGTTTCCCCCACAAGTAAAGACAGTAAACATGATATACGCAACCCACATTCCCAAGAGGGAGCGGAAGCGTGCACTAAGGGACGTCTACACGATGGAGCCCGTCGCCCCGAAGTTCAACCCATGGTCTGCTTGTCCGATCACCTTCGATCGCAGGGACCACCCCACTAGCATCCGTCATGGCAGATCTGCCACACTGGTCCTAGACCCCATCATTGACAGATTTCATCTCACTCGAGTCCTTATGGACGGCGGCAGCAGCCTGAACCTACTTTATCAGGATACAGTGCGAAAAATGGGTATCGATCCCTCAAGGATCAAACCCAGCAAAACCACCTTTAAAGGTGTCATCCCAGGTGTAGAGGCCCATTGCATAGGCTCAATCACACTGGAAGTGGTCTTCAGATCACCGGATAACTTCCGAAGTGAAGAGTTAATCTTCGACATCGTCCCGTTTCGCAGTGGCTATCATGCACTGCTCGGACAGACATCATTTGCAAAATTCAACGCAGTGCCGCATTACGCATACCTCAAGCTCAAGATGCCAGGACCCCGCGGGGTCATAACAGTTAATAGAAACACAGAACGCTCGCTTCGTACAGAAGAGCACACTATGACCCTTGCAGCAGAGGCACAAAGCAGCCTGTTCAGGCAGACCACTCATTCGGTGTTACAGCCCCAGACACCTTCAAGCGAGTCCAAAACAATCTGCAACAGGACCGCATGGCGCGATCAACGCTCGCCTAGCAATCCGCCCCCCGTCCCAGTCCCAGTGCAGCAACGAAATTTGTGCCGCGTGTACATAACTACACATTGAAAATACCATGGACATAAGCGGGGGCACAATCAGGACACGCCCCGCATTGTGGCTTAAACCACGCCAGGGGCTGTACACCTTTCACATTCTTTTTCTCTTTCAGGGCTTAACTCTTCGGAAGCCCTTTCCGGCAGTCCGATTGCCGGACACACTCCGGAAGCAACAAACAAGGCGGCGAGAAGCTAAGATGAACACGGGAACCGCCAGGTGGCCTCTAGTAATACTTGATATACCCGCTTTTCACTATTTATGCGTAGCTTGCCTTGGGAGAGGACATTTCGAATTGTCCCACTTTATGCTTATTGCACTACTTGTACCAGTACGTCTCGACGTATTACTCAAATAACAATGCATATTATTAATCTGTTATTGCATTAATTAAGTTTTTCTATTTCTCTTATATGTCCATTTGCGACATTCCGCACCTGCACGCTCGGGTACGGTCAGTACGCCAGGGGCTCTCGCTCACCCGGTAATACGGCGCAAGAAGTCCGAACACTTTCGACAGTGCGGCACCCCGAACTTATAGCATTATATGCATCAGCTCCGAATCATGTCTTGGGTCAAATGTTGGGTTGCCCGGCTCCAATGCTTTGGTACCTTACGTTCCGCTATATCGGCTAAGGTAGCGGTGGGAGAACTACTGCGATTGTGTCCCGGTTCTTCCGGACGAGCACCTCAGTAGAGAAAGCCAAAAACCGACTGTCATGATAAGGTGAGAGACTGGTCGCTGTTCGAGAGGTCTCAAGTCCTTAAAGACTTTTCCCGCTTCGGGCGAGGAGTCGGCCTTGTCCGGCTTAGGCGTGTATAGTGCCCCAAATTCGGCCCTCCGAATACCAGGGGCTTCGCCAAAATTTAAAATCATAGACTTCTATGGCTAAGTGAGAGTGATAAAGCACTATAGTCCGATTGCCTGGTTCGTTGTGCTGAACACCTCCCTTGAGGACCCAAAATTGGGGTAAAGAGTGTTCATGTTTATCTCGAACACCCCGGTACTAGTTACATGGGGGCAGAAGCCGACGACTGGCCAACTCTCAGATTTTATAAACGACCGCACAGAAGGTAATATTTTAAATTAAGAAAGCGTCGCATGGCGCAAAAGAACTCGTTTCATATTACAGGATCACATGGGCATGTTCATTCAAAAATTACATCCTTGGCACACTCATCTGCCACTAAGCAGGAACCCTTCAGGACGCTCTCATAGTAATTCTCGGGGCGGCGATGCTCCTTGCCCTCCGGCAGCCCCTCCTTCACAAGCTTCACGGCATCCAGCTTCGCCCAGTGCACCTTCTCCCGGGCAAAAGCTCTGCGTCCACCTTCGATGCAGACGGATCGCTTGATGACTTTAAGCCGTGGGCAGGCTTCCACCAGCCGCCTCACCAGACCGAAGTAGCTGCCGGACAGGGGCTCTCTAGGCCACATCCGGACTATAAGACCCCTCATGGCTTGTTCGGCTGCCTTGTGAAGTTCGACCAACTGCTTCAGCTGGTCGCTCAAGGGCACGGGGTGTTCGGTACCAGTATACTGACACCAGAACAACTTCTCCGCCGAGCTCCCCTCCTCAGCCCAATAAAACTCTGCAGCATCCAGCATGCTACGGGGAAGATCTGCAAACACTCTTGGAGATCTCTGAACTCGGGTAAGAAAAAGGAAAGTCTCCTTCACATGCTTACTTTGCATATTGAATGCCTTACCCACTGCTATCTTCTTTGCCGCATCAATCTCCTGGAGGGCCTTGTGGGCTTCGGCCTTGGCACTCCAGATGCTTTCAAGCGCCTGTGTGAGCTCGAACTCCCGCGTTTTGGGGTCAAGCTCCAAGGACTCGTGCTTTTTGGTGAGAGCCTCGAGCTCTTGCCGCACCTCGCCCACTCGGGCTTCTTGGTTCTCCCGCTCAATATGTTCTTTGGCCGCTTTGTCTTCGGCCGCGGACAACGCCTTCCTCAGGGTCTCCACCTCGGTCATGGACCTTGACAAATTCATGATGATCCTATTACTTTACACCGAACTTCTTTTTACCTATATAAACCGGGGTATATCTTACCTTTGCTCTCTACGAGCTGCCCCTTGGTAAGGCCGAGCTCGTCCTCGGTTCACTTCAGGGCCTACTTCAGCGCAGAGACCTCCACAGTACGTGCGGCACCGGCCAGCAGGGAGGCCTGCACATACACATAGACATACTCTAGTTAGACTCCTGAGTTATCATTTGATACTCTATTCGGCTTTTCTTCGCGAACGCCGAACAGAGCATCAGGGGCTATTATCTATGCGGTAATATTTTTATATTTCAAATGCTTACCTCAATGCCTATTAGGAGGCTGGCGCAAGCTTCGGTCAGTCCGTTCTTGGAGGGCTGAACCTTCTTAACCACCGCACTCATGATAGTGTGGTGTTCTTCATTGATGGAAGCGCTGTGAAGCGCTTCCAGCAAGTTGTCTAGTGCCTCTGGTTGGACAGAGGACACCGACACAGATGGTTGGCCCCCCTTATTGGGGGACCGCCTGCAGGAGTCCGGAACCATTGAATGTTCCGACGTAGTGTCCGGCTGGGGCCCGAACTCGAAGCCCGCAGGAGCCTCGCTCCCTTGGAACCCAGGGTCCGGGAGGTCGCCGTGAGGCGCCCCCAGGACCGCCTCCCATTGGGTCGGTGCCTTTTGAGACACCACCTCGGCGTCGTCCGTAGGGCGGGGGGTGGAAGCCGTCGGAGGAGAACCGCTGTTCTTATCCGACGTGCTCAAAGAGCCGCTCGACGAGGGTACGTCGAGACGAGCTCAGGCCGGACTACATGATCAGGTTCGGCATAAGCAAAGGTAGTACAATAAAACATACCACGAAGTACTATGGCGTCCGGACACTTACGATTTTGCCAGGGGCTTGTCCCTGGGTAGCCACTCGTCGCCGCTGTCGGCGGCCGTCGTGGCACAGTCCGGAGGGAGGGTCTTTCCCTTCTTGGACCCTTCGGCCTCCCCGGATGGGTCGGCCTTCCTTTTCTTGTCTCCCCCGGTTGGGGGGGAGAATTTTTCTCCTCGTCCTCGTTTCCGGGGGAGGAGTGCGCATCGGACTCATCGGATGATGAGTCCGACAGAACCATCTTGCGCCGGAGACCCTTTTGGGTCCCCGCGGCCTTCTTCTTGACCGTCTTTTCCGGCACCTCGTAAGGTTTCGGGGTCAGCATCTTCGTTAGAAGAGCATTTGCCGGATCTTCGGGCAGGGGGGGCTGGGCAATCAAGCTGCTCCGCTGTCTTTATCCCGTCCTATACCTGGGCAAATAAATACCCCGAGAAATATAAATGCTTACCGGACCGGCATGGCGCTTTGCGCTGAGTCCGCGGTCTTCGGTAAGAGGGGGAGGGATCTCGGCGCTCTTGAACAGCACCCTCCAATCGTCCTTGTGCATCATGTTGTAGAGCTCTGCAGCACCTGGTGCTTGGACGAGTCAAACTCCCACAAATTGAATGCCCGTCGTTGCCACGGAAGGATCCGGCGGACGAGCATAACCTGAACCACGTTGACAAGTCTAATTTTCTTGTTCATCATGTTCTGGATACAATTCTGGAGTCTGGTAAGCTCTGTCGAAGAACCCCAGGACATGCCCTTCTGTTTCCAGGAGGTATGCCGCGTGGGGATTCCAGATCGAAATTTGGGGGCCGCCACCTAGTTGGAGTCACGCGGCTCGGTGATGTAGAACCACTCCGATTGACACCCCTTTATGGTATCCACATAGGTGCCCTCGAGCCAGGTGACATTAGGCATCTTGCCCACCATGGCGCCTCCACACTTTGCTTGTTGGCTGCTCACCACCTTCGGTTTGACATTGAAGGTTTTCAGCCATAGGCCGAAGTGGGGCCTGATGCGGAGGAAGGCCTTGCACACGACGATAAACGCTGAGATGTTGAGGATAAAGTTGGGGGCCAGATCATGAAAATCCAGCCCATAGTAGAACATGAGCCCGCGGACAAACGGGTGGAGGGGAAATCCCAGTCCACAGACAAAATGGGTAAGAAAAACTACCCTCTCATGGGGTTCGGGTGTTGGGACGATCTGCCCCGCATCGGGCAGCCGGTGCGTGATATCCGCAGCCAGATATCCAGCTTCCCATAATTTTTTGACGTTCTCCTCCGTGACGGAGGAGACCATCCACTTGCCTCTTGCTCCCGACATGCTTGGAGTGGTTTGAGAAGAAGAACGCGAGTTTGGGCGCTGGAGCTCGAGTGTGCGGGAATGGGTAAGCGAGGAAGAAGAAGGCGTGGGTGAAAAAAGTAAATCCTTATCCCTTTATAAGGGCGGAAGAGGCGATGTGTCTCCCCACTTTCCTGGCAAAACCGCTTATTCCCCAGGTGCCATAATTGATGGCACGGTTGGGTTACCCACGTCCGTATTGATGAGAATCCCGTGATAAGGGGAACACGATCTCTGCTTTGACAAGACGTATCGAGAAAACCGCCTCACGATGTGTGCGGATCTGGTTGAGAAAAGCGGTTTGAATGATAACCGGGCCATGAAGTGATGTCATACTATCAAAACATGTCAGCAGATTGGATTTATGGAAGTATTATTCTCTCTACGGTGGTATGTGGAACTTATTTTACAGGGTCGGACACTATCCTTGCATTCAAACTCTTCCATGGTGTATTCGGAGGAGGAACCCGCCTTGCAATGCCGAAGACAACGCTGCCCGCCGGACTCATCGTCATTGAAGCCTGGTTCAGGGGCTACTGAGGGAGTCCTGGATTAGGGGGTCTCCGGACAGCCGGACTATATCCTTTGGCCGGGCTGTTGGACTATGAAGATACAAGATTGAAGACCTCGTCCCGTGTCCGGATGGGACTATACTTGGCGTGGAAGTCAAGCTAGGCAATACGGATATGGATATCTCCTCCTTTGTAACTGACCTTGTGTAACCCTAGCCCCCACCGGTGTCTATATAAACCGGAGGGTTTTAGTCCGTAGGACAACATACAATCATACCATAGGCTAGCTTCTAGGGTTTAGCCTCTCTGATCTCGTGGTAGATCTACTCTTGTAATACTCATATCATCAAGAACAATCAAGCAGGACGTAGGGTTTTACCTCTATCCGGAGGGCCCGAACCTGGGTAAAACATCGTGTCCCCTGCCTCCTGTTACCATCCGCCTTAGACGCACAGTTTGGGACCCCCTACCCGAGATCCGCCGGTTTTGACACCGATAGAGGTTTTGGAAGTTTAAGTCTATGACGAATCAGGGACTCCGAGTGCTCCTCACACAGAGTGGTTCGAATCTGACTTGATCAAACTTTGTGATGTAGCATGAATAGAGTTTGAGACGAGAAAAACATAGATAGCTAGAGGAAGTCCTTAGGCATTCTTGTCCATCCATTTGGCAAAAGAGAAAAAGCCAAACAATCAAGGCAACAAATGGATGTCCTCGAATGAGTAAAACATGCAACCAACATGCTCACACAATAAGATGGCAAATGAAATATGTGGCAAAGCATGCACAATCACTCTAGCATCTATCAAGCAATTTGGCGATGACTAGGTCATCTATATATGAGTATATTGACTGAGGAGTCAAATGAGAACATTTGATCGTAGGTCATAATCATCGTTTAAGCACAAGTGGGGTTACCACTTTTACATAATGCATTGTTGTGTTCACATCATTAGAGTTGCTTTAGCTCACTTGATTAGAGCAAAGCTCCCCCTAGATATGATATCCCCCCTAGGAGGGATGAACTAACCTTTGGTTTTATCGATGATGACTTCATGTAGGTGTTGAAGATGTAGGTGCTCAAAGTTGATGTAGATCATTCGGAGCAATCCTTTGGAGTGTGTTGCACTTTCAATACCTACACGGGTTAGTCCCACAAGGAACAAACAAGGATATCCATAGACATACAGTGATATTCACATTAGATGACGTCCATGAATGCATTAGGTTACCTTGTCCCTTGTCTTACCAACAAGAGGGTTTGTGACTCCTTGAACTAGTGCAAGATATGGAAGTTGTTTGAACTTGTCCTTGCCAAAATGATATGAGTGAAGTATGTTGGCGGAGTCACCCTCAAGTACTCTCTAGTTCTTCTTCTTCGGGATCCACACCATCTTGATGGGAATCCTTGGAGTTGTAGTTGTACTTGATGAAGTAGAACTTGATGTAGTCTTGGAAACCCACTTGACCAATGCCTTAGGGGCTTCTTCAAATGCATCAATCTCCTCTTGAAGCTTGTCCTTGCCCTTTAGCTTGTGGTCTTGTGGTGGAAGATCATCTTGAGCTTGTGTTCCTTGGAAAGAAGTAGGATCATACTTCTCTTGTTGAGGAACAAACTTTGTCTTGGGGTATTGATCTTCTTCCCACTCAACACCATTGGCATTGAACTTTCATTCAAAACCAACACCTTGATTCTTCCGGTGTCTTCCTTGCTTGCGTACAATTTCCTCAAATTGCTTACTTCTAGCAAGACTCTTGTAAACACCTTTCTCTATAATTCCCTTCAATAAGCTATTTTATTGCTCAAGTGTAACTTGGCTAAGAGAATCATTAGTGGAATCAAGAGAACTACTAGAAGCAACAACATTGGTTTTAGCATGATTATTGTTACTACTAGAAGAAGAATCTTTCTTGTTCTTGTTGCAAGATTTAACTTGTGGCATGTAAGTAGACAAGAGTAAACACCTAGCAAATCATCTTCATCAGTATTGAAATCAACATACTCGGGGTGTGATACCTTTGGGCCTTTAGCCATGAAGCATCTTCCAATTCCTTCATTTGGTGACTCAAATATGTCGTAGGAGTTGGTTGACGCAAGTGCTAGACCGGCAACACCTTCATATTGGGTGTATTCGGAGTCGGAGTGGTAACTTCTTTCGGAGTTATTGTCGGAGTCGGATACCCATTCACCAACATGAGCTTGATGTCTTCGTTTTGTGTAGCTCCTTGATGACTTGTCCTTCCTTTCTGAATCCTTGCTTCTCCATGATGTTCTTCGTTCATAACGGTCATCTCTACTCCTTCTCTCTCTTGGTGGTGATTCTTCTCTCCTACTTCTTCTTTTGGGAGAATCTTCTCTTATTTTGTAGGGAGTCGTACACTCATTGGAGTAGTGCCTGGGTCTTCCACAATTTTAGCAATTACGTTCACGACTTGAAGATCTTTTGTCATTGTAGGACCTTGACTTGGAATTTCTTTCCTTGCTTCTACTCTTGTAGAACTTGTTGAAGTTCTTCACCATTAGGCTCAATTCTTCATTGAAGGTTTGTTTCTCACTTGATGATGTGGGAGCATCACATGAGGCTTTGTAAGCACCAATTGATTTGTTGTGGAGCTCTTCCTTATCCTTAAGTGACATCTCATGAGCAACAATTCTTCCAATGACTTCTGTTGGCTTGAGATCTTTGTAATTTGGCATCATTTGGATCAATGTGCACATGGTATCATATTTTCCATCCAAGGCTCTTAGAATCTTCTTGATGATGAATCGGTCGGTCATCTCTTCACTTCCTAAGCCGGCAATCTCATTTGTGATGAGAGCAAGCCTAGAGTACATTTCAGCGACACCTTCACCATCCTTCATTTTGAACTTGTCAAGTTGACTTTGAAGCACATCCAATTTGGATTCCTTGACGGAGTCGGTACCTTCATGCATATCAATCAAAGTATCCCAAATTTCCTTTGCATTCTCAAGACGGCTGATTTTGTTGAATTCTTTGGGGCACAATCCGTTGAAGAGAATATCACAAGCTTGAGCATTGTATTGCAACATCTTCAACTCTTCCGCGGTAGCTTCACGGTTCAGTTCTCTCCCACCAAAGAATTCAACTTGCAAGCCAATACACACAATAGCCGAAACGGCAGGGTTATGTCCAAGAATATGCATTTTCATCTTATGCTTCCAACTAGCAAAATTAGTACCATCAAAGTAAGGACCTTTACGGTGGTAATTTCCCTCACTAGACACCATACTCTCCTAGGTTTTGAAACCAAGGCTATGATCACCAAAAGCTATGGAAATCAAAGCAAATGGAGACCAAAGCTCTGATACCACTAGTAGGATCAAAAGTATGTCTAGAGGGGGGTGATTAGAGGGGGGGTGTTGATGATGAACTCCTTGCTCCTGTGCTTCAAATGATAGTCTCCCCAACACTCAGCTCTCTCTCATAGGATTGGATTTGGTGGAAAGAGGGTTTGAGTGGAAAGCAACTTGGGGAAGGCTAGAGATCAAGATTTATGTGGTTGGAATGGAATATCTTGACCTCAACACAAGTGTAGGTGGTTCTCTCTCTCAGAAAATATATGTTGGAAGTGTAGGTATGTTCTGATGGCTCTCTCCATTAATGAAGAGTGGGTGGAGGGGTATATATAGCCTCCACACAAAATCTAACCGTTACACACAAATCACCAAACTCGATGGGACCGAACCGTGAAACTCGGTCGGACCGATTCAGTTCAAAATGTGAACGTTAGGATTCTCGGTGGGACCAACACGTCAACTCGGTGGGACCGATTTCATTAGGGTTAGGGCATAACGTAATCTCGGTGAGACCGATTACACAAACTCGATGGGACCGATTTTGGTAATAGGCAAACAGAGAGTTGGTCAGGCAAACTCGGCTGGACCGATTCACTCATCTTAGTTAGACCGAAACATTATGAAGGGGAAACAGAGAGTTGCATTGCAATCTCGGTGGGACCGATCGCTCATCTCAGTTGGACCGAAACGTTACGAAGGGAAAGAGAGAGGTTGCAATCCCATGTCGGTGAGACCAAGATCCCTATCCGTGAGACCGAAATGACTAGGGTTTGTGGCAGTGGCTACGTCAAGTGAACTCGGTGGTGCCGGGTAGGAAATTTCGGTGGGGCCGAGTTTGACTTTTGGTTTGGGACGTATGTGGATATGAGAAAGTAGTTGAGGGTTTTGGGAGCATATCACTAAGCATTTTGAGCAAGTAACTCATTAAGCAACACATCATCCCCTTTTAATAGTATTGGCTTTTCCTATGGACTCAATGTGATCTTGGATCACTAAAAGTAAAATGTAGAGTCTTGAGCTTGAGACAACATGTATCCTTAGTATTTTGAGGGGTCCACTTTCAAATCCATGCCATGCCAAACATTGAGCTTTCCTGAAATATTTATCTTGGATAGCATTAGCTCAATGGGCTATATGTTGTTAGGAATTGCCAAAACCACCCAGGGATAGTTGCACTTTCACGGCCGAAGTCAAATTCGATTCAACTAAAGTTGGAGAAACAGACACCCGCCGGCCACCTTTATGCAAAACTAGTTGCATGTCTGTCGGTGGAACCGGTCTGATGAACGTGGTCATGTAAGGTTGGTCCGGGCTGCTTCATCCAATAATACCGCCGAATCAAAATAAGACATTGGTGGTGAGCAGTATGACGATCATCACCCACAACTCTTTGTTTTCTACTCGTGCATATCATCTACGCATAGACCTAGCTCTGATACCACTGTTGGGGAACGTAGCATGCAATTTCAAAAAAACTCCTATGACCATGCAAGATCTATCTAGGAGATGCATAGCAACGAGAGGGGGAGAGTGTGTCCACATACCCTCGTAGACCGAAAGCGGAAGGGTTTACTTAACGTGGTTGATGTAGTCGAACGTCTTCTCAATTCAACCGATCAAGTACCGAACGTACGACACCTCTGAGTTCTGCACAAGTTCATCTCGATGATGTCCCTCGAACTCTTGATCCAACAAAGTGTCGAGGGAGAGTTTCGTCAGCACAACGGCATGGTGACGGTGATTGTGAAGTGATCCGCGTAGGGCTTCGCCTAAACACTACGTGAATATGACCGGAGGCGTAAACTGTGGAGGGGGCGTCGCACACGGCTAACAATGTTTGTTGTGTGTTCTAGCGGTCCCCCCCCCCCGACACATATATATAGGTTGCAGGGGAGGAGAGGCAGCCAAGGGGTCGCCCCAAGTGAAGGAAATATGCCCTAGAGGCGATAATAAAGTTGTTATTTACATTTCCTTATATCATGATAAATGTTTATTATTCATGCTAGAATTGTATTAACCGGAAACTTAGTGCATGTGTGAATACATAGACAAAACAGAGTGTCCCTAGTATGCCTCTACTTGACTAGCTCGTTAATCAAAGATGGTTATGTTTCCTGACCATAGACATGTGTTGTCATTTGATGAATGGGATCACATCATTAGAGAATGATGTGATGGAAAAGACCCATCTATTAGCTTAGCATAATGATCGTTTAGTTTTATTGCTATTGCTTTCATCATGACTTATACATGTTCCTCTGAATATGAGATTATGCAACTCTCGAATACCGGAGGAACACCTTGTGTGCTATCAAACGTCACAACATAACTGGGTGATTATAAAGATGCTCTACAGACGTCTCCGAAGGGGTTTGTTGGGTTGGCATAGATCGAGATTAGGATTTGTCACTCGGTGTATCGGAGAGGTATCTCTGGGCCCTCTCGGTAATGCACATCACTATGAGCCTTGCAAGCAATGTGTCTAATGAGTTAACCGCGGGATGATGCATTACGGAACAAGTAAAGAGACTTGCAGATGATGAGATTGAACTAGGTATGATGATACCGATGATTGAATCTCAGGCAAGTAACATACCGATGACAAAGGGAACAACGTATGTTGTAATGCGGTTTGACCGATAAAGATCTTCGAAGAATATGTAGGAACCAATATGATAATCTAGGTTCTGCTATTGGTTATTGACCGGAGATATGTCTCGGTCATGTCTACATAGTTCCCGAAGCCGTAGGGACAGCACGCGTTCGATGACGATTTGTATTAAGTTATGTGATTTGATGACCGAAGGTTGTTTGGAGTCCCGGATGAGATCATGGACATGACGAGGAGTCTTGAAATGGTCGAGACATAAAGATTCATATATTAGAGTGTTACATTCGAACACGAGAATGGTTCGGGTCGTTTTGGATGAGTTTCGGAGTACAGGGGGTTACCGGAAGAGAGGAGGCCGGCCAAGGAGTGGCGCCCCCCCAGACCCAATCTGGATTGGGTTAGGGTTGGGGGCCCGCCCCCCTTTCCTTCTCTCCTCCTTGTCCGTCCCTCCTTCTCCTACTAGGAATAGGAAAGATGAGGGGAATCCTACTTGGACTAGGGAGTCCTAGTAGGATTCCCCACACTTGGCGCACCCCCTTAGTGCCGGCCACCTCTTCCCTCCCCTCCTTTATATACGTGGCCAGGGGGCACCCCATAGATACACAAGTTGATATTTTAGCCGTGTGCGGTGCCCCCCTCCATGGTTACACACCTCGGTCATATCGTTGTAGTGCTTAGGCGAAGCCCTGCGTCGGTAACTTCATCATCACCGTCACCACGCCGTCGTGCTGACGGAACTCTCTCTCGGCATCAATTGGATCAAGAGTTCGAGGGACGTCACCGAGCTGAATGTGTGCAGATCGCGGAGGTGCCGTACGTTTGATACTTGGATCGGTTGGATCGCGAAGACGTTCGACTAAATCAACTGTGTTACTAAACGCTTCCGCTTTCGGTCTATGAGGATACGTAGACACACTCTCCCCTCTCGTTGCTATGCATCTCCTAGATAGATCTTGCGTGATTGTGGATAAATTTTTCGAAATACTATGTTTCCCAACACCAAGTAGGAGGAATCCTACTTGGGGTCCTCCCGATTCGGCCTCTCCCCTTTCCTATTCCTTTTCGGAGTAGGAAAGGAAGAGGAGGAAGGGGGAATCATATTCCCTTTTCCCTCTCCTTCTTCCCCTTTCCTTCTCCAATTTAGCCAGCCCATATGGGGGGACACACTGTTGATGGTATAATTTGGCTACTTAGTATGTGATGAGCCAAATTAAATCAATGATTTATCAAGCTAATCGGTTAATGCATTGTTGAAGTATTTCCATAGGAAAACTCATGGAAGGTGAAGATACAAGTCCTAAGAAGAATCATATGCTATACTGGACCATGGGCGTGATGCATGCAAGTGATATATATTTACGTATAAGAAGAAGTGTGCTTAGTCCTGATGGCCATTATCCAGTTTGATTCCCGACGTTGCCAGAATATTTAATTTTTGTGTGGGCTCAAGGTATTTATACATATGCTTAGCCACTATATTTAGTGTGATGGTAACATGGACGGAATACTTTATTCATATATACAAGAGTGCATATACGTGGATATGGCCTAGATATGCTACGCACTTAGATTGGCAAGTATATTTTTTATAGACGTATGCTACACGGTAACCGAATCAAGAATGGCTAGTCCCCATCGGTTTTAGCTTCAGAGTTGTAATCTTATACACCAAGTCCAGCGTGCCATATATATGTAAGGCCATGGCCGATTGAAGAGAACAGCAATCGATCTATCAATACAAATATTACTTTTTTTCACGTACGTCTATTTTCTATCATTCTTCTCCTGACAAGCCCTAGCAGCCCTAGGGTTTGGAGATCTTTGTCATTTTGCACTGAAAAGCGGTCGTCCCTCCTCTACGAAAGCGAGGGGATCTTTGTTGCTTTGCTCGGAAAGCAATCGTTCATCGTCACGAAAGCACGACGGGTATCCTGGTGTTGCACCGCGATTTCGCGTGCCAACACAATTGGCGACTCCGTTGGGGAACAAGAAGAAGAAGAGCTACACGATGAGTACTGAGTCCAAGAACGGGAGCGACATCGACCCGGAGAACGTCATCGCCATCACACTCGACGACCTATCGAAGATGTTTGGCACGAGCTTGAAGAGGAGCTTGAGAAAGAAAATGTTGAGAGGTTGAAGCTGAAGTTGGCTGGATACGCGAAGACGAGGAATGGCGTCGTCAAAAAGGTAGTTCCAAGCCCTTCCAATGCTCAGGTAAAAAACTCAACTAAAGAAATTGCTCATCTAAGTGATGTGTCCGTAGCTAGTAAATATGGGTCTAATATGGAAAATACGACACGTAGAATTACTCGAGCAGTAGTTAATAGACTTGAAGAATTTAAGGTGCAGTTTAATAAAGATCTTGAAAATTGTCTACCTGGTCATGTACGCTCATTAGTGCTGCAAGTTAATGATGAGTATTCTGGAAAAAGACCGATGCCACCAGACAGTAGCAGATTTAACAACTTGCCAAGTAATATACATACGCCTAGTGCATCGGCTAATGCTATGCAGCCTCACGCCCCTTTAAACAATAATCTGGATGGCCGGGACTATGTTCGTAGTTCGGCTAATAATTTTGTTCCTAGTACTACTGCTCCTATTGTTTCAACTTCGTTTCCAGAAAATCACAATAGCAATAACCGAAGTTTTGGGTTTAATTCTAATATGCAGCAGCCTAGTTGTCGGACAGTGGCATAGAGTATGCCGCCACTGCCGTCTGTCGGTACCGGGGTTCCGTATGGGCCGGTACCTGATTCATATTTTAGTGGGTCTCCATTGCAAACTACGCATGCTCCAATTTCTTTGCCGGAATTTCCACCACGTGCTTGTGTTCCATCTGCTCCACAAACCAGTTCTCTACAGCCCAATGATAATTTTAAGGATCAGCTTGCTAATATACTTAGAGAATTTGGTTTAACCTAAGGGTAGAGCACGTGCATATCAAAAACCATACCCTGATTACTTTGATTCGACACCATATCCTCATGGTTTTGGAATTCCAGATTTTGTTAAATTTACGGGGGAAGATGGTAGATCTACTTTTGAGCATGTAGGACAATTTTTAGCACAATGCAGCGAGGTTGGTACACCGGACGTGTTTAGATTAAAACTATTTCCTTTATCTTTATCCGGTACTGCATTTACTTGGTTTACATCGTTGGCTCCTAATTCTGTTTCCACATGGGCACAATTGGAGCAAAAATTTCATGAAATTTTTTATAGCGGTGAAACAGAACTTCGGGTTTCTAATATTAGGAGGTTTAGGGATGTCAAAAACCGATGTTTCAGCTTGACCATAGCCGAAAAGGACATAGCCGATCTTGCCTTTTCGGGTCTACTCGCTCATATTAAGGATAAACTAGAAGGGAAAGAATTTTTAGATGTTAATCAAGTTTTGCAGAAGGCTTTGGCGCAGGAAAACCGGGCTAAGGAAATTAAACAATACAACCAGTTTAAAGGAAATGGAAATAAAGAGAAGGATAACCATGTGGTTAATGCCTTAAATTATGATAGTGATTCGGCTAATGAGGATGATGTTAACATATGTGTTGCCGAATGGGTTCAAGCGCCAAACTCAAAACCATTTGCATGTTCTACCTTGAAACCTACACCTGCTAGAAGAGACGAAATTAAATATACTTTTGATGTAAGCAAGTGTGATAGAAGATATGTTACTGCAAAATAAATTAATTAGAGTGAGGGAGGGTCATGTCATTCCACCTCTAGAAGAATTGGGTAGAAGAGCTTATTGTAAGTGGCACAATTATTTTTCTCATGCTACTAATGATTGTAACAAATTTCGTCGACAGGTGCAATCAGCCATCAATGAAGGACGATTGACATCTACAGAAGGTTCTAAGATAAAGCTCGACAACGACCCTTTTCCTATCAATGTGGTCGAGCTTGAGAGTAAAAAAATGCTTATTCGGTCGGATCAGGCCGAATCCGCAAGAGAGAAAAATGTTGTTGATAACAGTGCCCCTCCAAGGATGATCAAACCAAAAAATCCAGAAATAGGAGTGTGGAAAGTCAACGGAGGAAGGAGACAAGCTCCAAGGCCAAAGCCGATAGTTAGCATGTTGTTGGAAAAATATACCTCACGCAAGACCAACAATGTGTTTAATCGGCTCGGAGGTAATAAGCGTCCTAGATCTCCTTCTGGACCTCACAGTCATGAGCAATGGCAAGGAAGTGCATATGACCAACAGCTGTATTTTGCAATGGAGCCAACATATTGGGGTTGTGCACCTCCTATGTATCTGCAGTTTCCTCCATTGGGGTTTAATCCTTGGGCACCATATCCTACAGGGCCAGCAGGTTATTTTTAGCTGAGATGGATCCTGCCGAGGCCTATGTTCAGACCAAACGTACATGAGAAAAGGGCTCGTTTCAGTGAGGAGGCTAGATCACATAACACCCTCGAGATTCGAGGAGGCCGATCACCGGTACGCAGTGCAGAGCGCAACAACTATAAGGGCGACTACAAGCGTGTATGGATGCCGGTGAAACGTGCCGATCCTAAACCCAGAAAAAGTGCAGATGATTTAGATGTTGTTCATGGTCTGAAAATAGCAAAACACCAGTCAGATGAAGGTGTTGTCAATTGTACAGGAATAAGCAGTGTCTCAAAAGAATTTGTTGGTACAGAGGAGAAAAGTAATGGTGTGAAGTTGCGGCAAGCCGGCCAATCTAATCAATTTGAAAATCAAACTAATTCTGGGCATGACCCGCATGCACGGCCAGATGCTATATCCTCACGTACTATTCAGAAGCCTAAATCGGCTAGCACACAAGTTGATTTGATCATAAAGAATTGTTGCACAGGAACGTCCAAGAGTTTGCCTCCGAGGAGTTTCAAGTATAATACTAGTACATCTACACAATGGGACTCAGGCAATGTACGCGGCCAGGGGTTTAATGCTAGTACCGTATATGATCAGCAGAGAAGTTTTTTGGCCAGAGATAAAAAATTTGCCAGAAAAACAGAAGTACGTCAGTATAGGCCGAAGGACCCCGGGGGCAGCCAAATTAAGTCTGTCGCGCCAGGGACTATACCAACACCGCAGTGGTGCCCGAATGGACTTACCCACACTCAGAAATGACATGTACAACGACTATGGACATTGGAAATAAAGGAGGAGATAGCTGAGAAGAAGCATGATAGATGATTCAATCAGGATAAACCAATGATGCCTACAAAGACTTGGAAGGAGAAGCGCATCGCAGCAGAGGAAAATAAAAATACAGATGACACCCTTATTGCAGAAAATGCAGAGAATGATAAAGATGCACCAACTAATATGGATGTTAATATGGTGTTCGCATTGCCTGCTGAATTTCGTGCGCCCGAGGTAGAAATTCCTAAACTTGTTCTTGGCCCAAAGAATGCTACATTTGAGAAACCAGAGAAGCACGGTCAGCACCTAAAGCCATTATTTATCAGAGGTCATATTGATGGTAAGCCTATTGGTCGCATGCTTGTTGATGGCGGTGCAGGTGTTAATATTATGCCCTTTTTGGTATTTTCTAAACTGAACCGAAAAGAGAGTGAGTTAATGAAGACCAACATGGGACTTAGTGGGTTCTCAGGAGAATTGTCCGAGTCTAAGAGTGTTATTTCTATGGAGCTCATAGTTGGAAGCAAAACGTTGCTGACTACTTTTTTTGTTGTCGATGTTAAAGGTCGGTATAATATTCTTTTGGGACATGACTGGATTCATCCAAATTGTTGCATCCCTTCTACTCTTCATGAATTCTTAATTCAGTGGGTTAATGATGATGTCGAGGTGATTGAGGCAGACAATTCTTCTTGCATTGCTTTGACGGAGGCACCGGTTAATTGGCAACACAGTGACATGCGTTGTTTGACCGGTAGGAATTTATCATATTATGATTATATCAGTATTGGTAGAGATGGTTTAGTACCTATAAATGCACAGCCGGCTGACATAGCTCGGCTTAATGATTTGTCTATATAAATGATGAATAAAGACGATAGTATTAAGTGGCTACAAAGACGCACGGAGGAGTATCGTTTCGGAAAGAGCGATATGCATGAAACAATCGAAGATTTTGATGACATGGAAAAGCTTGGACAAGGATTCTCATCAACTGATCTACTTGAAGAAATTGATATTGGTGATGGAAGCATCCCGAGGCCTACATTTATAAAAGCTAGCTTGAAAGCAGATCAGAAAAGTAAGGTATGTTTATTACTTAAAGAATTTGTTGATTGCTTTGTTGGAATTATACTGAGATGCCCGGTTTGAGTAGAGATTTGGTAGAGCATAGATTACCTATAAAATCTGGTTTTAGGCCGCATAAACAACCTCGTAGAACTTTCAATCCTAATTTACATGACCGCATCAAGGAAGAAGTTGATCGGTTTTTAAAAGCTAAGTTTATTCGGCTGTGTAGATATGCAGATTGGATTTCTAATATTGTGCCTGTGGAAAAGAAAAATATTGATAATATTAGAATATGTGTTGATTTTAGAGATTTGAATAAGGCTACTCCGAAAGATGAATATCCTGTGCCTATAGCAGACATGTTTATTAATGATGCATCAGGACATAAAGTGATTAGCTTTTTAGATGGTAGTGTGGGTTATAATCAAATATTTATGGCCGAACAAGATATGTCTAAGACTGCTTTTCGTTGCCCATGTTTTGTTGGTTTGTTTGAGTGGGTCGTTATGACATTTGGGTTGAAAAATGTCGGTGCTACATACCAACAAGCTATGAATTTAATTTTTCATGATCTTTTAGGCATTGTACTAGAAATATATATTGATGACATAGTTGTTAAATCGGATGGGTTTGATCATCATTTAGCCGATTTAAGATTAGCTTTTGAAAGGATGCGCCACTATGGATTAAAAATAAACCCACTCAAATGTGCTTTTGGCGTGTCGGCTGGTAAGTTTTTAGGCTTCATAATTCATTAAAATGGCATAGAGATTGACCCTAAGAAAGTGGAGGCAATTAGAAATTTGGAGGAACCCACGTGTAAAAGGGATGTGCAAAAATTGTTAGGAAAAATTAATTACTTGAGACGATTCATATCTAACCTGGCAGGGAAAATTGAATCGTTTGTTCCTCTACTTCGGCTAAAGAATGAGGCTGAATTTATTTCGGGGGCAGAGCAACGAGATGCTTTCAATAATATAAAGCGATGCTTGTCAAATCCTCCAATATTGCGGGTGCCCAAGTCCAGTGCACCGTTCAGGCTGTACATTGATGTAGAGGATAGGGTGATCGGTGCGGTGTTGGCGCAAGAGGTCAGTGGCAAAGGATACATCATTGCATACTTAAGCCGTCGTTTGCTCGACGCCGAAAGTCGGTATGTGTTTATTGAAAATTTATGCTTATCTTTATACTATGCATGTACCAAGTTTCAGCCTTATCTTCTTTCTAGTACATGTGTAGTAGCTTGCCAGGCTGATGTCATTAAGTATATGTTGCAACAACCGATTCTTAGTGGTAGGATTAGAAAGTGGGCTTACGCACTAGTAGAATATGATTTAACATATGAATCATTGCGTGCTATGAAGGGTCAAGTTATCACCGATTTCATTGTTGATCATAGGATTAAAGATGATGAAAATATTAATTATGTTAGTGTGTGTTCATGGAAGCTTTATTTTGATGGATTGGTTTGTAGGGACAAGCAAGGCGTCGGTAATGTTTTAGTTTCACCTAATAATGTTGTTTATGATACATCGGTCCGTTTGGAATATCCTTGCACTAATAACCAAGCTGAGTATGAAGCTTTACTGTTTGGTTTACAAACTTTAGTTGATATGGGCGTAAAGGATGTAGATGCTTTTGGTGATTCGCTTATGATAGTACAACAAATTAAAGGCGAATTTCAATGTTTTGATGGGTTATTAAATAGTTATTTGGACCGATGTTTAGACATAATTAAGTCTCTAGATATGTTTACTATCCATCATATACCTAGAGAAGAAAATTCTAGAGCTAATTGTTTAGCACAACAAGCATCCGGTTATCACATTCGTAAAGGAATGTTTTTTTATATTAGAAAAGCCGATGCATGATGGGTCCATAATGTAGATACTTTGCCACATGGTGCACTTGGGCCTAGCACAGTTGAACAACTAACTGTACAATGTAGTGCAGATTCGGTGCATGGGTCACAAACGATCGAATTAGCAAATAATTTAGAACTAAGTGTGTTGGTGTGCAAAAGTAGGGGCTCTCCTTTTGCACCCCTTTACTTGTGCACGGGCAGTTAGGGCCGCGCCCACGGCCACTCTAAGCAGGGCAGAGGAGGGAAGCCAGAGCACAAGACGACCAAAGCAATGCCAAGACCAGAGGCGCAAAGAGAGCAAGAGGGCGAGGTGGACTCCCCCGGCAAGACCCTTGCCAGGGTGGCTTCCGCAGCCTCGGCAAGATCCTTGCCGGGGCAACTTGCCTGATGCCAGCAGAGTGCGCCACCCTTGAGCCCAAGGGGTTCCAACACCATCAACCATATTGGAACCAAGGCTCGGGAGGCACCTCCGTGGTGGCATGCAGATCTTTGTAGAGATTATAGATACAAAAGATCAGATGGAAACCAGAAGACGACGATCCTTGGCGAGATCCTTGCCAAGGAAATCCACGAGACCCCCGGCAAGATCCTTGCCGGGGACGACCGCGGTGCCGCGGCGAGACCCTTGCCGAGGACGCCTGCGGGGTCGCAGCCAGGCTCGCGTCTGCCAAGACTCCACCACCGCTTCCATACAGCTACCAGCTCGACCAGCTGGGCAGGCATCTGCGTGGCAGCACGCGGCCTCTACACCAACTCAGCAAGCACCTGTGTGGTGGCATGCAGATCTTCGTGAAGGCTCCACCACCGCGCCAGCCCAGCAGCCAGCCAACATGGCGCTACAATGCCTCGTCAGCTTGGACGCGCGTCGGAGCCAGGCGAGGCGACGACAGCTGGGACGACCTTCTTTGCCGTCCCCAATAAAGCAAGATGGGCACATCAGCAGCGCATTTAAATGCGGTTGTCCGATGATGCCAGGAGATAGAATCAGCCCCTGTACACCTTTCCACCTCATGTGTGCCACTGTGGCGAACCCTTTTTGTCTATAAAAGGAGGCCCGAGGCGTACTGGAGGGGGATTCGGATCTTATGGACTAGAGAACCGCCGCAGCTAGTTCAAGAACACAAGAACACCCAAATATACATCAAAGCAGGACTAGGGTTTTACGCGTCTCCGCGACCCGAACCTGGGTAAACGATTTGTGTGCTGACCGCCAGACCCGCTCTTTTCACAACCCCGCACCCGCCAACCGTAGAAGGGATCCCAGTGACCCCATAGGTGTCGTTTCCCACCGACATCTCTGGCGCGCCAGGTAGGGGGTGCGCAGTTGTGAGAATCTGGTCTAGCAGTTAGTTTAGCAGTTCTTCATCGACATGGCTCCCAAGAAGAAGACGATCACAACGATCGGTTCGTCGGGGGCCGAACGGCCCATACCAGTACGGGCGAGTGGTGGGGCGGTCACGGACGGAAGCCGAGGCGCGGCTCGCGAACACCCGCATCACTCTAGCAGCCAAAGCCTGGCGAGCGGCGTTGTTCGTGCGCGAGACAACGGGCCACACGCCACCAAATCCAAAGACAGAGCCAGGCCCCCCGCAGGCGGCGCGGGGCCCTCCAGGGGCGGCGGCGTGGCGACTTCCGAGGCGCCTACACCGGCGCCCCCGACGCGCTCTTCCCAGATTGTGCGCGACGAGCAGCTTCACCACGCTGGTGACCCTGCGCACCGTCGTGGGAAGAGTCCCGTGCATCATTCAAGGGACGTAGAAGGCCAGCACGCGCACCGAGGCGCTGGCAAAAATGGCGTACAGCCGCCAGGCCATGATAGATCTCCTTCTAACGTGGTTATAAGCCGGAGTGCATCACGATCCATGCAACTTTCGCCACCACCCACGCCAGCAGAAGCCTTGGCACGCGCGTAGTTGCTCCTTGACTTTCCTCCTGCTGCGGAAAAACTCGATGAGTGGAGAGCCACCATCCGAAACCTCATCGGCGTTGCTAACAAAGATGAGCCACGACCGATGGGGCCCTCTGGCTGGCGCTCCATCGAGCCACCGCATGCTAGTGGTGGAAGTATCAGGGGCGCTGCGGCCATGGTGCACTGTTCTCCTCCATGCCAGCCACCGCGGGTGTCGATCCGTCGTGACGACGCTTGTGATAACATTTCCATAGTGTCGTCCGACCCACGGACCCACCGCGATCAGTGCCAAGTTCTTCGGGAGCAAGCCCGTGAAGACGCTCAAACCACCATCGAGCGCCGGCGCAATGCACGCCACCAGTTAGATAGGCGGGCGGGGCCCACTATGGACCACCCAGCATCGGGGGGCTCTGGCGACCTACCCTACGAGGTGGGTTGCCCGGCCTTTAGCCGTGAGCTGCGGCAGTTCCAGTGGCCCTCCCACCGCACGTTCAAGCCAGACGTTGCCGAGAAGTACAGCGGCAAGACCCACCCGTCAGAGTTCCTCAGCATCTACACTATCGCAATGCAAGTTGCTGGAGCCCGCGACGACAAGGTTCTTGCCAATTACTTCCCGCTGGCACTCAAACCCAATGTCATGTCATGGCTGAAGCACTTGCTGGCGGATTCCATTTCTTCTTGGTCGGACTTGTGCCATGAGTTTGTTGGCGCCTTTACCAGAGGCCACCAAGCTCATGGCCAGGCGAGCGATTTGCATATCATCCCCCAGAAGGAAGGTGAAACCCTGCGCAAGTACATACAGAGGTTCAGCCGGGTGCAATACAACATCCCAGATGTTCATCCCGCCGCCATGATCAGCGCATTCCATCGGAATGTGCGCAACCGCAAGATGCGTGAAGAGCTGGCGATCAACAAGGTCAAAGATGTGGCCAAACTTTATGTTCTGGCCGATAGGTGCGCTCGGGCTGAAGAGGGGAGGAAGTACCCCGGAGAGGACGCCAGCGCGGAAACCGACCACTGACGAAGACACAGCCACCCCGACGGAGAAGGGCCGGCGCCGCAATAGGAAGCGCAAGCGCAAGACCGTGCTTGTCGTTCAGGGATCCGAGGACACCGGCACTGCCAAGAAGGCCAAGGTAGACGACCCCAGCAAAGAAATTGCCAGGTGCGCCGCTTGCCAGGCCTTGGCTGTTGCCGACAAGCCAGGAGGCTCCGACAATCAATATTGCCAGATCCACCGCACCAAGGGCCACGACCTCCAGAACTGCCGGCAAGTCGAGCTGCTTGCTGAGAAGGAAAAGCTGAGTATGAGAGGCGGGACAAGGAGAAGGGACAGGATGGTGCTGAGGGGTCTGGCAAGAAGCGTGGCGGCCAAGGAGGCCGCCGCGGAAAGGATAATCAGCAAGAGAGGCCCGCTCAGGGCCGCGACAAGAAGCAAGGAGATGATGATCATGACGAAGATGACGAGTCCGGCGAGCACGAGTTCCATAAGGCTACGAAGGCCATGTATGTTGATGGTGGCGCCTCGCTGCACACTTCTCACCGCCAGCTCAAGCAGTGGGCGCGTGAGATCACAGCAACGGAACCATCACTCGATGCTCAGAGGCCACTGAAATGGTCCAACACGCCTATCATTTTCAACGCCGAGGACCACCCTGATCGCACAACTGCGGTCGGGTGTTTGCCGCCGTTGGTCTCCCCAACAATATGCAACCTCAAGGTGACGAAGATGCTAGTTGACGGCGGGGCCGGTCTGAACTTGATCTCGCCCGTCATGATCAAAAGGCTACAGATTCCTGATGGAGACCTCGAAGAGACGAGCACGTTTCAAGGGGTCAACCCGGGGAGGAGTTAGCTGAAGGGTAAGGTCACGCTGCCCGTGACGTTTGGAGGCAAGTTAAACTATAGGACGGAGAGGATTGTTTTCGATGTAGCTGAGATCCCCTTGCCCTACAATGGGATTCTTGGCCGCCGGGCACTAGCCAAGTTCATGGCGGCGTCGCATTACGCCTACAACACGCTGAAGATGCCGGGGCCAATGACCATCATCACCGTCCCCTCCGACAAGAAGGATGTACTGATCTGCGTCGACCAACTCTATCGGGAAGCAGTTGCAGCGACTGTCACCAAGGCACTCGCTCCTGCCACTGGAGCCCTGGTAGGGAAGGAGACTGGCAAGACCTCTTGCACCCACTCTAGCAAGCGACCTCTTTGGAGTGTTGTGCTCCCGTCGAGGACGTGCCAGAGAGCTCCACCGGCAAGAGCAAGAAATCCAGAGCTGCGCCACCAGAGACCAAGAGGGTGTCCGTCGAGGAGGATGGCACGGGAGGGGCTTTCACCATAAGCTCCACCCTAGACAGCAAATAGGAAAGCGCGCTCGTCACCTTCCTGCGGGCGAATGTCGATGTGTTTGCATGGCAAGCATCCGACATCCCCGGCGTTCCCAGGGAGGTGATTGAGCACCATCTTGCTATCTGTCCTCATGCGCGACCCGTCAAGCAGAAGGTCAGGAAGAAAGCTTTGGAATGACAGGAGTTCATTACGGAGGAGATCAGGAAGTTGTAAGCGGCAGGCTTGGTGAGAGGAGTACTCCATCCGACGTGGTTGGCCAATCCGGTGGTGGTGCGCAAGGCGAATGGGAAGTGGAGGTTGTGTATTGACTACACAGATATCAATAAGGCTTGTCCCAAGGACCCTTTCCCGTTGCCGCACATTGACCAGATTGTTGACTCCACGGCCGGGTGTGATCTGTTATCATTCCTTGACGCCTACTCGGGGTACCACCAAATCTTCATGGCGAGAGAAGACGAAGAGAAGACAGCGTTCATCACCCCATGTGGCACGTATTGCTTTTTACGGATGCCTTTTGGGTTGAAGAGTGCTGGCTCGACGTTTGCAAGGGCAGTCCAGATTGGTTTTGAGCCCCAGCTACATAGAAATAAGGAAGCTTATATGGATGACATAGTGGTCAAAACCAAAGACAGGGCGACACTTGTACAAGATTTGGAAGAGACGTTTGCGAATCTGCGCAAGATCAACCTCAAGTTGAACCCTAAGAAGTGTGTCTTCGGTGTTCTGTCTGGAAAACTTCTCGGGTTCTTTGTGTCACAGCGTGGGATCGAGGCGAATCCAGACAAGATCAAGGTTATTGAGCAGATTAGGGCACCCAAGCGGATCAACGACGTGCGTCGGCTCACTGGTTGTGTTGCCGCCATGAGCAGATTCATCTCCAGATCTGCTGAGCGTGCCCTTCCCTTTTCAAAATCTTGAAAAAGGCGGGCCCATGGAATGGACCCAGAGGCCGAAGCAGCGCTGCAGGATTTGAAGAAATACCTCTCCTCTACACCGATACTGGTTGCGCCCAAACCACAAGAACCGTTGTTGCTATACCTGGCGGCAACGAACCAAGTGGTCAGTGCCGCACTAGTGGCGCAGAGGGAGGTCGACGAAGAGGCAAGGCCCCCGGCAGGGTCAGACGCTAGTGGGGCAGGGCCTGCGCAACCAGACAAAGTGATGTAGAAGAAGAAAATGATGCAGCACCCGGTTTACTTTGTCAGCTCCCTCTTGCAGGGGGCTAGGTCAAGGTACTCCAGTGTTCAGAAATTTCTCTTTGGCCTCCTTATGGCCTCGAGGAAGCTACGTCATTACTTCCAAGCACACGAGATCACCATCGTCACCCGCCTCCCATTGCAACGGATATTGCATAACCCAGACGCAACCAGGAGGATTGTGGAGTGGGCCGTGAGCTGTCGAGCTTTGGTTTAAAGTTTGAAAGTACTTCGACAATCCAGAGCAGAGTCTTGGCAAAGTTCGTTGCCGAGTGGACCTCAACGCGAGACGAAGAGATCGAGGAGACCACCCTCCCTGGCAAGGAGGCAAGTCGCAACTGGATTATGTACTTTGACGAGGCTTTCTCGCTGCAAGGCGTCGGTGCTGGTGTGCTGCTCGTCGCACCCACCGGAGAGCACCTCAAGTATGTAATCCAGATGCACTTTCCCAGGGAGATGTCCACAAACAACACTGCTAAATACGAGGGGTTGCTTGCCAGTCTCAGGATCGCGGCAGACCTCAGGATCAAGAAGCTCATCATTAGGGGTGATTCGCAGCTTGTTGTCAGGCAAGTCAACAAAGATTATCAAAGCCCGTTGATGGAGGCCTACGTGGATGAGCTGAGGAAGCTTGACGAGCGCTTTGACGGTATACATGCGGAGCATGTTCCCCGAGTGGGGAATGACATCGCTGACTACCTGTCGAAGCGCACCGCCTTCAAACTACCTGTGGAACCAGGTACTTTTGTGCTTCGGCTGACTCAACCATCCGTTGAACCATCAACAGAGAAGAACAAGCGAAGGAAATCAGGCCCCGGCAAGTACTTTCCCGCCGAACTCCCAGGAGCCGCCGGCAAGGATGTTGCCGTGAACACTGAGCTAGCCATGGGGCAACCGACTCCGGCTGGGCGTCAAGTCCTAGCTGTAGAGACAGCTGCTCCCATGGCAAAGGAAGTGCCTTTAGTCCTTGTCGTCGAGCCTCAGGCTCTGGCAAGGGCACAACATACCATCCAATTCCTCCAAACAAGGGAACTCCCTGAGGAGCAGGAAGAAGCGGAGAAAGTAGCCCGTCGGTCTACCATGTATCGGTTCATCGACGACGTCCTGTATAGAAAAAGACCAAACGGTGTGAAATTGAAGTGCATTCCCCGGGAGGAAGGACTGGAGTTGTTGACAGAGATACACGAAGGCATATGTGGCTCCCACATAGGGTCAAGGGCCCTTGTCGGCAAGGCATTCCGGCAAGGTTTCTTCTGGCCCACTGCCCTCCAGGATGCAATGGCACTAGTAACCAAGTGTGAAGCGTGTCAGTTCCATTCGAAGAAGCTTCATCAACCAGCGCTCCAAACAATCCCTCTCTCCTGGCCATTCTCGGTCCGGGGCCTCGACATACTGGGCCCCTTTCCCCGTGTTGTCGGGGGCTTTGAGTACTTGTATGTTGCAATCGACAAGTTCACGAAGTGGCCGGAGGTGGAGACATTGAGAAAGGTGACAGCACAATCAGCCGTCAAATTCTTCAAGGGGCTAGTCTGCCGTTTCGCTGTGCCAAACAGAATCATCACCGACAACGGCACACAATTCACGATCCACGCCTTCATGCAGTACATCCAGGACCTCGGCAGCAAGGTCTGTTTTGCTTCTGTTGCACATCCACGGAGCAACGGCCAGGCTGAGAGGGCAAATGCTGAAGTGTTGCGAGGCCTCCGGACAAGGACTTTTGACAGGATACGCAGGTGCGGACGACGCTAGATTGATGAATTGCCGGCGGTTCTTTGGTCAATCAGAATGACGCCAAATCGAGCCACCGGTCAGACACCCTTCTCCCTCGTTTACGGGGCAGAAGCAGTTCTCCCCACGGAACTCACATACGGGTCACCTCGAGTGCCCGCTTTTGATGAGCTTGAGCAAGAGCAGTTGCGGCAAGATGACGCAACGCTCCTTGAGGAAGATCGTCTTCGGGCGGATGTACGAGTAGCGCGCTACCAGCAAGCCTTGCGCCGCTACCATAGCCGCAAGGTTCATGCCCGAAGCTTTTAGGAAGGCGGCCTTGTTCTTCGGCACGTTCAGTCAGCCAAGAATTCCAACAAGTTTACGCCGAAGTGGGAAGGCCCTTATCAGGTAATACGAGTCACCAGGCCTGGCGCAGTGCCTGGAGACCGAATATGGCATTCCAGTGAGCAACTCATGGAACACCGAACATCTTCGAAGTTTTACCCATAAGGCGCGGTTGCCGGGGCCCCGGCAAACCACCTTTTGTACAACCCTGTCGGCAAGGCATGTAACCCTTTGTACAAAGCCAGGCGCAGACCCTGAGCATAAATAAATGAAGCGCTGGCGCCCTAAGTTTTAGCATGCATGCTAGGTTAAGTCTCTCCCTTGGTTAGGGTTGATAGTGCTTACCGGCGGCTAACCCCTAGCATAGAGGTCGAGTGTGTGTCACTCTGTTCCTTTCCATCTTCTTTGGTTCGCAGGGTGCATGGACATTTCTGTTGAGCTATTGAGAGGAAAAACAACGGGTCGGCGCTCCGTCCCCGACAAACCAAGGTTGCCGGGGGCTGCAGACACAAGGATCTAACCGCGGCAGGCCAAGGTTGCCGGGGGCTGCGACGTCAGATAAGTTTTTCTCCCCCCACTCCGTGCACCCATATAAACCTTGAATGTATAAGGCTTTGCTCGCTCTCGTACCATCTTGCCCCCTCCGTCCCGTGTCTGAAAACTCTACTTTGGACCGGAACTTGGTTGTAGTGCGATGGAAAGAGGGCGAGCGAAAGGCCTAATCCTACTAGGCCACTACCTCCGCCAAGAGCGTGAGCGTAGTCGGGCCATAGAGCAGGAGGATGGCAAGGCCTATTGCTGGGATACCATGTTTATCTTAAGATAATGAGGACGCGTTCCTCTGTGTGGCCCTCGCCCATGCACAAACGAAACCCGGCAAACACACTTCCTTTATTTCTCACAATTTACCAACTCGGGTGGGTTCTCACACCAAAGTTCCTTTGTTTAGGGCAAGCCCAGTTACAAACAAAAGAGAAGGTCGGTCCCGTACTCAAACCAAATCAGAAGGGCGGTACTCACTCGGATGGAAGAATCCCAGGTCGGTCCCATACCCGAACAAAGGCTAGACTGAAGGTCCCGTCCCACGGGTTAGGTGCTTAGCTGAAGGTGGAAGGCGAAGCCAAGGAAAGAGCAAGGGTTGAAAGACAATATAGAAGAATTCCATCTCCCCTATTTGTTCCATTCTCAATGGTTGGTCAAGTTGAGATGAACTACGGGAATCTATATATGGACTTCAAGGTCAATCAACCCATACAAGGAAACTCAACGGAATTTGTTTTTTATGGATTCAAGCAAAGACTGAGAAGTATGGCTTGGCTAGGGAAGCAGTAGTAGTGTCAGAGGTCGAGCTTTGAGATGAGAAGAGGGCTGAGTCATCTAGCTTTTATTCCAAAATCACGTATCACCGATCAGCCTATTCGAGAGGAGCTCCTTGCATTGCCCACTTCAATAAGGAAGACTCCATCCATCTAACCCATATCCATTGGAACCAGAAGCGAGTGGTAAAGTCACCCTTTGGCTAAAAATGATTTGTATGCGTGGCGCAACACACACCTCTGCAAAATAAGAGAAAGAACAGAAAGAAGCAGGCACACAAGACGACAAGTGGATTGGATATCATTTGCTTTCGTCACCGATGCTATTGAATCCGCATTTAGAAGAAAGAGCTCTGGGACTAAATTGCTTTGAGTGGGGCTTGCCCATTAATTAGATCACTTGAGTAAGCCAAGAAAGATGAAAGCGATGGATATATGTGACAAAGAGAACTTATGAACATGAAAGCTGGCTTGTTCCCTAAATATTTTAGGAAGTGAAGAAGACAGAAAAAAGTTCGGTAATCTTCTCCCTTTGGTAGGCATTTACCCAAGGCACTGATATTATGAGTCTCTCGTTTATATGTGAAATAGGGAGTTCAAGGTCTTATTCGTCTTTCTTGGCCTATGTGAATATGAGCCAATTCTGGAAAGTGAATAATTCACTATTGAAAGTGCAAGTCGACGTTCCTGATATGAAAGTGAAAGTGGAGTGAAATCTAGATATGAAGGTTCAAGTCCAGTTCCAATATGGATATAAAAGTGGTGTTCAATCGTCGAAAGTGATCTCTCTTTTATTGTTCTCTTTTAGTCCGCTTTTCTTTTTTCTTTCTTTGGAGTCGGGTTCTTAAGACAGGACTGGAAATCGGGTTTTCTGAATATCTCTCTTCCGGAGAAGTAAGTTTGTTCGAGATCGAAAGAGTGCCCTCGAGAGACTAGACTGATAGTAACAGTAGTGCGCCTTCAGTTGAGGAGAACTGTTCACAAGCAGTGGTTATGAGCTCTTTCTTGTGGAGGTTCAGAATAGGTAATTCCTTCACTTCAGTTGCACTAGTGGATTGAGTAACCTTTTCTTTAGTTCTAACAAAGTGCATGTGTTGTTTGTTAATAAAAACACGAGTTTCGATAGGCTGGAGGAAAGATACTATAAGTAGGACAAAGAAAGACCCTATAAGAGACCGGAACTCAATACGATTCAACCAATCAAAATTGCTTTGCTAAAGATACCCATTCTGATGTTCCTTTACCGGCAACAACTATTGAATAACAACCTTCGCTTTGCTTTCGCATCGGATCTCGGCATTGGCAAATCTAAAAATAGAGTAGATCCCGAGGCGTACCTAATGGTTTCATTGATTTGAATGGATTGATCCGTTGTACCATTATAGGAATCCTCATCCGATGTATGAATCCCATGGAGGAAGTGGGGAAACAAATCCAATTATTTGATTTTGATAGGAGCAGTGCCGGTATTGAGGGTTTCTCTATCTCTTCACTCATGAAATTAATACAAGTGAGGATTGATTTCAGTTATTCATATAAGAAATGAGAGGAATAAATAATCTCGGGGAAGACAGGCTTTCTCGCTCTCGGCACATCTTCGCTACGGATTCTTCTCTACCTTCTTGCGTTGAGATGCCATCAACTCTTTCCTGGGGAATCGGGTCAATACAATACTCTTGGAAAAGCAAGCTATAGCAGATCCTTGAGTATAGAGAAAAAGGAATGGAGTTTCATTAGCTCTCTGCGCACATCCAGTATAATACCTTTGCGAGCCCATACGGAAAGGGGTGCCGTGTTCTCTTTACAATGGGGGTGATCCTGGTTTCCAAAAGCTGCTGGTTGGTTGTATCTTTTTCTATTGGCAATCCCCAATCCGTTGCTTGTTCGTTACGAACAAAATAAGCCGATACCAGTTCTGGTGTTTATCCAGCGGAGGCTCCTATATCTTCCATGTGAGACCAGCGACCTCAGATCATCCCGGACTTATGTGCTGGAATAGCTTCGTTATGAGTTGAAGCAGCCTCAGCTACTATTCCTACTAAGGAGGAGTCGCCTTTTTCAATTCCCTCCCTTTTGCAATCCCATGTTGATGTAAGGAAGCTGCTTTAGAGTATTGGCAAAAAAGGCATTACATGCAGGTCCAGATCTCCTTGCGTTCGTTGGTGGTTGACTACCAGGAAAGGGCAGAATAGCAATAGTGAGGAAGCATACCACCCAAAGCAAGACGTGAAAACCTTCTTCGTATCCAAAAGCCCCTTTTAGTCTGTCTGGCCTTAGTATTTATGATACATAATCGCATCTTCTCCCCCTTTCTCGTATCTCCACAGAAGTAAGTACTGGTATGATTGGAACTAGTATTTAGATATATGTGACCCTCTAGCGGTTTGACTCCGTTGATGGTATACGGAACTTCCTTCCTGCGAAAGGTTGAGTTCGTAAATCAAGCTTATAGAAAAAGCAAGTACCGGTATTTGACGATGATGGTGAGGATGACTAACCTCGCTCTTGCAACCATGAATATTTTCTAGATACTACGGGCATATACCTTCTTCCGAAGGGTCCCCGTCCTATCTTTTTTGCCTTCCACTCTGGAATCGACTATTGGTGGGTTGTAACGTGAACCTATGGATCTCAATGAATAGCTTCGATACCACAAAAGGATGGGCAAGAAAGACAGTAGGTGTTGAGCCAAAGCCCTAGTTCATACACAATCATAATGTTGGTCAACCATCCGAACCGGGATTCCTGTTATTCATACGAAGGAACAAGAAAAGAAGAAGTATGGGATAAATGGTTTTTGAGTTGGGCATGATGAAAGCGGGTACAATGGCATTACTTAGAAGCTATTATGTCATGTCTTGGCTTTAGCAATAAGCTTGTGCGACTCATGACTCCCTCCATCCCTGGCATCGCCAAAACTAATGGATGAGGTTTTGTCGCATCTTAATCGAACCGCATGCGGAGCTCAGCTCCTAAGAAGAAAATAAGAAATATCTAGTTTTGTTTCATAAGTGGCGATCCAAGGAATAAGAATACCACCCCCTGATCTATATTTCAAAAGCGGATTCAGCGCTGCAAGAAATAGAATTATGCATAGATTGACTTGTAAAGAAAGACGAACCGAATAGTGCTAAGCAAAGAAAAAACTCTCTTATTTCTATGCTCGATTCAATCTCTACTCATCTGCTTTTAGTTCTACTTTCTATATACGAAGTCCGGGCTTTTCGAGCTGCTCAATTCTCGCTATGTCATTTCTTGGTTTTTAGTGCATTCACTCAATTCTCTGTGAAGTCCATGGACATGTGGTGGTTCATTGCAGAGAACAGCCATCACATGGATCAAGCTATAAGGAATCACCCGCGAGCGAGGGCAAGTCTCAATTACGGTAGGAATGGAATACACCAATCATAACTCTGGTCTCGTCCCTAGTTCCCTAAGTAGTTAGTGAAACTTCCAGCTGGACTGACTGGATTTAGAGCTTAATGCTCCTATCTTTGAACTAGAATCTTAGCGCTTATTTCATGAAGATAGCTACTTTAATTGATACAAGAATGCCTACTTTGGACCAATAGGATCTACTCCTACTTGAATGCCAATCCAATCTCTTTCCCAATAAGAATTCCTAATCCCTAAATCCAAGCAAGGCATGATTGTTAGTCAGGATAACCAGCTTACGTACCGCATTAAGAAGTACCGACTATGCTTTTTTCCATACTTTTCTTGCAGTACTTCAGTAAAGCTACCCCATTTTAATAAGATAGGGATTCGAGATATCAGCATTTTCACAGGTCCTTGTCAAGCTGCAGCAGAATCAGATTCGAGTATAGCATCATTCAGTTGGAGTTCTGAAATAATCTGGATCCACTTTGCTATTTTAGCAATCTCTGCTGCTCAGTTTCATCCCTTTCTAAGGTAGAAAACCCATCCATATATGTACGAGTGAGAGATGTCTTCTGTCCCGGAGAACCGTCTTCTCTCCCTCCTTAGGAAAAGGAGATCTAGGTAGAGGAGGTAGAAAATAATAGATATCGTCTATTCTATTAACTAGTCATTAAAAAGCAACCTATATCGAGGTCAAGTTTGATAGGGTGAAGTGGACTATTAGATCCCCGGCTTACCATTACAAAGAAAGCTTAGCCGCCGATGTCAATGTGTTAAGCACATAGGATATATTCGGCGAAATTCGGTAAGAAGTAGAGTGAATTCTGAAACTCCAGCATTTAGGCCCGGATAGAATGGGTCCTCAAGCTTAGAATCATTTGGCCTAACCTTTAAGAAAAGTCTGCATCTTTTCATTCGGGTCATACTAAAGGCAGGTAGACCGAACACACGGCACATGTCCCAATGACTGGTACACTGACGGTGGCTTATTGGTTCCTTCCTCCCTTCCATCCTCAAGTCTTACTTTCCTTGATGCCTTAGTTTACTTGATGCCCGATTCATTCCTCCCTATATTAAATCTCTCGTGCCATATTCTTTTTCAGGTTTGACATTACTTCCCTTTCCTATCTTTTTACTTTTCTCAAGGACGTAAGATTCTTCAAAATCCCTTCCGCAGATCCCTTTGATTCCAGGTTCAGATCCATCTATCTCTTCTCTCCCTTTCATTGAACCTTTGTTATTCCTTCTCAAATAGGACATGTATGTTTCCCTATATGAGGGATACTCATCATTATTATGAATAGGTTACTCTATCAAAAATGTTCTATCCAATTTCCTGAATTATTCACTATCATAGTCAGTCTCACCTTCGTCTAGTTGAGGGACACTAACATCACCATCTGCACTGAGAAATATCTAAGATTTCTCAGGGTTCACGTGCATGCCCCCGCCACCACGCTCTATCACTTAAATAAATCCAGTTAGATTCACATACCTTAAGATGTCCAGAATTTGACGACAGTCAAGGCGATATGAATCATGGCATGTTGAAGCTAGAAGGACATTGGTGTCCCATCTTGTATAAAAAACACCTTCATACCGGCTCAGGACCTCCCTACCGAATTGATGTTGAAAAAATAGATGTAGGAGCACATCACTCAATTCACCTATCAATGGTATACAATTCAAATGAGGAATTTGGAGGTTAGTGTCGGCATTATATATCGGGAGAGATATAAATTCCTTTAAGATATGCGAAATCACCCCCAGATTGTGTAGAAATTTTAATGTATTCCATAGACGTGGAGTAGAAACATAGTGGATACTGTGACTCAAAACCACACAGACTATTTTATCTACACCCCTTTTACCATCCCAGAACTCCTCGTGGAAACTCACCATTTCATTATAATGAGTTAATCTAGGCGGAAGATTGTTTCTTCCCCATATAAACTCTCGCATTAAGATATTCACTAATGCTTTCAAAATTAGTACATCTGCTAAAAGGGATGGGGCATCCATACAAGGCCAATCACCAGCATTGATGAGTGGGCGCCTGGCACAACAATACCCAAGCTCATCTTGCCTTTCAAGAGTGAAATGTTCCTGCATAGTCATACCTATCCCACCATATTTATAGGCTTTGTATACCAATTTGGGATGAAATGAAGAATAACCTTCGTGTATATGTGACACCATGGTATCGATTGATGCGGGTAAGATGCCCCGCTCCCTCCACATATCATTCGAATACTAAAAATAAAAGGCAATTTCATTATGGTGGTATACCAGCCGCCAGTTCTGGAACTTCCAGTTCCAATCGGAGCATATAGATCCGTAGATGGATTTGTATGTATAGCCACTTCAGTCGTGCTCCTCGTTTCTCGAATGGAAAAAAGTATCTTATTTCTAGGAACATGCTAAACCAGAAATTCTTATGTTCGTGATTCTTCATCCACCGATGCAGAAAATCTTCCAGTTTTCCATTCTCATATGAGGCACGAAAGTTTATGGGCAACAGGTCCGCACAAAGTGATTCATCATGTTCAAACATGAACCTTTCGCTCGTTGGGGGCGGTTATAAATAATCAAATTCCCACAAATGGAATGAGAAGTGGGTCCATGTAAATGATCGAGACCTCGCAAACAACAACGTTCCTTCCCCATATGGAGTTCGGGACCCAAGGGCAATCGTTGAGTGAACTGTATCTTATTCGTATTAGTTGACCTAAGCCGCACCATTATTGCATGGGTGGGGCTCAGCCTCCGAACCGTACGTGGGACAAGTTTCTGCCTCATACAGCTCGGGCCAAAGACCGGGGAAGTTGAGGAGAGATGGGGAGACCCAACTGCTGCCGGTCAGGACGGACAGGAAAGGGGGCGGGGATAAGCTTGTGAAGAAGCAAGCTAATTGCCCCACCCCCCAAAAACAAACCGACCCAGCAAGAAAACGTATGCGCAGGCGCAACAAAGCGCTCATCCCTTGCTTGCTACTTTGCGTTCTTTCTACTCCATCCCAGTCCATTCTGGGATAGGCGGCTAATATAATATGTGCAGTAGTCGTTGTCTGACCAATCGGCTCAGACACCAGACCACTTGTGCCCGCCCATTCTATCTCGCCCTAAATGGAATGGCTCTCTTAGTTACTTGTGCCCCGACCCGAGTCCCCACATCCGCTTTTATCCGCCCGCAACCCGGCCAACACAACATTAGGGCCGTCCCCCCCATTCTATGCTAACCCGGGCCGGGGTTCGCTTTTTGGGAAGCCCATTCCCACCGCGCTCACGGCCCGGCTGGCCCTGCCAGCGGTAGTGGGAATTCTCCCGTTCCCTGGTCAAAAAAGGGTTGGTTGGATGCCGGATCTACTCCACGAGGAGCGGTACGGACGTAGATGATATCATCACGACCTATCTTTGCGTACCACTAGGGATGCTTAACGCCACTTCGCCAACTGGCATTACCTGCGCTTTCATGTCTCTCAGTGTGGTCAGCACTGGGTGTTTCCAAGCAGTGAGGCTTACACCCATTCGCATTAATTCATCCAAAGTTCCTTACCCTTATGCACGAATTTTGGAATAAGCCATCTTCCTATCAAGGTTAGGAGTCAACTGAGCATCTCAGCGGCGGGATTGAATACTCGGATCGAATCAGAGTTCATGCCGCCCGCCCTGAACAAATAGAATAGAGGCGTGGGCCACAGGTCGCACATAAGCCATTGGGTCGCACGACAGAAGAACACCCAACATAAAGATGCACACTCCTCCATGTGAAATAGAAAGATTCATCTTCACTTTTTTGTAGTAGTCGTGACCAACAGCCATCAGCAGTCGGCTTCGTTGGTAAGGCGAGAGATTCAAGCCCGCTTTCTGGTGGCACACCCCACAAACAAGCACCACTCGACGAGCGGTGGGGGCGGGGAAAGCTACAGGCCCAAAACCTTCGACCCTTCTTTCTATATGGGGGTGCCCGGGGCACCTCATCTTGTCATTTTGTTGCTCATTCCCCTTAGGCCGAAGTGTATGGCCTTTACTTCGGAGAGCCCGCTCACGCTTCGCTGACCTATCGCATGGTAAAGAGAAGAGAGTATGAAAGAATTGTAAACAGAGGAGATCGCAGAAAGATTCTAAATATGACAAGTCACCCATGGATTCGATAATAAGGAAATGAAGAGCGGGAACGAACGAAATAAAGCATTTCTAGCGGATGAGCTTCTCTCCATTTTGGCTGGTAATAGAATAGGGCGACTTGCTTTGACCAACACTCCACTTTTTGCTCTGTCCATGGAGCGTATGAATTTCCTTAAATGTAGATAGACCAAAAAAGGAATAAAGGGATAGGAATAGGAATTATAGTACCATTCGAAGAAGAGGCACCCGTGGGAACATCTCTACTAACGAACCATTTCAATAGTACGGGTGTTGCCGTGCCACGGGGCATGACCATGGAAGTAATGAAAAAGAAGAAGTTCTGTAGTTGGACCATCTGCTCTATCCGTTCGATTTGAGCTTCTCCAGAGAAGATGAGACGCTAAAAATGAAAGTGTTCGCAACGCATACCGAAAAAGGGTACCTATGTTGCCGACCATTAATGACTAGTTCGAAGACCGGGAGCAGGGGCATGTGCCAAGAAAGATTTGTTACTTTCCCTATGGTTTTCGAACGTTTTCAATAAAACCTTCTCGTAGAAGTATTTTCACAAAGTTTTCGGTAATATTAGTAGATGCTATTTGAACCCTTCCTTTTATTAAGATTCGAATTCTTCTTATTATTATTATCTAATTATTCTTTTTTCATGTATATGCGTCAGACACAATCTACTAATTGATCTATATTCTGATACCCTACTATATCATAGTCTCTACTACTAGTATTTTTAATACCTCAGGAGCTCATGAGACTCTTTTAGTGAAATTCATAAGTCTCAATTCCTGAGCGATCGCACCAAAAACTCGAGTTCCTTTTGGATTTCCTTCTTGATCAATGACAACCTTCATCATATCGTATTATCATACCGTTGTCACGTTTGAGTTTTTACATGTACGTACAATTACAACTCGTCTTACTTCTGTCTAATCTTTCTAGAGGCATTTTGGGCACTGCTTCTTTGATTACAACAACAATAACGTCACCAATATGAGCATATCAGTGATTACCAGCTCCTAAGATTCGAATACATATCAATTCGATAGCCCCACTTCGTTTTTATCCACTACATTCAAAAGGGTCTGAGTGAGATGGATCCTGGAAGTCTGGTTTTTGATTGGATAGTGATCCCGGGCACGAGTGGTTGATCTTTGCGGGCCGTGAATGGCCATGTAAAGGAGTATTGATGTCAATATGTTCGATCGAGAAGATTGGACGATGAAAGACAGATCCTTTGTGGTTTGAATAATAGGCTGTGGTCTCGATATTGGGCTATGGGCTGATTGCTTTCTGTATGAGCCTCTTGTGATTGGGCTCTCGTGGGCGGATTACTCGATGTGTACTCATCTTCCAACAAATAGGAGAAGACATAACCAGAAGAATTGTGAGAAATAAGTCAATTTATCAAGGAACAATTAGAAACTCCCAGGTGTTCCCCGTTCTTGCCCTTTTCCTCTCAGGTCCGGCAGGCGAAGGCAAAAAGTAGGAGACGGGAACGCGCCGATGGAGAGCTTGACGAGGAAGGCCCTCGACAGAGCGCACGGCGGAGGGAGGGGCGACGCGGTCAGTCGGAGACGAGGTCGACGTGCCCTCGCTCGACGCTCTCGTTGTCGCTGTCGCTGTCCTCCTCATCACTCCCGCTTGAGAAGGGGTCTTCATCGTCGGAGGAGCTCTCCACGCAGCACTTCAGGCGAGTTCCAGATCTCCAAAGACCTTGACAGAGAGCAGGCCGTTCTCCATTAATTTGAAACAGAGAACGATCCGCCGTCAGGCTATGGATACGAGCGAAGGTCTTCCACCCGCGGCAAAGATACATGACCTGAGGGGCAGGAAAGTCAACATCGACCCGCGTGCCGCTGTTCCCACAGCCCCTCATATGCAACCTCAGGGTCTGGGGCGGATCGAGCTCCATCTCCCGAGCGAATGGCGCAGGGAGACGAAGGCGATGACGCGGTGGCCGACGCAGCTTGATGAAGAACTCACGAGGTTGGTCCCCGACGTGGCCCTCCATTGGAGGAGGCATCACTGGCGGAGGCAAGGCCGGTGCACCGCCCCGTCCCCCTCTTCCCCGAGCGCCAAGCTGGCCTCGGCCCCGCCCCCTCCTCCTTCCTCTCGCGGCCAGCTCCGCCGCCGTAGGCTCTTGGGAAGGAGGGACGCGCTGTCGACCAAAGACCCTCGCCGCCACCGTCGAAGGATCGGCGCCCCCTCTTGCCATGGCAGATGAAAGAGCGGGGCTGAGGTGGAAGGAGAGGGATGATGAAAGGTTGTGGGGTGCCATCCCCCTTCTTATAAAGGGGCAGGGTCGGGACTCGACCGCCCCACTCAGCCAATCCGACCATCGGGGGCGTAGAGAATCGAGGCCGACCCGCTGCCCCAATCAGCAGCGGCCCGTTTCCCTGCCTCATCATTCAAGGCCCGCACCCACCCCCTACCATCTTCGGAGCACGGGGGACACGTGGTGGGCGAGAAAAAATCGAGGGGACGGACGAGACGGCCATTCTCCGCCCCGCGGTCGTGGGGAGCGGGCGCCTTGAAGACCACGACCCGATCCCACTCAGTAAATGAGCCATGCCTCTGCGTTTTCCTCTTTTTTATGGGGAAGGCGCGAGCCGCCTCTTTACCACGACGTGACGTATGCGTGCGGAAACCGCCCCACGCATGACCCCCACGTCACGCATGACCCCCCACGTCGCGCGTTCAACACGGGTCATGGGGAAGCGCAGCGGACGGAGAAGTTACTGCGGTAAAAATCCGCCCCACCTGCCCGCGCACCATTTTGGGCCTAGCCCGACAATGCGTCGCGCTTATGTGTGGCCCAGGCCCGGGGGCTCCCGTCGATGTAGAAAAGTAGGGGCTCTCCTTTTGCACCCCTTTACTTGTGCACGAGCAGTCAGGGCCGCGCCCACGGCCACGCTAAGCGGGGAAGAGGAGGGAAGCCGGAGCACAAGATGACCAAAGCAACGCCAAGACTAGAGGTGCAAAGAGAGCAAGAGGGTGAGGTGGACTCCCCCGGCAAGACCCTTGCCGGGGTGGCTTCCACAGCCTCGGCAAGACCCTTGCCGGGGCAACTTGCCTGACGCCAGCAGAGCGCGCCACCCTTGAGCCCAAGGGGTTCCAACACCATCAACCATATTGGAACCAAGGCTCGGGAGGCACCTCCGTGGTGGCATGCAGATCTTTATAGAGATAATAGATACACAAGATCAGATGGGAACCAGAAGACGACGATCCTTGGCGAGATCCTTGCCAAGGAAATCCACGAGACCCCCGACAAGATCCTTGCCGGGGACGACCGCGGTGCCGCAGCGAGACCCTTGAGGAGGACGCCTACGGGGCCGCAGCCAGGCCCACGTCTGCCAAGACTCCACCACCGCTCCCATACAGCTGCCAGCTCGACCAGCTGGGCAGGCATCTGTGTGGCAGCACGCGGCCTCTACACCAACTCAGCAAGCACCTGCGTGGTGGCATGCAGATCTTCATGAAGGCTCCACCACCGCGCCAGCCCAGCAGCCAGCCAACGTGGCGCTACAACACCTTGTTAGCTTGGACGTGCGTCGGAGCCAGGCGAGGCGACAACAGCTGGGACGAGCTTCTTTGTCGTCCCCAATAAAGCAAGAGGGGCACGTCGGTAGTGCATTAAATGCGTTTGTCCGACAATGCCAAGAGATAGACTCAGCCCCTGTACACCTTTCCACCTCCTGTGTGCCACTGTGGCGACCCCTTTTTGTCTATAAAAGGAGGCCCGAGGCATACTGGAGAGGGATTCGGATCTTTTGGACTAGAGAGCCACCGCAGCTAGTTCAAGAACACAAGAACACCCAAATATACATCAAAGCAGGACTAGGGTTTTACGCGTCTCCGCGACCCGAACCTGGGTAAACGATTTTTGTGCTGACCGCCAGACCCGCTCTTTGCACAACCCCGCACCCGCCAACCGTAGAAGGGATCCCAGTGACCCCATAGGTGTCGTTTCCCACCAACAAAGTGATTGGAGAGTTCCTCTAGTTAATCATTTAAAGGATCCAAGTCAAACGAGAGATAGGAAAAATTCGGCGACAAGATTTAAAATATAATTTGTTTAATGACGAGTTGTTTCGCCCAACAATAGATGGGTTATTTTTAAAATGCTTGGATTCTGATCAATCTAGAATAGCTATGGGTAAGTGCACGAAGGAATCTGTGGAACACATCAGTCGGCTCACAAAATGCGATGGTTGTTAACAAGAGCGGGGTTTTATTGGCCGACTTTGCTAGAGGATTGTTTCCGGTACTATAAAGGTTGGGAGGCATGTCAAAATTTGGTAATGTACAGTTAGCGCCCGTGTCTATGTTAAATCCCATAATTAGGCCATGGCCATTTAGAGGATGGGGCTTAGATTTTATTGGTGAAATACATCCTTCGTCTTCTAAAAGACATCGCTTGGTCCTAGTTTCCACAAATTAACTTACTAAATGGACTGAAGCAGTTCCTTTGAAAAATATGACTCACAAAGAGGTTATTAGTCTTGTTTTAGAGCATATTATTCATAGATTCGGTATTCCTCAAACCGAATCTTTAGGAATTAAATTGTTAAATTCGTCGCCTTCTTATGCTCAAGCTAACGGAGAGGCCGAATCTAGCTATAAAACTTTAATTAAGCTTATCAAAAAGAAAATTGAGGAGCATCCGAAAATATGGCATGAGGTACTTTTGGAAGCTTTATGAGCTCATCGGATATCTAAGCACGAAGCAAATCAAGTAGCACCGTATGATCTAGTATATGGTCAGGAGGCAGTGTTACCTGTAGAGGTTAATTTACAAGCCCTTAGAGTGGCCAGACAAAATGATTTGTCGGCTGTGGATTATAATGATTTGATGATGGGTAAGATAGATGACATTTCAGAAGAGAGATTAAGAGCTTTGCGAGAAATTAAGAAGAAAAAATTAAGAGTAGCCAAGGCTTATAATAAAAAGGTGAGAGAGAAATCGTTTCAAATAGGGGATTTAGTGTGGAAAACGATTTTACCTATTGAAACTAAAGATAGAAAATTCGGCAGATGGTCGCCGAGTTGGGAAGGCCCATATAAAATTATAGAGATTGTTCCTGAAAATTCATATTGTGTACAATCTTTGCAGGGAGAGAAGTTGTCCAAAGCTCTTAATGGAAAATATTTGAAGAAGTACTATCCTATCATGTGGCAGGAGGCCTGAACATGTTGTGGCCGATATGTTATTTCAAGTATCGCCCTGAGCAAAGTTGGCCGATATATTATTTGAGATATCGCCCTAAGAAAATTTGGCCGATGTATCGTTGGACATCGCCCTGAGTAATGATATGATCAATGATCGACTTCATCCTACGGCAACTCCTATAGTATTTTTGGTCAATGCAATTGTACCAAAAACAGGGGGTATGTGTTGATGGTATAATTTGGCTACTTAGTATGTGATGAGCCAAATTAAATCAATGATTTATCAAGCTGATCGGTTAATGCATTGTTGAAGTATCGCCACAGGAAATTTCATGGAAGGTGAAAATACAAGTTCTAAGAAGAATCATATGCTATACTGGACCATGGGCGTGATGCATGCAAGTGATATATATATATATAGGGTCGCGCTATTCGTCATCCTGGGTGAGGAATAGTTATTCTTCACCCCCTGTATTTTACCATCAATACACCGTAATTTTACGTTTCGTAAGTTTTGTCTTATTCCCTACGCAAAAAGAGACCGTAAGAAAATATATAATCCCGTAAAAAATATTTTATGTTATGTAAAATTACAAACGTAAAAACATAGTCTAAAATACACATAAACTGCAAAAAAAATCTTATGACCTATATTTTTATTTTCTATGTCAAATTTTACATAGTGAATTAATAGGATTGTAACTATTTGAATTCCAAATGTAATTTAATTATGAAATGATCATAAGATTACTTCGGGTGAAGAATAACTTATCCTGCACCCTTGGTGATGAATAGTAACACTATGTATATACATACATATATATATATATATATATATATATGAAGAACTGTGCTTAGTCCTGATGGCTATTATCCAGTTTGATTTGCGACGTTGCCGAAATATTTAAATATTTTCTTTGTGGGCTCAAGGTATTTATACATATGCTTAGCCACTATATTTAGTGTGATGGCCACGTGGCCGGAATATTTTATTCATATATACAAAAGTGCATGTACGTGGATATGGCCTAGATTTGCTACGTACTTAGATTGGCAAGTATATTTTTTATAGACGTATGCTACACGGTAACTGTCGGGGATATACCCCGCGGTGTAAACCGGCCGGAAGTATAACCCGACTGGACTTGGTGTTTTACTTAAGACCCGGCTGAGACTTAACGATTCACTGGCGACCCGTTTGGACCTGACGGTTTACAATTCATTGGTAATCCGGCAGGCGGGTCAGAGGAGTGACAAGACCCGATGGCCCAACGGGCGGTTCATGAAGGCCGGTTCATACTAGATGGGCCGGTTGAAGAGGAAAGGCGTGAGGAATATTTGTCTTACAAGGAGTTAAGACATGGACTTGTATCCGGTTTGTATTAGAGATAGACTAGTCATAATCCTAATATGACTCCACATGTAACCCACCCCTTCAACTTATATAAAGAGGGGTAGGGCTCCCCAAAGAGGGACAGGCAAGAAGAAACAATTTCTAGGGCTAGACACAAAGAGCCGATTTACCGGCGACTCCCTCACGAACATAATGAGACCTAGCCACAAACAGCATGTAGGGTTATTACCGGATGATATTTCTCGGGGCCCGAAGCTGTCTAAATCCTTGTCTTATGTTGCGTCTCTCGATTCCGCCCAACCCCTCTCAAGCTACCACATAGATGCGTTGGCCTCGCGACTAAGTCCTCACACTAGGACATCTGCCGTGACAATTCCACGACAGTTGGCGTCCATCGTGAGGCCTGCGCACGACGGTGTTGAGTTCTTGAAGGAATCTTTTATAGGGTTCGAGAAGTTCGCAATTTTCCGGCTCAATGAAAGCTGGCGTGAAACATTCACATCAACAATAGATTCTGCATGTTCGCTATGAAGTTTTCTGCCGCTGATATGGAAGGATCTACGTTGTTGACAAACAGCTAGAACGATATATACAAGATTGAGTTAAGGTTGTATCTGTGTACGCTGCCATGCGCGACCGGCGATCAGGCGATCCATCGAACGGATTAAATTTTTGCTGCAGAGCCGTCAGATCTCCAAGTCGCCGAGATGGTTTCCACTATAATCTATTTTTGCCGATTTGACATACTACAAGTCCCAAGCGTTGCATCTACTCATCCATCAAGCCATCACGTCAAATCAGCCCATATCCGAGTCAAACCGGTGCAACTTGCTGTACGGCGAAAGCCAACACTCGAAAATCATCTTCGGCTATTGCTATTTGGTCACTCCACCTGTCAGGACAAATACGTGTTGAATACGGCCTCCAATGCCCGATTACTCAATGCAACAAACTCCAATGATTAGTCGATGCAAGATCGGATCAATCTCCAGTTTCCAAAACTACCAAGGCAAAAGTTATGGAGTGTTCAGCACCTACAAGCCAGGGACTCGATCTCCGCAGAGTCACCACTTCTCCGACTCCGTCTCGCCACTGCGGGCCTACCGGCGTGTTTTCAAGCCGTCTCCGATGTCGGTCCGCATTGCCGTGCTTCCACTCACCTCGTCTATGAGCCGCCACTGCTACTCCACGCGCGCGTGTGCGCGCACAGCCATCCGGCTTGCATCTGTTGTTAACTGCTCTGAGCCGCCCCAGCTGCTGCTCGCACCCCTGCCGGCTCGCGCCGCGTTCGCTGGCTCGCTGGCCACCAGTTCTCTGCCATGGCCGAGTTACTGGCACGGCCTCGTCGACTCGCCGCCTCTGCTGCTGCATCAAGCCGCCGCACCGCCTCCGCCGACGCGGCCACGGCTGGAGCCGCCCGAATCCGCCGCTGCTGCGGCCAATAGAGTGCGCCTCGACCGGCTTGCCGGAGTGTGCCTCAAGCCGCCATCCCGAGCAGCCGCCCCGGCCTTGCGCCTTGTCCGAGCTGCCCTCGCCAGCGTGCATAAACCGCCGCTGGCCCGCCTTGGCGTCAATCTTCTGACGTGGCTGCACCGAGCCGCCCCGGACGAGCGGCCTCACCTCCGCTCTGAGCCGCCACGCTGCCACGAGCCGCCGCTTTGACGACCCGCCTTGGCCTTGACTCACTTCTCCGGCTTGCCGCCTCGCTGCGGGAGTGCTGAATAATGTTGATGGCCCTCGGGAAGAATCGTGGAAAGGCTGTGTTAATGACGACGACAGAGCACTTTTGCGGGTTATCAAGTTTACCTTATCAATATCTGCTGAAGCTAACTAAATTGACCCTGATTGCAGCTGGGTTGAACAATGGGTGCACCGGGCAAGCCCGTGTATATATATATTGAATCTCAGTGGAGATGGGACTCATGCTGGAGTTAGTGCGATACATGCCGAGTGCCAGAAGAGAAAACTTGCAATTAGCACAAAGAGCCATCAATTCTGCATATATTGAGGCACGTTCTGAATTTCATAAGTGGAGTTGATGGGAAGACAAGGTGAATTTATCACAATGCATGCTTCCCCGCCCGCTCGCGCTGTGGGATATTGTGCATTGGCTTTATTTTTCCAGTACGGTGCTGAGCATGTGAACACAGGACAGGCCAAGGGATACTGGATACTGGATCTATTTTTAATTGTTGTGCCCGGACAAGCAACTCTGATGATCAGTCTGATACACTGCAAGAAAACCATTATTCAGCAGCAGTGGTAGCACTGCTATCCACATGCATCAATTACTAATGAACGTCTGCTGTGCATCAAGTACATTGACTTGGATCTCAAGGGCGAATCGATATTTAAAGAAGGGGGAAAAGAAAAGGAAGACCCACGTGGGTGCTAGTGCTACATTAGACGTACATCTGTCCGGCTATTTTTGACCCGAGCACGTCCAGCATTATCCACACTAGTATCCATGATCATCAGGCAAAAAAATCAGGTGATATCCATTTCAGTCTGTTTTATCAGCACATATTGTTTTTTTCAAAGAACAATTACTCTGTCCTGTAATATTTTTACACAGGACAATTTTTATACCATTCACGGACACGCGTATCACGGTCCGGTTTACATCAACGTGCCGGCCTACTCGCCCGTCCGCACCACCTTACAACACCACGGACGACTCGCCTGTTCGCCCTGGCCACCGGTTCATGCGTCTGCACCAGTTTACAACGCGGAGGACAACTTGCTCGTCCGCACAGGTTTACAATGTCACGGACGATTCGCCCGTCCACTCTCGTGGCCGGTTCACGCGTCCACGCCGGCTCACAACGAGGAGGACAACTTGCTTGTCCACGCCGGCTTACAACGCCGCGGCCGACTCATTTGTCTGTTCCTGCGGCCGGCTCGCCTATAATTGATTTCAGCTTCACTGTGGTAATCGGCAACTCCGCGGTGGATAAATTACTGGCCTAACATATCAGGTGAAATCCATCCAGTATATTTTTATATTATATATTACTTTCTTCAAAAAGAGCGATTACTTTGTCTTGTGAAGTTCTCCAATGCAGGACAAGCTATATCACTGAGATGTTGACTGACTCATACCAGTTTATATCATGGTCAAATATGGAGAGTCTCAAGCCAAACTCCTCGAGTCACCTTGAGACTCGGGGGCTACGATGACATGACTCAGCAAATCTTGTCAGTTTCAGCAAATTTAAAAACCCCAGGACGATGGAGGGAAAGATAACCCGGTTCCGAAGGCTACTGTTATATTGATGGAAATTTAAAAGCCGTCAGAAAATTTCCGGCTTAGAATGTATATGACAGTTACAAAATCCCGGCTCAATGAAGAAATTCCGGGTCATCAGAAAGAATTCCGGTTTACAATCCGGTTCAAGGGACATATGTCTCCCACAAAGCTCTGACGCTCTCAATATCCGGTTCAAAATCCCGGTTCAAGAAGAATTTATCTCTTGCAAAAAGTTAAAGGTTGCCGAAGAGGACCTGTTGCCATGACGCGCGGTTCAAACATGGGTTATCCTACCTTATTGGCTTATCATATTATTGATCACATGGGGGCTTCTGTTTATAAAGTGGAGTTCTGATTACATACTGATCCGGCTATCAAGCCAATATTGTCATAAGGGGCTAAAGAGAGTCTGTTGCACAGCATAGCTCAAACATGGGTATCCCTTGAGCATAACTAATAATATCACTTGGGGGCTATGTTCGAACCATAGTCACACCTCTTGATCGGCGTAAGGCCATCAGGGAAATCACTTGGGGGCTTGGTCATATTCGAACCATAGCTACACCTCTTGATCGGCGTAAAGCTACCAGGGAAGTTACTTGGGGGCTCTTTGCTTCGCAACGAACTAAGAGTCTGCACCCTTGTAATAGGCTATCAAGCCAGGCTTGGAAGCCAGGTGTACGCACCTAAAACCCCGGATTAACCTGCCTTCTTTAAGTAAGTCACTCTGCCCAGGTAAACCTGGTACGACCCGCGAACGTTTGACAGTCAATCTCATAGACCCTGAACTTGTCAAAGTTAAAACGTGATTGGTTAAAGATTGAGGTCCATCTTAAAAGGCTTTGTGAAATGGTTAATTCAGTGGCCTGGCAGCCCATGAAAAGCCTCGATTTGGAGCCTGGCAGCTCGTAAAAAGCCTCGCATGTTCTTTTTGAGTTCTATTTGCCAAGTTTTTTCGCCTTTGTTGAGGTTCATAATATCTTCTGATAAACCGGCGTCCTTGACCCAGCTTGGCTTTCAACTACAAGTTGTCAGTACATGATCAGTTATAATCCGGAGACTATCAGGCCGGTCTGGTTCCGACTCAAAGTCACTAGTATTGAATAAACCGGTGTTTATCACAACCCGGAACGGTTTTATCATAAAACTGGCAAAATATGGGAGGAGTTATCAGCACTCAAGATTTGGGTTATCACCCTTACTACAAAAAGTTGGTAAGCCAACGATGTGATTCAATGTCACATGTATGATATATTTCATATTTGATTATTCTTAAGTGCAGCCTTGGTTATACACCCGGGTTATATGTTGGGCATTATGACCCGTCCAGCGGTAAACCGCCAGGACACTTTAAACTTGTTGTATACAGAAACAGGTTGGATAAAGCATGATAAATTATCCAGTGTTTATTAAACCGGTCTAGCTTTGGACTATAAGTCGCCAGTATATATATTTGGATTGCGCCATTGGAATCATGCGCTTATAAATCATTGAGTATATTATTCAAATCTTTAAATAGCCAACATGGCTGGATTTTTTATTATGGTTATCAACAGATGAGGTATTCAAAGTCGCTTTGGCGCAATGGCTATTATTTTATCAAAGGATATGGTTTATTCTACAATGGAAGGAATAGTCCCGAGTCGTTGCAGGCTTACGACTCGGCACTTGGGGCTACATTATTTAAATTAAGATTATATCAAATATGCAAGTCTCATGTCGCTGCAAGCATGCACCATGATACTTGGGGGCTAATGCAAAGTCATTTTTTGCTCATCTTATTGAAGACCCGACTCATCATATCATAATGAGCCGGCCCTTGGGGGCTACCAATTGCTCCTGTCAAACATTCAAGGTATACAAGCCTTAATCCATTATATTAAAGGGTTCATTGCTCAGTTGGTAAAGCACAAAGCTCTTAACCTTGTGGACGTGGGTTCAAGCCCTACGATGGAAGCTACATTATAATATGTTATTTCCATTGAAGTATATATCAAGTCCCGGTTCAGTATTATCTTACTAAGCCGGCCCTTGGGGGCTGCACATCACTGCTAAAATCTACATGATTATATTTACAAAGTCCCTGCTCATTATTGCATAATGACCCGGCCCTTGGGGGCTACACTGATTGAAGTTTTTATAAGCAATTACAAGTCCCAGGTTGCTGCAAGCATGACAATCTGGCACTTGGGGGCTACATATATGGAGTATTCAGTTTATATGATTGAGATGAACAAACCGGATTTCTTCAAGGTTGAAACACTTATTGGAGCAAGTCTTAAGTTATCACTATGTTCTCCTCTTAAGACTTGGGGGCTATAGGTATTATGCATATAAAGGAGGAACGTCTTCAGTTTATCAGTTTTGAGCAAATCAAGAAGATCAATTACATGACCCGGTGTCGACAACAATTATGACCTGGTGCCATCAATATTTATAAACCGGCAATTTTGGTAATATTAAACTGGCAAGTTTTACATCTTCAAATCGGCTGAATATCAGATAAGTATTTCAAGACCCATATTTCTTAAACCGGCGCTTTGGAAGCCGACTCAAGTGGATTATTCTTCACAATATTTCTCTGTGAGAAACCAATGTCAGCAAATTGAGTATGAAGCTGGCTTGTTAACCCGGATTTTCTAGAAGGAGGAAATGACAAGGACTTAAGGATCATCATATGCCGGTTTACAAGAATTCTTAACCCGGAGCATAATCTGTCAAATTTGGTCTTGTGTTTGTTTTACAGGATCGGTTTAACATGGATAAATCCAAATTAAACTGGGGCCTATTGTCGGGGATATACCCCGCGGTGTAAACCGGCCGGAAGGATAACCCGACCGGACTTGGTGTTTTACTTGAGACCCGGCTGAGACTTAACGATTCACTGGCGACCCGTTTGGACCTGTCGGTTTACGATTCATTGGTAATCCGGCAGGCGGGTCAGAGGAGTGACAAGACCCGATGGCCCAACGGGCGGTTCATGAAGGCCAGTTCATACTATGATGGGCCGGTTGAAGAGGAAAGGCGTGAGGAATATTTGTCTTACAAGGAGTTAAGACATGGACTTGTATTCGGTTTGTATTAGAGATAGACTAGTCCTAATCCTAATAGGACTCCACATGTAACCCACCCCTTCAACTTATATAAGGAGGGGCAGGGCTCCCCAAAGAGGGACAAGCAAGAAGAAACAATCTCTAGGGCTAGACACAAAGAGCCGATTTACCGGCGACTCCCTCATGAACATAATGAGACCTAGCCACAAACAGCATGTAGGGTTATTACCGGATGATATTTCCCGGGGCCCGAAGCTGTCTAAATCCTTGTCTTATGTTGCGTCTCTCGATTCCTCCCAACCCCTCTCAAGCTACCACATAGATGCATTGGCCTCGCGACTAAGCCCTCACACTAGGACATCTGCCGTGACAATTCCACGACAGTAACTGAATCAAGAAAGGCTAGTCCTGATCGGTTTTAGCTTCAGAGTTGTAATCTTATATGCCAAGTCCAGCGTGCCATATATATGTAAGGCCGTGGCCGATTGAAGAGAACATCAATCGATCTATCAATACAAATATTACTTTTTCACGTACGTCTATTTTCCATCATCTTCTCCTGCCAAGCCCTAGCAGCCCTAGGGTTTGGCGATCTTTGCCGTTCTGCGCTGAAAAGCGGTCGTCCCTCCTCTACGAAAGCAAGGGGATCTTTGTTGCTTTGCTAGGAAAGCAATCGTTCGTCGTCACGAAAGCACGACGGTTATCCTGGTGTTGCATGGCGATTTCGCGTGCCAACACACACCACCCCCTTAGTGGCTGTTGTGTTTCCCCTCTTGGCCCATTAGGCCCATATAGTTTGTCGGGGGTTGTCCGGAACCCCTTCCAGTGACCCGATACGTACTCGGTACCCCCAGAACACTTCCGGTGTCCGAATACTATCGTCCTCTATATGAATCTTTACCTCTCGACCATTTCGAGACTCCTCGTCATGTCCATGATCACATCCGGGACTCCGAACAACATTCGGTCACCAAATCACATAACTCATATAATACAAAATCGTCATCGAACGTTAAGCATGCGGACCCTACGGGTTTGAGAACTATGTTGACATGACCGAGACACCTCTTCGGTCAATAACCAATAGCGGAACCTAGATGCTCATATTGGTTCCTACATATTCTACGAAGATCTTTATTAGTCAAACCGTAATGACAACATACGTTATTCCCTTTGTCATCGGTATGTTACTTGCCCGAGATTCGATCATCGGTATCTTCATACCTAGTTCAATCTCGTTACCGGCAAGTCTCTTGACTCGTTCCTTAATTCATCATCCCATAACTAACTCATTAGTCACATTGCTTGCAAGGCTTATCATGATGTGCATTACCGAGAGGGCCCAAAGATACCTCTCCGTTACTCGGAGTGACAAATCCTAATCTCGATCTATGCCAACCCAAGAAACACCTTCAGAGATACCTGTAGAGCATCTTTATAATCACCTAGTTATGTTGTGACGTTTGATAGTACACAAGGTGTTCCTCCGGTATCCGGGAGTTGCATAATCTCATAGTCAAAGGAATATGTGTAAGTCATGAAGAAAGCAATAGCAATAAAACTGAATGATCATAATGCTATGCTAACAGATGGGTCTTGTCCATCACATCATTCTCCTAATGATGTGATCCCGTTTATCAAATGACAACACATGTCTATGGTTAGGAAACTTAACCATCTTTGATTAACGAGCTAGTCTAGTAGAGGCTTACTAGGGACACGGTGTTTTCTCTATGTATCCACACATGTATCAAGTTTCCGGTTAATACAATTCTAGGATGAATAATAAACATTTATCATGATATAAGGAAATATAAATAGCAACTTTATTATTGCCTCTAGGGCATATTTCCTTCAATACGTGCCTTGTTGCCCCTATTGTCACTGGGAAAGGACATCGCAAGATTGAACCCAAAGCTAAGCACTTCTCCCATTGCAAGAAAAACCAATCTAGTTAGCCAAACCAAATGGATAGTTTGAAGAGAATTACAAAGATATCAAATCATGCATAAAAGAATTCGAAGAAGATTCAAATAATATTCATAGATAAGCTGATCATAAATCCACAATTCATCGGATCTCGGCAAACACACCCCAAAAAAGTATTACATTGAATAGATCTCCAAGAACATCAAGGAGAACATGGTATTGAGAATCAAAGAGAGAGAGAGAAGAAGCAATCTAGCTACTAGCTATGGAACCGTAGGTCTATGGTAAACTACTCACGCTTCATATGAAGGGCAATGGAGTTGATGTAGAAGCCCTCCGTGATCGAATCCCCCTCCGGTAGGGTGCCGGAAAAGGTTCCTAGATGGGATCTCACGGGTACAGAAGGTTGCGGCGGTGGAAAAGTGTTTTCGTGGATCCCTCTGGTGGTTTTGGGATATATGGGTATATATATGTGAAAGAATTAGGTCAGGAGGTGTACGAGGGGCCCACAAGGGTGGGGGCGCGCCCTCCGTCCTTGTGGCCACCTCGTGGCTCCTCCGACTTCATCTTCAAGTCTCCTGGTTGTTTCCGGTCCAACAAAAATCATCACGAAGGTTTTATTCTGTTTGGACTCCGTTTGGTATTCCTTTTCTGCGAAACTCAAAAACAGGAACTGGCACTGGGCTCTAGGTTAATAGGTTAGTCCCAAAAATAATATAAAATAGCATATTAATGCATATAAAACATCCAAAATAGATAATATAATAGCATGGAACAATCAAAAATTATAGATACGTTGGGGACGTATCAAGCATCCCCAAGCTTAATTCCTGCTCGTCCTCGAGTAGGTAAATGATAAAAACAGAATTTTTGATGTGGAATGCTACCTAACATATTTATCCATGTAATTTCTTTATTTTGGCATGAATGTTCAGATCCGTAAGATTCAAAACAAAAATTTAATATTGACATAAAAACAATAATACTTCAAGCATACTAACAAGGCAATTGTGTCTTCTCAAAATAACATGGCCAAAGAAAGTTTATCTCTACAAAATCATATAGTCTGGCTATGCTCCATCTTCATCACACAAAATATTCAAATCATGCACAAAACCCTGATGACAAGCCAAGCAATTGTTTCATACTTTTGATGTTCTCAAACTTTTTCAACTTTCACGCAATACATGAGCGTGAGCCATGGACATAGCACTATAGGTGGAATAGAAGGTGGTTCTGGAGAAGACAAAAAGAAGGAGATAGTCTCACATCAACTAAGCGTATCAACGGGCTATGGAGATGCCCATCAATAGATATCAATGTGAGTGAGTAGGGATTTCCATGCAACGGATGCACTAGAGCTATAAGTTTATGAAAGCTCAAAATAAAACTAAGTGGGTGTGCATCCAACTCGCTTGCTCATGAAGACCTATGGCAATTTGAGGAAGCCCGTCATTGGAATATACAAGCTAAGTTCTATAATGAAAAATACCCAATAGTATATGAAAGCGATCATAGGAGACTCTCATCATGAAGATCATGGTGCTACTTTGAATCACAAATGTGATAAAAGGATAGTAACATTGTCCCTTCTCTCTTTACTCTCATTTTTTATTTGGGCCTTCTCTCTTTCTTTGGTCTCTTTTTTTGCATCCGGAGTCACATCCTGACTTGTGGGAGAATCATAGTCTCCATCATCCTTTCCTCACATGGAACAATGCTATAATAATGAAGATCATCACACTTTTATTTACTTACAACTCAAGAATTACAACTCGATACTTAGAACAAAATATGACTATGTGAATACCTCTGGCGGTGTACCGGAATGTGCAATGAATCAAGAGTGACATGTATGAAATAATTATGAATGGTGGCTTTGCCACAAATACGATGTCAACAACATGATCATGCAAAGCAATATGACAATGATGAAGGATGTCATAATAAATGAAACGGTGGAAAGTTGCATGGCAATATATCTCGGAATGGCTATGGAAATGCCATAATAGGTAGGTATGGTGGCTGTTTTGAGGAAGGTATATGGTGAGTTTATGGTACCGGCGAAAGTTGCGCGGCACTAGACAGGCTAGCAATGATGGAAGGGTCAGAGTGTGTATAATCCATGGACTCAACATTAGTCATAAAGAACTCACATACTTATTACAAAAATCTATTAGTCATCGAAACAAAGTACTATGCGCATGCTCCTAGGGGTATAGATTGGTAGGAAGAGACCATCGCTCGTCTCCGACCACCACTCATAAGGAAGACAATCAATAAATAAATCATGCTCCGACTTCATCACATAACGGTTCACCATACGTGCATGCTACGGGACTCACAAACCTTAACACATGCATTTCTCAAATTCACAACTAATCACTAGCATGACTCTAATATCACCATCTTCATATCTCAAAACGATCATAAGGAATCAAACTTCTCATAGTATTCAATGCACTTTATATGAAAGTTTTTATTATATCCCTCTTGGATGCCTATCATATTAGGACTAAATTTATAACCAAAGAAAATTACCATGTTGTTTAAAGACTATCAAAATAATATAATTGAAGCATGAGAGTTCAACAATTTCTATAAAATAAAACCATTGTCGTGCTCTAAAAAGATATAAGTGAAGCACTAGAGCAAAATTGCCTAGCTCAAAAGATATAAGTGAAGCACATAGAGTATTCTAATAAATCGCGATTCATGCGGGTCCCTCTCAAAAGGTTTCTACAGTAAGGATGATTGTGGAAAACTAAAAAACAAAGACTCAAATCATACAAGACGCTCCAAGCAAAACACATATCATGTGGTGAATAAAAATATAGCCTCAAGTAAAGTTACCGATAGACGAAGACGAAAGAGGGGGTGCCTTCCGGGGCATCC